>NC_086129.1:15821418-16186799 GCF_963921235.1 Mobula hypostoma | reverse complement strand
GCTAGGGTTGACTGGGCAGCCCTCTTTAAAGGCAAAGGAATATTTTGCAAGTGGAAGACTTAAAAAGGTCTCATCAAGAGTCATGAGAAGTACAGCACAGAAAGAGTCCCTTCAGCCCATCTAGTCCATACCGAACCATTTAAACTGCCTACTCCTATCTACCTGCGCCATGACCGTAGTCTTCCATATCCCTACCATCTATGTATGAAATCGAACACATATGTACCACTTGTGCTGGCAACTTATTCCACACACTCTCAACCCTCTGGGTGAAGAAGTTTCCCCTCACATTCTCCTTAAACATTTTACTTTTCACCCTTAACCTATGACCTCTGGTTATAGTCCCACCCAACCTCAGTGGAAAAAGCCTGCTTGTCTGGACGCCTGTTCTTGTTAGAAAGGTAGACATACCAAGTTTAGGGAACCATGGCTGATGAGAGATATTGAGGCTCTGGTCAGGAAAAAGGAGGAAGTGTACAGCAGGGTACAAAGGAATCCTTTAATGAATATAAAAAGTTTAAGAGCAGGCTTAAGAGGGAAGTCAGGAGAGCAAAAAGAAGGTATGAGATGGATTTGGCAGGCAGGGTTAAAGATAATTCCCAAGTGGTTTTACAGTTATATTAAGAGTAAAAGGATTACCAGAGAGACACCATCAGGGCTGCCTATGTGTGGAGCCGCAGTATTTAACTCAGAATTTTAATGTCTGTTTCTCCTCTGTTTACTAACAAGAATACCATGGATGCTAAAGATATGAGGTTAATAAATAGTGAGGTCTTGGAACATATACATTTTACAAAGAATTAGATATTTGCAGCTTTTAAGCACATTAGATGGGCAAATCGCCAGGTCCTGACCAAGTGCACCTTCAGACTTTATGGGAGGTCAGGAAAGAAATTGCAGACACCCTTGTAGAGATAGTTACTTTGTTGTTAGTCACTGGCGAAGCTTCAGAAGACTGGAGGGGTAGCTAATGTTCCATTTTTCAAGATGATACCCTGGCTTCAGTTATAGGAAAGTTAATGAAGGGGTTTCTGAGAGACAGGATCTACCATCACTTGGATAGTCAGCATGGATTTGTGTGTGGGAGGTCATGACTGATGAATCTTTTAAAATCTTCCAAAGGTTCTAAAGGGATAAATGAAAATAGCACAGTTGATCTTGTCTATTTGGATTTTAATATGGCCTTTGACAAGTTCCCACATGGCAGTCTGATCTGGAAGATTAGGTTGCATGGGATTCAGGGGGAGCTAATAGACAACAGGTGCAGGAGCAGGCTATTCGGCCCTTTGAGCCAGCACCACCATTCACTGTGATCATGGCTGATCATCCACAATCAGTATCCCGTTCCTGCCTTATCCCCATAACCTTTGATTCCGCTATCTTTAAGAGCTCTATCCATCTCTTTCTTGAGACTTGGCTTCCACAGCCTTCTGGGGCAGAGCATTCCACATATCCACCACTCAGTTTTTCCTCAACTCTGTTGTAAATGGCCTACCCCTTATTCTTAAACTGTGGCCTCTGGTTCTGGACTCACCCATCAGCGGGGACATGCTTCCTGCCTCCAGCGTGTCCAATCCCTTAATAATCTTATATGTTTCAATCAGATCCCCTCTCATCCTTCTAAATTCCAGTGTATACAAGCCCAATCGCTCCAATCTTTCAACATATGACAGTCCCGCCATCTCAGGAATTAACCTTGTGAACCTACGCTGCACTCCCTCAATAGCAAGAATGTCCTTCCTCAAATTTGGAGACCAAAACTGCACACAGTACTCCAGCTGTTGTCTCACCAGGGCCCTGTACAGTTGCAGAAGGACCTCTTTGCTCCTATACTCAATTCCCCTTGTTATGAAGGCCAGCATGCCATTAGCTTTCTTCACTGCCTGCTGTACCTGCATGCTTGCTTTCAGTGACTGATGTACAAGAACACCTAGATCTCGTTGTACTTCCCTTTTTCCTAACTTGACTCCATTTAGATAATCTGCCTTCCTGTTCTTACCACCAAAATGGATAACCTCACATTTATCCACATTAAACTGCATCTGCCATGCATCTGCCCACTCACCCAGCCTGTCCAAGTCACCCTGCATTCTCATAACATCCTCCTCACATTTCACACTGCTACCCAGCTTTGTGTCAACTGCAAATTTACTAATGTTACTTTTAATTCCCTCATCTAAATCGTTAATGTATATTGTAAACAACTGCGGTCCTAGCACTGAACCCTGCGGTAACCCCACTGGTCACTGCCTGCCATTCCAAAAGGGACCCGTTAATCGCTACTCTCTGTTTTCTGTCAGCCAGCCAATTTTCAATCCCTGTCAGTACTCTGCCCCCAATACCATGTACCCTAATTTTGCCCACTAATTTCCTATGTGGGATTTTATCAAAGGCTTTCTAAAAGTCCAGGTACACTACATCCACTGGCTCTCCCTTGTCCATTTTCATAGTTACATCCTCAAAAAATTCCAGAGGATTAGTCCAGCACGATTTCCCCTTCGTAAATCCATGCTGACTTGGACCTCTCCTGTTCCTGCCATCCAAATGTGTCGTAATTTCATCTTTTATAATTGACTCCAGCATCTTTCCCACCACTGACGTCGGGCTAACCGGTCTATAATTCCCTGTTTTCTCTCTTCCTCCGTTCTTGAAGAGAGGGACAACATTAGCCATCCTCCAATCCGTAGGAACTGATCCTGAATCTATAAAACATTGGAAAATGATAAAATGATTACCAATGCATCCATGATTTCTAAAGCCACCTCCTTAAGTACCCTGGGATGCAGACCATCAGATCCTGGGGACTTATCAGCCTTCAGACCCAACAGCCTATCCAACACCATTTCCTGCCTAATATAAATTTCCTTCAGTTCATTCATTACCCTAGGTCCTTTGGCCACTATTACATCTGGGAGATTGTTTGTGTCTCCCCTAGTGAAGACAGATCCAAAGTACCTGTTCAACTCATCTGCCATTTCCTTGTTCCCCATAATAAATTCACCCTTTTCTGTCTTCAAGGGCCCAACTTTGGTCTTAACTATTTTTTTCCTTTTCACATACCCAAAGAAGCTTTATATTCTTGGCTAGTTTACCTTCGTACCTCATTTTTTTTCCATGTGTTGCCTTTTTAGTTACCTTCTTTTGCTCTTTAAAAATTTCCCAATCCTCCGGCTTCTCATTCGTCTTTGCTATGTTATACTTCTTCTCTTTTATTTTTATACTGTCCATTACTTCCCTTGTCAGCCACGGCCTCCCCTTAGGATCTTTCTTCCCTTTTGGAACGAACTGATCCTGCACCTTCCGCATTATTCCCAGAAACACTTGCCATTGCTGTTCCACTGTCATCCCTGCTACAATATTGTTCCATTGAACTTTGGCCAGCTCCTCCCTCACAGCGCCATAGTTCCCTTTGTTGAACTGTAATACTGACACTTCTGATTTTTCTTTCTCCCTCTCAATTTGTAGATTAGTGAGGTAGTGAGGTGGATTTAGAATTGGCTCAATAATGGGAAGCAGAAGGTGATGGCTGAAGTTTGATTCTATGACTGGAGGTGTCCCAGGGATCAATGTTGGGATCGCTGTTATTCATTAGTTTTGTAAATGATTTGGATGTGCGTGTACATGGCACTGGTACTAAATTAGGGGGTCTTGCTGATAGTGATACAAGTTACAAAGAATTGCAAAGAGACCTTGATCAGTTAGGGAGAAAGGCTGCGGAATGGCAAATGGATTTCAACTTAAGCAAATGTGAGGTGATGCATTTTGGACAATCAAACCAGGAAAGGACCTATACAGTGAATGGCAGGGCACTGACAAGTGTTGTGGAACAGAGGAACCTGGAAGTACAAGTGTACAGATTGCTGCAAATGGTAGACAGGGTTTTGAAGAAGGTGTCTGGCATTCTTGCCTTCAGTCAGGACATTGCGTTTATGAGTAGGGACATTATGTCGCAGTTTTATAAATCATTTATGAGACTACACTGTATTGTGTACAGTTTTGGTCACCCTGGTATAGGAAAGACATTGTCAAGCGAGAGAGGGTGTGGAAGGGATTTACAAAGTCTGTGTTTGGACTCTAGGGTCTAAGTTACAGGGAGACGTTGACCATGCTGGATCTTTATTCCCTGGAGTTTAGGAGAATGAGAGGTGAAACCATGAGTGGTTTGGATAAGGTGGATGGTCATAATCTTTTCCTCAGGTTTGGAAATCCAATATGAGAGAGCACGGATACAAGAGGGGCGAGAATAAAAACAGACCTGAGAAGTAACTTAACACAGAGGGCAGTGAGTACCTAGAATGAGCTGCCAGAGAAAGTGGTTGAGGCAGGTACAATTGCCCATTGAAATGGGAGATACATGGAGGGTTTGGAGGATTATGGGCTGAAAGCAGGCAACTAGGACTAACAGGGATGATGCTGTGGTCAGCATGGGCCAGTTGTGCTGCAGGGCCTGTTTCCATGCTGAATTACTGTATGACTCTGTCTATACTTTCCACTGCCTTGGGAAAGCAGTCAACATTATCCAGGACCCCTTCCATCACAAACGTTTTCTCTTCTCCTCACTTCTATTGGGCAGAAGATGCAAAAGCTTGAGAGTGAGTGTACCATCAGGCTCAAGGACAGTTTCTGTTGGACTCTTGAATTGACCTTCTGTATGATCGAGATGAACTCTGTCTTCCTTGTCATAGCTCTTGCACTTGAATTGCCTACCTGCACCCTACTTCCTCTGTAACTATAACAATGTATGCTGCATTCTGTTATTGGTTTTCCTTTTGTACTGCCGTGATGTATGGATGACACGCAGATAGAAAGTTTTTCACTGTATCTTGGTGCATGTGATAATCATAAGGCAATTACCAATATCATGATTAAACTATGACTCAAATCTCCATACCAGTCTTGGACTCATTTATGCAACAAAAAATCTCTCACATTTACAATCAATTGACCTAGCGTCAACTAGCGTCACTCTTTTGTGTTTTGTGGAAGCGATTCCCAAGTATCTGCCTCACTTTGAATATGGAAGTACCTCCTGGCACAGAATGATTGGCATGGGATGGTGAGGAGGTTGGAGTGAGAGAATCATTTCAGGTCCTGATACAGGGTCTTGACCCAAAATATTGACCATTCATTTGCCTCCACAGATGCTACCTGATGTGCTGAGTTCTTCCAGCAGCTTATACTTTTGCTCCAGATTCCAGCATCTGCCTTCTCGTGTATCCCTGATTTTTTTTAGTTGATGTCTCTGATACCTACAAAGTCCTGTGGTTGACAGAGTAGATGGTTATTGGCTGTTTCCACAGGCTCCAGAGTTCAGATCTGTGGACAAGGAGGATGGACAGAGATCACTTTGCTTAGATGGCTGGGAATCTGTGCCATTACCAAATGTATACGACTCTGGTAGCGTAAAAAAATGTTTTTGATGAATTTCCGAACGTAAGGGAAAGGATATGGCAATTGGGTGGGAACATGGACTAGAGCAAGGACAGGGGTTCCCAACCTGGCATCCATGGACCCCTTGGTTAATGATAGAGGTCCATATCATAAGAAGGATCATTCACAATCTTTTGAAGTGATGGAACAGATAGAGGAACTAAATGGCCCAAGGCTCTTGTTTTTTTGTGTTTCATAGCACTCAAGGCTATTTTCTTGAGGGTTGTCATGTCCAGTGTCAAGGTCCTGTACTGCAGAGAGAGCAAGAATAGCACTGGAGATTAAAGCCCTTAAATGTTGGCTGATTCATGACTAAATCCATTTAAAAATGGGGGTACAGCAATTCCTTATTTGTACATTGAATGTGACATCACAGACAATTTGATACCATCCTTAGTTGACCTTGTTGAGTTGCTGCTGAGTTAATTAACTATAATAAAAACAAAATGTTTGAAATACTCAAAAGGTCGGGCTGCATCTGTGGATAGAGAAGCAATTAGTTTCAGGTCAGATACCTGTCAGAATCGGGGATGAGAGTGTAGGGAAGGGGGATGTCTCTGATGGGGTAAAACCAGGGTAACCATGGAGATGAGCTGTAGACAGGTTATCTAGCCAGTGTGTGAATGGGAGCATTTTGAGAGTGAGAACATAGACCAAAGAACCTAGACAAAGATTCTTATTTTAGATATTCAGCATCTACAATGTTTTGATTTTTATTTATATTTACACTGGCTACTTTGATCTGAATGGTGTGAACTTCTAAAGTGTAGTAGCTGTATTCATCTGAGTGGACAGAAGGAATTCCATTCACAGCCCTGCTGTCATCCACACTCAACAATTCAGGAACAGTGCCTCCCCCACTCCACCATCCATGAACCCATGATCACTACCTTTTTATTTATTCTTTTGCACTATTTCTGTAATTTATAGTAATTTTGTCTTTGTATTGCTGCTGCAAAACAACAAATGTCATGTCATCCAAGCCATCGGTACTAAAGCTGATTCTGATGTGTAGATGCATCGCAATCTGGTGACCTCACAAAGTTGTTGAAAGTTGGCAACGTTAATACCATTGGATGTCAAGGGGAGACTGAAATTACTGTTTAAAATGGTCACTACTTGTCACTCGTATACCATGAATGTTACTTGCCATTAATTAACTCGAACCTTAAACTTATAGAAAAGATGCTTCAATAATTTGGGTGGCTGTAACCCTATAAATTGAGCAAATCAGATTTTATTTACTTAAAGATACAGTGCGGAGTCTGCCCTCCCGGCCCTTCGAGCCACGCTGCCCAGCAATCCACCTATTTAACTCCAGCCTAATCATGGGTCAATTTACAATGACCAATTAACCTACAAACTGGTATATCTTTGGACTGTGGAAGGAAATCAGCACCTAGAGGAAACTCATGCATATCACGGGAAGGAGCGTACAGCCATGCTTACAGAGGATGCTGGAATTGAATTCCAAACTCTAACACTCCGAGCTGTAATAGTGTCGTACTAATCTTGGCTCCCACTGCTAATTATGGATTGGCAAATGCAACCTTGAAAATGAATTCATAGTGTATTTAGGGCAGTTTTCTAGAAAATTATATTGTTGAACCAGGGAACAGAAAGTCTTGGATCTGGTTATGTGTAACAGACCATGATTCATTTGTTGTATATGAAGAACAATCTTCTGGTGAAGAGTTGCTAGAATTTCATATAAAGTGATTTTCATAAATTTGGGTACTTGGATGTTAAGTGGACTGGAAAATAGGTAAAACAGTAGCAGTGTTGCAGCAGAGTTAAGAAAATATGTTATCATTCTTTACAAAAATTTATTCCATTGAGAAATAAAGATCAAGTGAGGGGAATAATCCATCTGTCTCCAAGGAGTACTTAAGAAAGAAACTAGGAGGGTAAAGAGAGGTCATGAAATTTCTTTGGCAAGTAAGGTGGTAAGGAGAACACCAAGGCATTCGATATCAGGAGTGAGAAAGTAACCAGGGAAAGGCTTTGGAGAAAATACAGAAAGCTTTATTGCAATAACCTCTTGGAGAAAGGATTGCAGTTACATTGAAAGATCGGATAAATTGGTGGTGGATCATGGAAGGCTGAAAGGAGATTTCACAGGAGTGATTCAAAATAATGGTTTAGATCATGGAAGTCCAAAATTTGTCCCATGGCTTGGAATACGGAATAACTACCAGGCTCAAATATTAATTGTGCTTGGTGGAATTTTGTCGGGGATCTCACGCCATCCTGCTGTTATGGAGAGGAGAGATGAAGACTTAATGAGTGGATTTCAGTGAGAGGCAGGTTGGAGAGAAGATGGAGCAGATGTCAAAGAGTCCAGGAATAGAGGTCAGAAACTGGATTATTTGAATTGGGGAGCAATAGGAAGAGTGAGCAAAAGAAATTGTTATGTACAACGGCTGGGCTTGGAGAGAATCAGAGAATCAAGTGGTTTGGCATTTTGAGAGATAATAGTTGCCCAAGTTTCTTAACTGTAGAAGAAAAGATTCTTCAGCCCTCTAACAGCTCCCCTCGCTGGATCCTTCAATAGCAAAGCAATCTCACTCTCCCAGTGTTCATGATCTGTATTCTTTTCCCAATGGCCACAGAGCACATTTGGCCCATTGAATCCATGCCAGCTCTTGAGCATCCCACCAATCCCATTTCCCCTCTCACTCCCTTGTAACCTGTCGCTTCTCGGTTGTTTATTTAGAACCCCCTCCCTTGTACTCATGGACAGCAGGGGTCACTTAACCCACCTTTGGCATGCCGAAGGGAAGTGGAGCATTCAGTTGCAGAGAGTACCTCAAGGTCGGGGTTGAAGCAGGTCACTTGGTCTGTGCAGCACGACTCTACTGGCTGAGAATCTTCCAGGATGTTTAATATCTCCCAAACATCTCCTGGCCCCTGACTTTTGTTTGAAATGTATTTTTAGTGAAGTGTAGATGCTGTAGGAATGCAGATGTGGATTTCAGCTGTTGCACTTTATTCTTCGCTCTGTTATTGTTTTACCTTTTTCTACCTCAATGCACTGTATACTGAATTGATCTTTATGACCAGTATGCAAGACAAGTTTTCACTGTACCTCCATACATGTGCCAATAATAAACCGATTCTAATTGTTGCAGTTTGGTTTTGCCTCTCCTCTCCTCTAGGAAATGAGTCAGGAGATAGGACAGGGATGAACCTGGTGCTAATGCTGGGTGGGGCCAGAGCAGATGATTCATTATCAGAGTCATTGCAGCTATTTTTGGAAGCTGTGGGGGTGGATTCAGTTTCTATGAAATTAACATTAGTTGCCTTCACAACCAAATGAATAACTGTGGAAGATAGGAAATAGCTGACTCCAACTCACGCTTACTGTGAAATTTACAACTTGACTTCCCTTTTCTCAAAAGCAAAATACTGCAAATACTCAGCAAGTCAGCCCAAACTGGAATTGGTTTGTTATTTTCACATGTACTGAGATGCAGTGAAAAACCTATCTGGCATGCTATTGAAACAGATCTATTTATTACACAGTGCATTGAAGCAAAACAGGGTAAAATAACAATGCAGAATAATGCGCAACAACACAGAAAAAGTGAACAAGGTGCAAGATCATAACAGTATAAATTGTGAGATCAAGAGTCCATGTTATCATACTAGGGAACAATTCAATAGTCTTAAACCAATGGAATAGAAACTGTCCTTGAGCCCTGGTGGTATGTGTGTTCAGGCTTTTGTATCTTTTGCCCAATTGGGGGGGGGGGGAGAGAGAGAATGTCTGGGGTGCATGGGGTTTCTGCTTATGTTGGCTGTTTTACCGAAGCAGCGGGAGATATCGAGTTAATAGAAGGAAAGCTGATTTCTGTGATGTGCTAAACTGTGTCCATAACTGGGCAGTTTTTGTGGTCAGTGGCAGAGCAATTGGCATACCAACCCATTATGCATCCAGATTAGATTCTTTTAATGGTGGATCAATAAAAATTAATAAGCGTTGACAGAGACATTCCAAATTTCTTCATTAGTGTGCTTTCTTAGCCATGGTGTCAGTATGGTTCAACGAGGATAGGCTATTGGTGATGTTCACTCCGAGGAACTTGAAACTCTGAACTCTCTGAACCTCAGCACCATTGATGTAGACAGGAGCACATGCACCGCCCTCCTTCCTGAAAACAATGACTAGCTCTTTTGTTCTGCTGATACTGGGGGAAAGGTTGTTGTCATGATACCATGTTACTAAGCTATCTCTTTACATTATTCTGACTCATAGTTATTTAAGATATGGCTGACTACACTGGTACAATCTGCAAACTTGTAGATGGAATTAGAGCAGACTGTGGTGATGTACCATAGGAGAGAGGAACAGTTTTCGTTCAGGGTGATGGACCTTTGTTTGAGTTTCGCCATCAGCAGTTTCTTGCCCCCATCACCCAGGACATGCCCTCTTCTCACTACAACCACCAAGAAGGAGGTACAGGAGCCTGAAGACACTCCACCATCAGATTTCTAAGTGGACAGTGAATCCATGAAGACTACCTCACATTTTTTTCCCCCTCTCTTTTTGCTCTGCTGATTTAATTTATACTTATTGTAATTTATAGTTTTAAATTATTATGTATTGCATTGTACTGCTTCTGCAAAACTACAAATTTCATGACATATGCCAGATTCTGATTGTTTCCTCTTGTCACTCGATGGAGCTAGTTTAGATTCTGTTGTTAATCTTGCCGTAGTTACAGGTGCCCGTTGAAGGGATCGGCCAGACACCTCGGCACATAATCCTCACCTGGTTGAACCAGTTAACTAATGTCTGGGTGAAATGTGAACTTGGCCAGGTGAATGTAAAAGATCCTCGATACTATTTCCAGCCAGTCTTCACTCTTCAGCTTGCATTATAGAGCAAGGTTATCTGGCAAATTATTTCTGTGCTGTTGGCGCAAGCTTGTGCTGCTTAAATTGGTGGTCACTTGCTGGATTTCAGTGGCTGGAGTTCAGATGCCTGTAACACACTGCTGACCTGAGATGCTGGGGTATACTTGCTAAATATGTCATTCTTTCAGCTCTACCACTGTTCCTCAGTGAATTGTCTGTTCCTGCAAATGCATGTCTCCGTGCACTTGTTGGCTGTCCAGTACTGCTTGTTGTGGGAGCTCTAATGTTGGGCAGGGGGACTCTCCCAACCCTTGACTGGGTTATAGTGTGGTAAATGTTTTGGCATCTAGTATTTCTCCATCTTTAAATTCACACAATACCTGAGCAGTGCTGCCCCTGTTCGACTTGTTCTACAGGTTGCATATTTTGTTGTTTTTGACATTGCTGTAACTGAGCTGAGGAAGTGTCTGTTGTGAAACAGTCCAGGGACATTGTTTTGCTGTGGAGTGTTCCCGTGGTGTTTCCCTTTGACAGTGGTGGTGCAGCGGGACACCTTGACTATGGCTTATCAATCCAGAGACCAGAGTTCACAGAATTCAGAGACACACTTAGCCCAGTCGACCTTCCAGGGTCCTCACGGATGCCTGGTGTCTTAATTGATGGAACTGTAATTCTCTGAGAATGTCTTCCCTGGCAGGATGGACCCAGCAGTGAGGACTGCGTAGTTGTACACAGACACCTTTGGAAATGCTCAACATCGGCTTTAAGCCCTAAAAGTCTTTTGGCATTGGGTCAAATATGAGCAAGAAAACCTCTAGATGGCTATCTGATGTCTTCCCTTCCTCACCCTAGCCCTAACCTAACCAGTGCAGTTCCAACAAGTTCTGGATGTTCTCTAGATAGGGATTTCCATATCCACCATGAGTGGTTTGACAGCATCACCACTGACCTGAGTGCTGAAGTACTCAGCTGCCAGAATAGACCAATATAAGGGATCTGTGATCTTTCCAATTTACCCATAGCAGATGTATCTGTCCATGCTGGTATTGATAGAAGTGACCATGCAGTCAGCACAGCACCATACCCTATTTTCACAGCAAGAATACCTCCGTTCTGTTATGTGGCAGTGCAGATTTGTGAAGTAGGCCAGTCTCAGGACAAATTGGACATTGATGACTTACTGTGGACAATCAGGAGCAGCAGAAATGTGCCCCACAGCTATTTTGTAGTTTTGTGACTTGGCCGGTACCTCAGAGTAGTCTATTTACCAGAGTCCAGTTGGCACATTAGGAGCAACACCAAATGTACCTGATGATGACTTGATGGAGCTGAAACAAGCTAAACACATAAGTGTACTGTAGACAGAGCAAAGTGATCCCACATGTAACCAATCAGACCAAAGCTTCACAGGTTGGCCACATCCTGTCATAAACATTAGTGGATGGTTAAGTAGTTAGTCATGGTCATACTTTATTGATCCCAAGGGAAATTGGTTTTTGTTATAGTTGCACCATAAATAATTAAATTGTAATATGTAAATTATGCCAGGAAATAAGTCCAGGATCAGCCTATTGGCTCAGGGTGTCTGACCCTCCAAGGGAGGAGTTGTAAAGTTTGATGGCCACAGGCAGGAATGACTTCCTATGATGCTCAGTGTTGCATCTCGGTGGAATGAGTCTCTGGCTGAATGTACTCCTGTGCCCAACCAGTACATTATGTAGTGGATGGGAGACATTGTCCAAGATGGCATGCAACTTGGACAGCATCCTCTTTTCAGACACCACCTGAGAGTCCATTTCCATCCCCACAACATCACTGGCCTTACGAATGAGTTTATTGATTCTGTTGGTGTCTGCTACCCTCAGCCTGCTGCCCCAGCACACAACAGCAAACATGATAGCACTGGCCACCGCAGACTCGCAGAACATCCTCAGCATCGTCCGACAGATGTTAAAGGACCTCATTCCTCAGGAAATAGAGACGGCTCTGACCCTTCTTGTAGACAGTCTCAGTGTTCTTTGACCAGTCCAGTTTATTGTCAATTCGTATCCCCAGGTATTTGTAATCCTCCACCATGTCCACACTGACCCCCTGGATGGAAACAGGGATCACCGGTACCTTAGCTCTCCTCAGGTCTACCACCAGCTCCTTAGTCTTTTTCACATTAAGCTGCAGATAATTCTGCTCGCATCATGTGACAAAGTTTCCTACCGTAGCCCTGTACTCATCCTCATCTCCCTTGCTGATGCATCCAAGAAGGAGGTCTAGAAACATTCTCATCCACTGAGGTGTTATGGCCCAATGTGTGAGAAAGTAATTTGGAAGGCAAAAAGGAGCCATGATATACACTTGGCAGGTAGAACTGAAGGAGAATGGCAAAGCATTCTATAAATATAGCTAGGGAAAGAATGAGACCCCCTTGGGCAACCAAAGGCATCATCTGGTTGTGGAGCCAGTGGATGAGCGTGAGGTCCTGAATGACATTTCATTGGCATTCACCAAGGAGAAGGACGTGGAGGAGGGTGATAATTTTATTCATACAAGAATATTGCACTTAATAGGCTGAGCCAGCACTTAATTTCTCATCTGAAGCCTCTACACTGAAGGTGGGGGTGAGCTGTCTCCTTGAATCACTGCAGTTCTTGAAGTGTAGGTAACCCACAGTGCTGTTGGGGACAGTGTTCCAGGATTTTGACCCAACGACGGTGAAGGAACAGCGAGATATTTCCAGGTCAGGATAGTGTATGGCTTGTAGGGCAACTTCCAGATGGTGTTCTCATACTTTTGCAGCCTTTGTCCTACTAGATAGTGCAAGGGGTGTGTTTGGGAAGTTCTGTCTAAGGAGTCTTGGTGAGCTGCTGTGAACGGTTGTGGATGGGGTGGGTGCCTAGCACGTGGGCTGCTGTGTCCTGCAAGGAGTTGACTTCTTTGAATGTTGTTGAACCTGCATTCATCCAGGCAAGTGTTGTGTGCCCCATCACACTCCTGACTTTACCCTTGTAGATGGTGGACATGCTTTAGGGGGTTAGGAGGTGAGACACTCACCACAGGACTCCTGTCTCTTGGAGCCACATTATGTACATGCTTACTTCAGTTCAGTTTCTAGTCAGTGGAACCCCCCAGGATATTGATAGTGGGAGTATTCAGTGATGGTAATGCACTGAATGCCAGGGGGTGATCACTGGATTTTTCCTTGTTGGATATCATCATTGCCTGGCCGATGCTACTTCCCACCTGTCAGCTCAGGCCAGGGTATTGACCCGCACATAATGCATTTGAATGTGGACTGCTTCATTACTTATGGAGTTGTGAATAACGCTGAACATTGTGCAAACATTAACTAACATCCCCACTTATGACCTTACCACTGAAGGAAGGTCATTGAGAAAGCAGCAAGAGATGTTTGGCCTGAGGACATTGCCCTGAGGGATCCTTGCATAGATGCCCTAGGGCTGAGGTGATTAACTTCCCAACCATGGTGGGCTGCTTACAAAACTTGTAAATATACCTCTTCTGACTTACTCTCACTGCAATCTGCTGCCTATCATTTCTCCTTAAGCAACATACTTTTCAACCATCTAAATGAGTTAGCAATTTCACAATCTTTTGAAGGACTTGTCACACATAATTCTCAAGCATGCAGGTACGTGCCGTTTAAGCAAATGAAGGTACATCACCATAGCTGGAAGAGAGGGAGGAGGGAGGACTCAAAGCAGTCAAAGCAACAGCGAGGGTATGTAATAGAGCAAAAATTAGTAACACACATCAAAGTTGCTGGTGAACGCAGCAGGCCAGGCAGCATCTATAGGAAGAGGCGCAGTCGACGTTTCAGGCCGAGACCCTTCGTCAGGACTAACTGAAGGAAGAGTGACTCACTCTTTTCAGCATTTCCAGCATCTGCAGAATTCCTGTTGTTTGCGAGCAAAAATTAGCGGTAATTTAGAGGATTTGGAAACTTTTAAAAACCAATAGAAAGCAACTTAAAAAAAAAGCCATGGGGGGGACGGGGGAAGATGAAATATGAAACTATATCGAGTTTTCTAAAAAAAAGTTTTCTTGGATATATGAAGTGTAGAAGAGAGGTGAGAGTAGATATTGGACCACTGGAAAATGATGCTGGAGGGGTAGGAATGGGGGACAAGAGAATGTTGGGCAAACTGAATAAGTATTGTACATCAGTCTTCACTGTGGAACTTCCAAGATGACCACAACCTTGTCGTAGGGTTTAGAGGCTTGTGTGCATCAATGACCTGGAGAGTTATGTTGGCTGGAGTCAGGGCCTTGTGCTTTGACTCTTAGTAGGGTCACCCATGCCAAACAGATCAAAGGGTTAAGGCCAGACTTAGAGTGGTCTACTCGTACTCCAGGTTCAGGGATTCAGCTCAGGGCTAACAACCCTGACTGGTCAAAAAAATTTGTTACGGAAACAGCAATGAAAAATCCTATATTTGTGTGCAATGGTATTCCTGAGTCTTTACCCAGGGTTTGCATAACTGACAGTAGTAAAAACCAAGAGTAAGCTACTGGCAAGATGAAGGAAGCCCTAAACATCACCAAGATCAAGACCAAAATTAATTTTTAGAATATACGAACCACGTACAACACTGGCAAGCTAGCACAAATAACTGCAGAAATGTGTCGTTACAACCTACATATGCTGAGAGTGATTGAAAACAGATTAAAGGTCTGGCAGATTAAAGGCAGCAATTGGCAAAACAGTTATATGCAGGAAGGGAAGCTGGTCAGCATCATGATCAACCAAGCATAGTGTCAACACCAAGGTGAAGCTGTACCAGAGCTGTGTTCTGTCCGCACTCTTTTACAGGTCAGAATGCTGGTATGTGCCAAAGAATGACCTTGCCAAGATGTCATCACTCCATACCATGAGCCTCTGGAAAATCCTCCATATTTTCTGGCCAAGAAAGATCTCCAACCATGCCCTACTTCTTCAGTATCACCAAGACGACATGGCCACAATCATGATGAGGAAGAGTTGGGGATGGATTGGGCATGTAATGAGAAGAGAAGCCAACTCCATCATCAAGGCAGCACTTCATTGGACCCCTGAAGGGCGGAGGAAACGCGGGAGACCAAAGTCAATTTGGTACCGTATAGTAAAGGTGGAAATGAGGACCCCTACACTTGGGGCTCAATAGAGAAGATGGCCAAGGACAGACAGAGATGGAGGACCTTCATTGCTGCCCTAAACACCAGCAGACTAGCAAGCAGTAACTTCACTGTGAAAGACACTAGCTGTGTACCGCAAGTTCAAAAGTGTTAGGGTGCAGTTGCTATTACTAGGGAGAAGGTGCTTGGGAAACTGAAAGGTCTGAAGTTGTTAAGTCACCTAACCCTAATGGACTACATCCCAGGGTTGTGAAAGAGGTAGCTGAAGAGATTGTGAAGGCATTAGTATGATCTTTCAAGAATCAATATATTCTGGCATGGTGCCAGAGGACTAGAAAATTGCAAATGTCACTCCACTCTTCAAGAAGTGAGAGGGTCAAAGGAAAGGAAATTATAGGCTAGTTAGCCTAACCTGGGTGGTTGGGATGATCTTGGAATCGATTGTTAATGATGTGGTTTCAGGATATTTGGAGACACATGATAAAATAGATCTTGCCTACCTGATCTGCTTTTTTTTTTGTGCGGGAGGAGGGTTTGGGGGGGCATGGTCAATGTGCCTGATCCATTTTGCTCGTTTTTTTGCTGGAGAAGGGATTTGGGATCGATATGATTGATCCGTTATGTTCATTTTTTGGGGGGGGTTTGATGATCGTGCTGCCTTTCTTGGTTTCATGGCTGCCCGGAGAACTGAAGAATTTCAGAGTTGTATACTTTGATAATAAATGAACCTTTGTACCTTTGAAATCTGTTGGAATTGTTTGAGGAAATAACAAGCAGGATAGACAGAGGAAAATCAGTGGATATTGTGTACTTGGATTTTCAGAAGGCCTTTGAAAAGGTACTGCACATGAGGCTGCTTAACAAGATGTGAGCCCATTGTATTACAGAAAAGATACTAGCATGGGTAGAGCATTAGCTGATTGGCAGGTGGCAAAGAGCGAAGATAAAGGGAGCCTTTTCTGATTGGCTACCGATGGCTCATGGTGTTCTGCAGGAGTTGGTGTTGGGACCACTTCCTTTTACATTATATGTTAATGGATGATATTGATGGTTAAGTTTGTGAACAATAGAAAGATAGATGGAGGAGCAGGTGGTGTTGAGGAAGCAGGGAGGCTGCAGAAGGACTCAGATGAGGAGAATGGGCAAAGAAGTGGCAGATGGAATACTGTGTAGGGAAGTGTACGGTCATGTACTTTGGTAGAAGCAATAAAAGCACAGGCTATTTTCGAAACGGAGAAAATTCAAAAATCTGGGGCAAAGGGACTTGGGAGTCCCGTGTAGGATTCCCTGAAGGTTAATTTACAATTCAGTGGTGAGGAAGGCAAATACATTCATTTTGAGTGGACTAGAATATAAAAGGAAGGATGTAATGCTGAGGGTTTATAAGGCACTGGTGAGGCCTCACCTGGAGTATTGTGAGCAAGTTCGGGCTCTTATTGAAGAAAGGGTGTGCTGACTTTGGAGAGAGTTCTGAGGAGGTTCACAAGAATGTTTCCAGGAATGAAAAGATGAGGAACGATTTATGGCTCTGGGCATGTACTTGCTGGCATTTAGAAGAATGAGGGGGAGTCTCATTGAAACGTATTGAATGTTAAAAGACCTAGATAGAGTGGATGAGGAGAGGATGTTTCCTATGGTGGGGAGTCTAGGACAAGAGGGCACAGTCTTAGAATAGAGGGATGTCTATTTAGAACAAAGATGAGGCAGAATTTCTTCAGAGTGTGTGGTGAATCTGTGGAATTTGTTGCCACAGGGGGCTGTGGAGCCCAAGTCCTTGGGTGTACTTAAGGCAGAGGTTGAAAGGGTTTTGATTAGTCAGGGTGTGAAGGATTATGGGGAGAAGGTAGTTGAATAGTATTGAGAGGGAAATAGATCAGCCATGATGAAATGGCAGAGCAGACTCAATTGGCCAAATGGCCCAATTCTGCTCCTGTATCTTATGGTCTTATATGATGACGTATATGCACTTTAATAAGAAATTTACTTTGAACTTTGAGACATCTCTTTGATCTTCCCTTGTGCTGGGAGTGGAGTGTTTTCCCCGTGATTCCCATTGACTCCAGTTTATTCAGGGCTCGTGGATGCACACTTGATCAAATGCCACCTTGATGTCAAGGGCAGTTACTCTCACTTCATGTCTGGAGCTCAGCTCCTTTATCCGTATTTGAACTGAGGCTTCATTGAAGTCAGGAGCTGAGTGATTCTGGCAGAAATCAAAACTGAGCTTTAGTCAACTGTTTGTTGGCTAACAAATTCCATTTGATGGTACTGTCAATAATCCCTTCCGTCACTTTACTGATGATCGAGAGTGCTCTAATGGGGCAGCAGTCATTGGTGAGGAAATTATCATAGAGAATCCTAAGGGACAGGATTTTTGTGCATTTGGAATGGCAGGGACTGATCTAAGACAACACACTTTGTGTGTTGGAAATCACGACTGACAGATCTATTTGTGTCTTTCGAAGAGGTAACCAAGAGCATAGATGAGACCTTTGACAGAGTTCCACATGGTAGACGAGTCTGAAAGTTTGGATTGCTTGGAATTTAGAGATTCTAAGCGGATAAATAATTGGCCTGATGGTAGAAAACAGAGGATGATGGTGAACAACATAAACAAGAGATTTTGCAAATGCTGGAAATCTTGAGCAACGCACACAAAATGCCAGGCAGCATCTATGGAGGGGAATAAACAACATTTCAGACTGAGACCCTTCATTAGGACTGCACAGGAGGGGGCAGAAGGCTTAATAAGTATGAGGAGTACAAATTGGTAGGTGATAGGTGAAACCAATCAAGGGGAAGGTGCATTGGTGGAGGAGGAGAGGATGAAGTTAAGGCACTTGGAGGTAATAGGTGGAAGAGGTGAAGGGCTGAAAAAGCAGCAATCTGATAGGAGAGGAGAGTGGACCATGGAACAAAGGGAACAAGGAGGGGCACCAGAGGGAGGTGATAGGCACATGAGAAGGGATAAGAGGGGAGCCGGAATGGGAAAAAGATGGGGGAGGGGCCAGAAATTACTGCCTTAGAGAAATCGATGTTCATGACATCATGTTGGTGCTTACCATACAGAATGCGAGGTGTTGATCCTTAAACCTGAGAGTGGCCTCATTGTGGCAGTAGAGGCGGCCATGAGGTGACTTGTCAGAATGGGAATGGAAAAGTCGAATTGAAATGGGTAGGTCCTGGGAAATCCTGCCTTCTGTGGCAGACGGAGTGAAGGTGCTCATTGAAGATGACTCCCAATCTATGCTGGGGTCTCACCGACATAGAGGGAGCTGCACCGGGAGCACCGGATACAGTAGGTGATCCCAACAGAGTTGCAGGTGAAGTGTTGCAACCCTGAATGGTGGTGAGGGAGGAAGTGAAGGGGCTGGTGTAGCACTTGTACTGCTTGGAAGGATAAGTGCCAGGAGGGAGATCAGTGGGGAGGGATGAATGGACAAGGGAGTCACATAGAGAGCAATCCCTACGGAAAGCAGAGTGTGTGGGAGGTAAGGGTAAGATGTGCTTAGTGGTGGGGTCCCATTGAAGATACCGGAAGTTACAAAGAATGATGTGCTGGATGTGGAGGCTTGTGGGGTGGTAGGATTGTTCAGGGTCAGAGGTGAAGGTCAGAAAGGGCAGGGTGGGACTGAAGGATGACGAGATCTTAGGAAAGTGAAGGAGGCGAACAAGATTCCCACCTAATCCAGTCTTATTTGCTTATGTTTAGTCCATATCCCCAAAACCTTTCCTAGCCGTGTAACTGTCCAAATGTCTTCCTCAGCCACTTCTTCTGGCAGCTCATTCGATCTACTGACCACCTGGGTGAAAATGTTGCCCCTCAGATTCTTATTAAATCTCTCCCCTCTCACCTTAAATCTATGTCCCCTATTTCATTATTCTCCAACTCTGCACATTCACCTTATTTATTGCCTCTCATAATTTTATATACCTAAGGTCACCCTATGCTCCAATGAAAAGGTTACAAGCTCCTAAACCTCTCTCCATAACTTAGTCCCTGGCGTCCCAGTAATACCCCCATAAATATACTCAACACTCCTTTCCCATGGAAGTAGATTGATCTGTCAATTATTTCCAACATTTTCTGTCGTATCATTTTGGTGAATTGTGTACATGGAGACTTGTGTTTTCTAATGCGCCAGGACATGCTGGAAGAATTCAGCGGGTGAGATAGTATACGAAAATAATGTTTACGGCTGAGCCTTCATTAGGACACACCTGTGTTGCTTTGACCCCAGCATCTGCAGATTATTTTGTGATTAGGACACACCTGTTGGTAGGTGGGGTCTTCACTGGTGCTGCCAGACTACTGAAGCTTCCAGCCATGGACCCCTACCAGGTCCCCAGGTTGGGAATCCTTGCCTTAAAGAAATCAGTGCTATTCCAGCTCTGGCTGTATCAGCAGAAGCCAGGGCTTTAGCTGCCTTTGTTCAAAACCATGGACCTCTTTCAACCATCCTCTCCACTACCTTTTCCTTTGAGTTTCCCCTGAAGACATTTCACTTTGATCCAGGCTTAGATCATTTGTCCTGGTATCTGTTACATGGATCGTTTCTTTGCTTGATAATGTACCAGCGAAACATCAACCAAGGAAAATAAAGGGTTTGACGAGAGTGCAGAGAATTGCCAAATTGATTCCAGGAATAGATGGCTTCACTTGTGTGGATCAACTGGAGGAGCTGTGTTTCTTCTGCTTAGAACAATGGAAGTTGTGAAATGATTTTATGAAGAATGCAGGGGAGAAAGTTTCCATAGCCTGAGCAGTCAAGAACCAGGGCACATGAAATGAAGGAAATTGACAAAAGAACCAAGCATGACTAGAAAAGTTATCTTTGCACGGTGACTGGTTGGGCTCTAGGGTCACTGTTGGGAGGAGCAGTGAAGCATGGTTCACTTGCAGAGTTCAAGAGGGATCTGGATTAATACCTGAATGGGGAGAGGCTGCAGAGGCATTGGGATTGGGACCAGATAGGATGTGTTGTGTAGGGCTGGTATGAATGCAATGGGCTGAATGGTCTCCTGCGCTGTAACTTGTCATCATTATAAATCCATGTTTGAACAAATAATTAATTTTGTACTTGGTGCTCTAAACTATTTCCCTATCTCGGGATAACAGTGATGCAGCTGTTAGAGCCGTTGCCTCATGGCTCCAGAAACCTGGGTCTGATCCTGACTTGTGTTGCTGTCCATATGGAGTTTGCATGTTCTCCCTGTGTTTATGTTGGTTGCCCTGGTTTTTTCCCCATCCTGAAGACATGCAGATTGAAGGTTAACTGGCCATTGTAAAGGTCAGCTGGTAGTGCAGTGAGATCAGCACCAGGCTCAAGAATGGAGGTTCCCGATCCAGTGACAGACCGCTCCCGTGTGCGCTCTCCATCTGCGCCGGGTTGATGTCGAGCTCGCAATTCGGCTTAGTAAAATAATACTACGAAATGTCTGTGCGGAGAGTGGTGCCCCACACAGCCTTTCGAACTGCGCCTTGTAAGGCATGAAAATGCCTGACGCTGGCCTCTCAGGTCTGAGTCAACGTCATCATCATCATGTAAATTACCCTGGAGTGCAGCATTTGGGAAGAATGTGGGAGGAATAAAATGGGATGATTGTGAGGGAGTGACTGATGGTCAGCATGGACTCATTGGGCTGAAAGGCCAGTTTCTGTCTGACTCTGCAGTTGTGTGTGTCCACTTTTCATTTTTGATTTGTATTCTCCTCGCCTCTGGCTCTCGTAATAGTGTTCATCCATCGTCAATGTCGATGAGGACCTCAACACCATTATGATGGTGTCGAGACTAGCGCGTGATTTGGATTTAAGTGAGGGAGAGTTGCGCAGCGTCAGCCTCACTCTCTCTTCCCAATTCCCATCTGGATCCAGTGGCAAGACAGAGTAGAGATGGCTGGAGATGGGACTAGGTGCAGTGGATGACCAGGACGTCTTCTGTGTCTTGTCCTACTCTACACGTTCCATGACGCTTGCAGAGATCGCCGCCTTGACCGTTGGACCTTCCATTGGTCTCGTCTGCTCAATCCGCCGGAGTCTGTCTTCACATGCTGGGATAGACAACTCCCTATCTCACCAAGGGTTTGAGACCCGTCGGCTACCCTCACTTGGTTTAGCCAGCTTGTCGAAGCCGTTGCCCGGGGTGTGGCCGCTGTCGCATGCAAACAGCTATGGGGAGCCACAGATGAGAGCTGATAGCCAGGTGGGGACCAAAGCTGGATTAACCACCTTGAAAAGGACGCAACATGTTCCCCCACCAGAGGTGCTACCCCTCCCTGACACCCCATACACCCCAAAGGAGTGGTTGATAGTGCTGGAAGCATTCAGAAGGTCAGACAGAATCAGATTTATTATCATCAGCATGTGACGTGAAATTTGTTAGCTTAGCAGCAGTTCAATGCAATACATAATATAGAAGAGAAAAAAAATTCAATCAATTACAGTATATGTACATTGAATAGGTTTTAAAAAGTGCAAAAAACAGAAATGTTGTATATTCAAAAAGGTGAGGTGGAGTCCAAGGGTTCAATGTCCATTTAGGAATCGGATGGCAGAGGGGAAGAAGCTGTTCCTGAATCACTGAGTGTGTGCCTTCAGGCTTCTGTACCTCCTATCTGATGGTAACAGTGAGAAAAGGGCATGCCCTGGGTGCTGGAGGTCCTTAATAATGGACGCTGCCTTTCTGAGACACCGCTCCCTGAAGATGTCCTGGGTACTTTGTAGGCTAGTGCCCAAAATGGAGCTGACTAGATTTACAACCTTCTGCAGCTTCTTTCAGTCCTGTGCAGTAGCCCCTCCATACCAGACAGTGATGCAGCCTGTCAGAATGCTCTCCACAGTACAACTATAGAAGGTTTTGAGTGTATTTGTTGACATGCCAAATCTCTTCAAACACCTAATAAATTATAATTGCTGTCTTGCCTTCTTTATGACTACTTCGATATGTTAGATCCTCAGAGATCTTGACACCCAGGAACTTGAAACTGCTCACTCTCTCCACTTCTGATCCCTCTATGAGGATTGGTATGTGTTCCTTCGTCTTACCCTTCCTGAAGTCCACAATCAGCTCTTTCATCTTACTGACGTTGTGCCAGGTTGTTGCTGCGGCACCATTCCACTAGTTGGCATATCTCACTCCTGTACGATATTAATTTGATCCTGACCTCAGGTGCTGTCTGTGTGGAGTTTGCATGTTCACCCTGAGACCGTGCAGGTTTCCTTTGGTGTTCTGGCTTCTTCCTCCTCCATCCCAAAGATGTGGGGGGGTGGTGTTGGTGGGTTAATTAGCCTCTGAATTCCCCTTGTATTTAGGTGAGAGGGAGGATCTGGGGAAGTTGAGAATAAAATAGAATCAGTGTAAGTAGGTAGTTGATGGTTACCAAGGACTGAATTCCCTCCTCAAACCCCAAGGGTTCACTTTGAGGAAATCTGCTTCTTTGCTTGTTAAAATGTTTGTTGTGAACTTTGGCCACCTGGTTCTTGTGATTGTGCTGGGGCAACTCCCTCTGCTGAGGGTTTTATACAGAGCGATACACTGTAGAAACCAGCCCTTTGGCCCAGTGAGATTTCACAGACCAACACGCTTTGATTTTGTACTCATTTCATCTTCTCAACATTTTCAGCAACTCTCCAGGCTATATCACTCATAGATTACAGCAGGCAATTAGCCAATTAACCCTACGATCTGCACAACTTTTGGCTGTGGAAGGAAATTGGAGCACGTGGTAGAAACTTACATAGTCACAGGGAGATTGTAAAAATTTTCCACCTGTGGCTCAGTCCCTTCCAAATTACCACTTGTCAGCTTTTGGTGACTGGAGCATTGTAATATACAACAGACCTTTTCCCAAGGTTGGAGAATCAAGCACTTAAAGGGCATAGGTTGAAGGTGAGAGGGGTGAGATTTAATGGGGACCTAAAGGGCAAAGTTTTTACCCAGAGTGATCCGTATATGAAATGAGCTGCCAGAAGAAGTGGTTAAGACAGGTGGATTAACAACATTTAAAAGGTACTTGGACAGGTATGTGGATAGGAAAGAGGGATATGTGCCAAATGTGTGTAAATGGAACTAGCTTAGACACACATCTTGATTGGCATGCAAAGGGCCTGCTTTGTCTGAGTAGTTCTGAAGGGGTCACTTCAAAAGTGTGCAGGTTGTACGACATACCCTGACTGTAATCACCTGTTCAGCTGGTCGAAGGTTTATTCTCATTATAATTCAGTGTGAAGTGCAGGGCCTGACAGAGTATCGACCTGCCGCGTGCATGTCTGTACAGGTGTGGGTATGCGACGAGCTGGGTGGAGGCAGACTGTGGGAGGAGGATTTATCTGATTTTTATTGACGTAAACGATTAACCCAAGTTCCACTTAGCTCACCAGGCCCTGTTTTAGTGGTGTAATTAGAAAAGACTGATTTCACAGTAATGAGTATTGGTAAAAGCCATAAACACTGGGAAGTACTCTTCAGGTCAGACAGCATCTGTGGGAAGAGAAACGTCAAATCTCAGATCAAGTTCTCATTAAAACTACTTTGATAGAGTTTTCCACTGTTATTTTGATGTAATGTTTCCCACCTGAAAATGTTACCTGATGAGTATTTCCAACATTTTGTTGTTATTTTTGATTATGGACATAAACAGCTCATTTGATTTTCAAATTCAAGCTGTACACACAAATGCTTGAAAATTAACTTTTTGCAGCAGTAACATAGTATGTTACAAACATGACAAACATATTTTAACATAAATTAACATGAATTGTACATAAATTACATGTGCAAAAAATAAGCAATGACACTAGTGGAAGTTCAGCGAGAGAAAGGAATATAGTCTGAGGTAGTGATGGGAGTTTTCGAGTTGGTTTAAGAACCTGATAACAGTGGAGAAAAGCTGTTATTGAACCTCCTGCCTGATGGTAGTATTGTAAAGAGGGCATGGCCTGGATGGTGGATGTCACACTCATGAGATCATAGTGCAATACAGGCTCATTGGTGTAACAAGTCCATGCCAACCCAATTAGTCCTAATATTCTGTGCTCAGCCCATATCCCTTTAAGCCCTGCCCCTCCATGTACCTATACAAGCGCTGCTTAAATGATACTCTTGTACCTGTGTGAACCACTTCCTCTGGCAGCTTGTTCCATGTACTCACCACCCTCTGCAAGGAAGAGTTGCTCCTCCAGTCCCTTTTAAATCTTCCCCTCTCATCCTGAATCTATGGCCCCCAATTTTGGTCTTCCTTAACCTGGAGAAAAGACTGTTACCGTCCAACTTAATATGTTTCCTGTAATTTTAAACACTTTTATTAGGTTGCTCCTCATTCTCCTATACTATGAGGAATAAAGACGTAGCCTGGCCAACTTCTCCCTATAACTCAGACCCTCTAATCCTGACAACATCCTCATAAATCTTCTCTGCACTCATTCCAGTTTAACCAAAGCTTTCCTGTAACCAAAAATGTACTCAGTAGTCCAAGCGTGGCCTCACCAATTACTTAATGTGCAGCATTGTGTCCCAACTCCTATTCTCAATGCCCTGGTCTGTTAAATGTTTGCATAATAAATACCTTTCTCATCACCTTGTCTACCTGTCATGCTGCTTTCAACAAACTATATGCTTGTACTCCTAGGTCCCTCCCTAATGTCCCACTATTCATAGTGCAAGTCTTCCACTGGTTTTCAAAACTGCATCACCTTGCACTTATCTGTATTGAGTTTCATTTGCCACTCCTTGGCTCATTTCCCTAACTCATCAAGATTCCCCCTATAATCTATGATCATCTTCACTATCAACAACCCCTGCTAATTTCCTATCATCTGTAAACTTACTGATCAGGTCTTGTGCATTCACATCAAAATCATTTAAGAATAACAAGGGTCCCAACACTGGTCTCTAGCACACCAGTAGTCACCGTCCTCCATTCTGAGAAACAACCTTCAACCACCAACCTCTGAGCTAGTTTTGAATTCACCTATTTAACTCTCCCTGAACCCATAGAATCAAACCTTACAGAGCAGCCTACCATGTGGGACCGTGTCTTGCTAAAATTCATATAGATAACAAGCTCAATGTTCAGGGGTTCCGTTGCTTTAGACTTGATACAGTGGAAAGGATTAAAGGAGAAGGGGTGACATTACTAGACAGGGAATAATGTTGGAGCAGTGCGCACGCAGGACACACTGGAGAGCTCATCTACTGAGGCTATATGGGTGGAACTGAGGAATAAGAAAGGGATGATCATGTTAATGGGATTATATTAGAGACCTTTCAATAGTCAGTGAGATTTTGAGGAGCAAATTTGTAGAGAGATCACAGACGGTTGAAAGAAATATAAAGTAGTGATAGGTGATTCGTGATAATGGATCTCCTACTGGAGAATGAGACATGATAGGTGACAGAAGTTTGTGTAGGGCAACACCTTGCATCTAGTGATCATAATACCACTAGTTTCAAGGTAATTATGGAAAAAGATAAGTTGCTTTCTGGCTGTCAGAGAAATTTACAATCGCCATTTAGACTTGAACAAAGGCCTAGACCCTGGTATTTGGTTTAATTACTTTATTGCGTGACCACGGAGAGCTCACTAAAAGCAACACACATAAAAGTTGCTAGTGAACGCAGCAGGCCAGGCAGCATCTCTAGGAAGAGGTACAGTCGACGTTTCGGGCCGAGACCCTTTGTCAGGGCTAACTGAAGGAAGAGTTAGTAAGAGATTTGAAAGTGAAAAGGGGAGGGGGAGATCCAAAATGATAGGAGAAGACAAGAGGGGGAGGGATGGAGCCAAGAGCTGGACAGGTGATAGGCAAAAGGGATATGAGAGGATCATGGGACAGGAGGCCCAGGGAGAAAGACCGGGGGGGGGGAGAACCCAGAAGATGGGCAAGGGGTATAGTGAGAGGGACAGAGGGAGAAAAAGAATGTGTGTATATAAATAAATAACGGATGGGGTACAAGGGGGAGGTGGGGCATTAGCAGAAGTTAGAGAAGTCAATGTTCATGCCATCAGGTTGGAGGCTACCCAGACGGAATATAAGGTGTTGTTCCTCCAACCAGAGTATGGCTTCATCTTAACAGTAGAGGAGGCCGTGGATAGACATATCAGAATGGGACGTGGGACATATCGGAATGGGACTGCTGACTGCTAGAGTGAGCACAAGCGTGGTCTTTTATACCTTAAAGTACATGCAGGTTACCAGTTTTCAGGGGTCAAGAGTTCCTGCTTAGACCTTATTGAGAAGGTTCTGGATGCTGCCATACCTTACACAAAATTAGACATGGGGTCCCCACATACACAATCAGTTCCCCATTAATGAGAAGAGCCAAGTGTCAGTCCTGCAGCCTTGAAGGCGAAAGGAACCTTCCCATTAATTATAAGAAACCAAGCAGTTAGTTATGTAATCTTGAAGGCTAAGGGTTAACTAGTCTGTGCTTATCAGTTCTTCATTTCTAACAGAACGCTAATTCGTATGAGTAGACAGACAGACACCATTTGTTTCTTACCCCACCCTGCTATTCTCATGATTTTGTTAACCCTTAATTCTCAGGCTTAATTTTCTTCCACAGTCCCCTCCTTTTTGATTGTCAGTTGAACCTTATTCCTCCTCATCTTGCGGATAAGGGGCTTCTTAACCTGGGGTCAGAGGCTGCATATCTAAACAAGCGTCTTCCTCATACTCAGGATCAAAGGGCTCCAACTTCATCTTTGGAAACATCCCTGTGGGTTCCTGCCAGGGCTGGGATACCAGGGCACACGTAAATCTAAAGATCGTTACTACCACTACTATCAATACCAGTATCAATCCATAATGCACCACCATTGTCCACCACCCTCCTAAAAGATTCCCAAAGGCCACCACCCTCCAGGAGGATCATAGTTGTGAATTCTTCTCCTACCTTACGTATTTGTTTCACACTCTTCTGAATATGGTCTGCCAGATGAATTATGTTCTCGGACATCTGGGATGTAGGTACAACATTCCTGTCCTATGATGGTACAGGTTCCACCTTTCTCAGCTAGTATGAAGTCCAGAGCAATTCTATTTCGCAGTGCTACCGTTCTAATGACTACTACCTCAGCAATTATCTCCTTAATCTGTTGCTGAGTTTCCTCCAGGGCCAAAGCGGTATAATTGGCTATCTTTGCAAGGGCTGAGACCACTGGACTCTTGAGCTTCTGTGCCTGCCCCGTACATAGGAAACATAATCATCCAAAACCTCTCAGCCTCAGTGATAGCACTCTTAATCTGGAGGTTGGGAGACAAGTTTAAGGATTTTAGGTGCCACATAAAGGGAGCCACAAAGGCCAAGTAACAGGTGCCTAACCAGTTTTGGGGCTGCCCAGTAGCTGAAGGCAAATTAAGTACTGTTATAGGGAATCATATTGAAAATGAGCTCTGAGTGCCATATTTGCAAAAAATGAGTGGCATTTCCACTTTGATTTCAATAGGTGGCACCTCCTTTCGGTGTACTGATTGCGGTCTTTCACCTGAAAAATAAGAGGTTACTTCCAAGTTGGTCACGGGTTTGTAAGCAATGGCTAATGCTAACAGACCCTGGTTTCCCCAACCTCAAGAGGTGGCTACACTTACACACAATTCTTCCACAGGGGAACTGCTCAATACTAGGAACGGAGAAAAGTGGGACATGTTATACTTGGGTTGATGGCATCCCCCAAAGGTCTCCTAACTATATCCTTCCTGTGTCCATTCTTCCTCATTTTTTGTCATATCTACGATGTAACCCTATTCTGCCCAGTTATCCCCTTCCCTCTCCAAAGCAGTCCCATCCCATTCTGTCAGAGGAACCATTCAGCCACTTTGTCCTCCTTCAGAACAGGCCCAAAAGGGATACCCCCCCCCCCTTGTTCTGGTGAGGATTGTGAGTGCATGTTTAGCAAGCAGAAGGATTCAAGCACACAGTAAATTTGTAACTAAGAGATAAAAAGGTGTTATGCAGCAGGGTCTTATTTATATATTTGGAGGCCTGTGCCTATAAGAATCCAAGCAATAATATAACAACTCTCATTCTTCTTTTGTGTCGCCGGGCTGTCCTTCACCGTGACTGAGCTTAGAAACCATAGAAAAACTACAGCACAGAAACAGGCCTTTTGGCCCTTCTTGGCTGTGCCGAACCATTTTCTGCCTAGTCCCACTGACCTGCACACGGACCATATCCCTCCATACACCTCCCATCCATGTATCTGTCCAATTTATTCTTAAATGTTAAAAAAGAACCCGCGTTTACCACCTCATCTGGCAGCTCATTCCATACTCCCACCACTCTCTGTGTGAAGAAGCCCCCACTAATGTTCCCTTTAAACTTTTCCCCCCTCACCCTTAACCCATGTCCTCTGGTTTTTTTCTCCCCTTGCCTCAGTGGAAAAAACCTGCTTGCATTCACTCTATCTATACCCATCATAATTTTATATACCTCTATCAAATCTCCCCTCATTCTTCTACACTCCAGGGAATAAAGTCCTAACCTATTCAACCTTTCTCTGTAACTGAGTTTCTCAAGACCACATTCCGTGAATTCAGTCCTTCAACATGTACTGCAGTCCTTGTCACCAGGAGCATGTGATAGGGCTCCTTCCACTGAGGAGAAAAAGTCTTTAAGCTTTTTCACATACACATAGTCTCCTGGTTTAAAGGGATTAGTGTTCTCTTCCTCCAGCTGAGATAGTGCAGCTGCTATTTGCCCCTCATTCAATCTTATGGCTTCACCCAAAAATTTAACAATTTCAATAGTTTTCTTGTCGGTCTAGACCAGAGAGGCCTGGGCACTTGTTAAAGGAGGTCAGGATCTGGCTGGCATTGTTCGACCCATTTACACTTACAATGGGGTTAATTTAGTTGTCCGAGTTACTTGATTTCTTAAAGTATATAAAGTCATGGGAAGGGCCTCTGGCCACTTCAGTCCAGTTCCCTGACATGTTTTAGCCAATGTATCTTTTAATGTATCTTTACCCCAATGTATCTTTTGGGGTGTATGGGGTGTCAGGGAGGGGTAGCACCTCTGGTGGGGGAACGTGTCGCATCCTTTTCAGGGCGGTTAGTCCACCTTTGGTCCCCACCTGGCACTCAGCTCTCACCTGTGGCTCCCCGTAGCTGTTTGCATGCGACAGCGGCCACACCCCGGGCAACGGCTTCGACAAGCCGGCTAAACCAGGTGAGGGTAGCCGACGGGTGTCAAACCCTCAGTGAGATAGGGAGTTGTCTATCCCAGCATGTGAAGACAGACTCCGGTGGATTGAGCGGACGAGACCAATGGAAGGTCCAACGGTCAAGAAGGCGGTCTCTGCAAGTGTCGTGGAACGTGTAGAGCAGAACAAGACACAGAAGTCGTCCTGGTCATCCACTGCACCTAGTCCCATCTCCAGCCATCTCGACTCTGTTTTGCCACTGGATCCAGATGGGAATTGGGAAGGGAGAGTGAGGCTGACGCTGCGCAACTCTCCCTCACTTAAATCCAAATCACACGCTAGTCTCAACACCATCATAATGGTGTCGAGGTCCTCATCGACGTCAATGATGGACGATCAACATCTTTTAATAATCCATTCATTCTTTTCACTAATCCTGAGAACTGGGGCTGATATGGAAGATGACACTCCCAAGTGAAGCTTGGCCCAATTCTTTGATTAGTTTATCTGTAAACTTAGTCCCTCAGTATGGCACCCCAAATCTGGGATTAATCTCCTTTATCAATGCCTTAACCACTGTTTCAGTATCATCCTTTCTAGTGGGAAAGGCCTCCACCACTTGGAGAACATATCGACTATTACTAACAGAGATTTATACCCCGCTGGCAGGCATGTGCACAAAGTCTGTCTGCAACATGGTAAATGGCGCCTTCGCGGGTGGCAAATGATCAAATTTAGCAAGTGATTTTCCTCTACTATTTTGTTGACAGATTTCACAGCTTTGCACAACCTGCCCTGAAACTACTGTCAGCCCTGGTGCAAATCATTGTTGTGTCTGAATTATAATCCCCCTCTTCCCCCACCTTCTCTGCATGACCTTTCCCACGCAATAGCAGAACAAGGGCATGTAGGAGATTTCTGGGGCACACCAGGCGATTGTCCAGATGTCTCCATACCCTTCAGAGTCCGTGAAGCATTGCTAATCCCTCCATACCCTTCTTGCCTTCTCTGGGGCTCCTTCTTGGGCAGCAACCAAATCCTGCCAAGTTGGAGTAGGAGATGTTGGAGTGCATTGCACTTACATGAGCACCTGCATTGCTTTTTCATCAGTCGTGGCCCTTTTAGCTGCTGTATTGGCGACCTCATTACCCTGTGCAACGGGGTCTGGAGCATGAGCGAGAGCTTTGTACTTAATGACAGCAATTTGTTTTAGTAACTGCACTGCTTGCAATAAATTTTAATAAGGTGCGCGTGTTGTATAGGCTTCCCCGAGGATGTAATAAACTCTCTCTGTTGCCAAAGTGACCCAAAATCATGCACCACCCCAAAAGCATGTGTAGCCCCCCCCCCGGCAAGCCTCAGGGTTTCTCGGCTCGCTGTCGTCTAGGGAAACAGCCCTCAGCCCTGCCAAACTGGGTAATTAAGTTTGTGTGGATGCTGTGTGATGTACCCCACCCCGCCAAATAACAGACAATACACCAGATACGATTAAATGAATTACAGTTTATAGATATTACTGGAACTATATAATTAATAGAGAATAAAATATAAAAGGAAAATAAAAGGCACCGCACTTATCCAAGTTCAATCTCTTCATGCACAAACAGTTGGAGCTCAGGACCCTCCTTCTTCACCCTGCGACCCCCTTGGACCAGCTCGACCTGCCGCCTGGGACCAACAATGGTGGTTGACCAGACGCTCCACACGAGTCTGTCTCCCTCTCCTCTCGCCAAACACCCTGGACCTCAGACTCCTGCTCAGGGTCCGACCCCGTTAGCCAGCTCACAGCACCTTGTCCATTCTCTCTCTGTCTCTCTCTTCATTACAGAAGGATGTGAAGTCCAGAGAAGATGCAGAAGAGGTTTACCAGGATGCCCGATGCCGGCTCCCTAGGCCTGAGTCGACGTAGTAGTAGTAGGATGCTGTCTGGATTACAGGATCTGTGCTATGAGGGAAAGTGGGACAAACTTGGGTTACTTTCTCTGGAGCAGCAGAGGCTGAGGGGAAACCTGATGGAAGTTTATAAGATTATGAGAGGCATAGCTAGACTGTCAGAATCACTTTTTTTTGCCATGGTAGGAATTTTAAATACGAGAGCATGCATTTAAAGTGAGAGGGAGGAAACTTCAAATGAGATGTGTGAGGTAGATGTTTTACACAGAGAGGTGAGTGCCTGGAACGTGCTGCTGGGGTGGGGGGAGTATTGGAGTAACCTGTGATAGTTTAAGATTCTGTTGCAAACATGAATCTGGAGAGATATGGATTATGTGCAGGCAAAAGAGTATTGGTTGAATTCACCATTGTGTTCAGTGGAGACATTGTGGGTCTAAGTGGTTCTATGTTCACCCAGAGAGTGGTTAGAATCTGGATCATATTGTTTGGTGGTGGAAGTAGGTAATGTTGTAGAACATAGGACAGGACAGCACAGGAACAGGCCTTTTGGTCCACAATGTCTATGCCAACTGTGATGCCAATTTAAAGAAATCTCATCCGCCTGCACGTGGTCCAGATTCCTCAATTCCTTGTTTGTTCGTGTGCCTGCCTCCCTGCCTCTTGTTTCTGCTTCCTCCATCTCCTTGTGCAGCATCTATCACCCTCAGAAACCTGCTCACAAATCTCCTTTCGATTTAGCTCCTCTCACCTCAAATCTACACCCTCTCGTATTTGACAAGGCCTGAAGAAGGGTGATCCTGCTTAAACTCAAACTGGATATCAGTCAGTAGGTGAATGGTGAATAACTGCCCTTGATAGCACTTTGCATTACTCAGCTGTGGACCAGCACGAGTCTGACTGGGTTGGGATTAGCCAGATTAGATTTATCATATGTTTTTCAGATAGGATATACCTGGGCAATTTTCTACATCATAATCTATTTGACGTGTTGCAGCAGTGCTGGAATAACTTTGTTAGGGGTATAGCTGGTTCTGAGTCTGGCTATGATGTTGGCTGATCAACAACTTTTTCAGCATCCAGTGTTCTTAGTCTTTGATACCATGGTGGAGTGAATCAAACTGGCTCAAAACTGGCTTCTGTGTCATTGAAAATACTTGAAGGATCTCGGCACTTCTGCCTATACATGTTGCATATGCTTCAGCTTTGTCTTTAACCATGGTCGCACCATCACAGAGCATTGGGATGTTCAATGTTTAATTGTCCACCGTCTTTCATGGATGGATTTGGTGGGACTGCAAGCTTCAGTTGGATCCATTAGCCGTGGCATCATTTAGCTCTGTCTGGGCGACTTGTTTTTGCCCATGTTGCAACCCTGCACTCCTGACTGAATCAGGGCTGTTCCTATGACTTGATAGTAATGGTAAAGTCTGTTCTTTGCATCTTTCTCTCCAAAGTTTGCATAATTTCTATTTTTAGTTATTTTCCCAGGAAGTCAGCCAGAGTTTTCTAGGGCTTGTAAGGCTTTTTTAACACCTCAATGTGTTTGAGATTTTTCTCAGTTGTCTCAGATTTATTCTATTTGGACTCCAAGTAGGACATGATCTTCATATTCTTAGAAAGATCTACCTGACATAATATAAAATTTCCAGTTGCATGTTTGTTCCGCCAGTTTATTAATTTTGACATATTTTCATTCCTTTCTTACAATTACCATTTCTCCCTAATTCAGTGTATTGACCAAACTTTGTCTGCCTCTTTAATCCCATATTATGCAATGTTGCCAACAATTGCATTTTGGAAAGTTAATATTTGCTCACTGAAAGCTGTAAAAATGCTGGGTTGCTCTAGAGTGGGTTTGTTTGCTTTTAACAGCATGTTCTGGATTTCTGCAGGAAATCAATGGCATTCCTGAAGAAATGGAGTTCCTTCCAGCAAGTAACCAGAAAAAGTTGGAGAAACGCAGCCCAAAGGAGAGAATGCTACTTGTGGGAGTGATTATTGGGGCTGCCCTCTTGTCCCTGGTGACTGGACTCCTTGTTTGGCATTTTCATTGTAAGTATATTTTGCCCACACTACCCCAGAATACGTGGATCCTGGATCTGTACTCTACAGCCACCAATAGACGATCCTTTGGAGAACATCATACTCAACTTGAATGATTGCACCACTGTTGCTGTCACAGCAGTGGAATACTGCAGATGAGAGTAGAAGCTGTCTGCTCTCAGTGTTGCCTTTGTTGTATAGCTGAATTAATGTTATACCAGTGAAATTCATGAATGCTAAATGTCCTGAGCAAAATTCATTTATCTCCAGGGCTAAATACGTAGAACACAGAGTGATTATAAAAATCTAGGACATGCAATACTTGCACAAGAGATAAATATTCAATGTACCCACTATTTACACTCAGGGATAAATATACAGTGCACTATCAAATGTGCTACAGATTAGAATAAATTTCCTTATAATGGAGAAATACAGCATGCTTATGTATGCTGTTACATCACCAAAGACCACACACTTCATGAAGCATGTGCCTGCCTCTTTGGAGAGCAATCCTCCCACCATGCTGCTCCTTCCCCATAACTCGAATTTTTTTACACCTTCAAATGTTTACCTAGTTAAATTTTTAAAAACTACAATCAAATCTCTTACCTGCAGTACATTAAGGTTGTACATTCGACAATGTAACATTTTGCTGATCAGTTTGTAGTTTCTCCTTGCATCGCTCCTGGGTCTTTAGCTAGTGTCCTTTGTTGACCCAGCAGTGAATGTTAAATAGTCTTAGTCATACTTCATTGATCCCGGGGGAAATTGGTTTTCGTTACAGTTGCTCCATAAATAATGGTAATAGAACCATAAATAGTTAAATAGTAATATGTAAATTATGCTAGTAAATTATGAAATAAGTCCAGGACCAGCCTATAGGCTCAGGGTGTCTGACCCTCCAAGGGAGGAGTTGTAAAGTTTGATGGCCACAGGCAGGAATGACTTCCTTTGATGCTCTGTGTTGCATCTCGGTGGAATGAGTCTCTGGCTGAATGTACTCCTGTGCCCACCCAGAACATTATGTAGTGGATGGGAGACATTGACCAAGATAGCATGCAACTAAGACAGCATCCTCTTTTCAGACACCACCGTCAGAGAGTCCAGTTCCATCCCCACAACATCACTGGCCTTATGAATGAGTTTGTTGATTCTGTTGGTGTCTGCTACCCTCAGCCTGCTGCCCCAGCACACAACAGCAAACATGATAGCACTGGCCACCACAGACTCATAGAACATCCTCAGCATCGTCCGGCAGATGTTAAAGGATCTCAGTCTCCTCAGGAAATAGAGACGGCTCTGACCCTTGTAGACAGCCTCAGTGTTCTTAGATCAGTCCAGTTTATTGTCAATTCGTATCCCCAGGTATTTGTAATCTTCCACCATGTCCACACTGACTCCCTGGATGGAAACGGGTCACCGATACCTTAGCTCTCCTCAGGTCTACCACCAGCTCCTTAGTCTTTTTCACATTAAGCTGCAGATAATTCTGGAGCGCAGTGTGCTTACACACTGGACTGAATACCTGTAGCATATTGGGTTTACAATCTCGTATTGAGACCGCAGAATGTTCTAGAGGGAATTAAACATTCAGAGCTGGACGGAAATTTATATTGTAGGTTTCTGCAAATAAGACAAAGTGAGGCATTTTATGTTTAACAGAACCCATAACACATTTTAATGAACTCCAAAACCTACACAACAAAAGCGTGCTAAAAACCTTTTATAATTATGTCATCGCGTCAGATCAGTCTCTTAAAGCGAAACCCCAACTCAATATCGGTGGTTGTGAATTATGTACATTTCTACCAATTATGTTACCCTACAATATCCAGATTAATGAATGCAGTGGTTGGCTTTGCTAATATTGTTAGTATAAAACTAGTAATAGAAGCACTGCAGAGGTCTTAGAATGAGAATTGTTCTTATTTGCTAACTTTACCTTTTGACTTCCTCTAGTTCGGCCAGATAATCGAATCAAGAAAATGTACAATGGTTACCTTACAATTGCTAACAAACAATTCACAGAGGAACTGGAGGATTCTGAGTCTGCGGCATTTAAGAAACTTGCTGCTACAGTTGAGAAAACGGTGAGTTTTTCATTAAACAAGTAGATGATGCACGTAAAATACATAGTTAAAGCACTCTGTATGTGGTCTGAGGACAGGTATGGACTGTACTTCCCTGTTACTGAGATCCTGTTTTAGCTTCTAAGGGACTGGTTACTTTGGAACCCTCTATACAGACCTCTTCTACAATCTCCCATACCAGTATACACACTCAAAATGCTGGAGGAACTCAGTAGGCCAGGCAGCATCTGTGGAAAATAATAGGTGCTGCCTGGCTTGCCGAGTTCCTCCAGCATTTTGTTTGTGTTGCTTGGATTTCCAGCATCTGCAGATTTTCTCTTGTTTCTGATCCCATACCAATATTTTAGTTATCTTTGTTTTCTAAAATACCCTCAGTTCTCATGCCCACATTATTCTTGGCAACATTATATCCCTCTTTTAAACTAATATCAACTGCAATCTCTTGAATCGGCTACAGACAAAACCACTTTTCCAAAGAGTCGTACTTCTTAATGGTATGTATCTTTATTGAGGGGAGAAAAGTATTTCTTCAAATATCTGCCACTGTTAATCTGCTGTTCTCTTAGATACTTCCAAGTCAAGTCTTCAACCATTTGTTCTGATCTCTCTGTAACTTGGATCATAAACTGGGATTATTCTCTTTGGAAAGAGTAGGTTGTGAGGAAATATGAAAATGGGATTTTAAGTTTTGAATGACAAAGTAAATGGAGAGAAATTTCATATGAGATGACCCAGAAGTGACTGTTTTATGATCTGGGGTTACTGTATTTAGGAGAAGTAGGGAGGACTTCAAGGGGGAGGTGGAAAGAAGCTGTAGGGCTATGGGGATCAGTCGGGATCCCCATACTGCATGCTTCAACTACTGCACAGAGTCTTGTCATCTTCAGAAGTTTTCTGGTGACTCTGCCATAGTTGGATGCATCAGCAAGGGAGATGAGGCTGAGTACAGGGCTACGATAGGAAACTTTGTCACATGGTGTGAGCAAAATTATCTGCAGCTTAATGTGAAAGAGACTAAGGAGCTGGTGGTAGACCTGAGGAGGGCTAAGGCACTGGTGACCCCTGTTTCCATCCAGGGGGTCAGTGTGGACACGGTGGAGGATTACAAATACCTGGGGATACGAATTGACAATAAACTGGACTGGTCAAAGAACACTGAGGCTGTCTGCAAGAAGGGTCAGAGCCGTCTCTATTTCCTGAGGAGACTGAGGTCCATTAACATCTGCCGGACGATGCTGAGGATGTTCTACGAGTCTGTGGTGGCCAGTGCGATCATGTTTGCTGTTGTGTGCTGGGGCAGCAGGCTGAGGGTAGCAGACACCAACAGAATCAACAAACTCATTCGTAAGGCCAGTGATGTTGTGGGGTTGGAACTGGACTCTCTGACGGTGGTGTCTGAAAAGAGGATGCTGTCTAAGTTGCATGCCATCTTGGTCAATGTCTCCCATCCACTACTTAATGGACTGGTTGGGCACAGGAGTACATTCAGCCAGAGACTCATTCCACCGAGATGCAACACAGAGCGTCATAGGAAGTCATTCCTGCCTGTGGCCATCAAACTTTACAACTTTCCCTTGAAGGGTCAGACACCCTGAGCCAATAGGCTGGTCCTGGACTTATTTCCTGGCATAATTTACATATTACTATTTAACTATTTATGGTTTTATTAATATTTATTATTTATGGTGCAACTGTAACGAAAACCAATTTCCCCCGGGATCAATAAAGTATGACTATGACTAGGATACTGCTTCGTAGAGCTGGTATGGACATGATGGGCTGAATAGCCTCCTTCCCTTCTATAACTATCCTGTGATGCCTTTTGATTTCAATTTGAAATCTACTTAAGCCAATTCTTCATATCTATATTCCCTTTATTTTAAATTTAAGAACCTAAGTGTGTCTTTCCCAAATAATTGCCCAGAAAAGCTGGGGGAAATACGTTTTATGAAAGAAGAAATTTGATGATATTGGTACTTGTATAAATAATGTTGCAGAAGTGAATGTGACTGAGCTGATAACTTCTCAGGGCCAAATAATCTACATCTCAGAGTACTGAAAGTAGTCGCCATGGAAGCAGTAGATGTTTGAGTGTTGTTTTCCTGTATTCTACAGATTGTGGACCAGACCTGTAGTTTGGAGGGTGGCAAATGTCACCCCACTACTTAAATACGCTGTAGAAAGAAAACCACACAAGTTAGTGTAAGATCAGTGATGGGGCAAATGCTAGTGTTTCTCAGGATGTAATTTATAATTCAGGAAATTTAAAGGCTATATCAGCGGGATTAAACAAAATCAACAAGGGTTCATGAAATGGGAATCATTTTTAACAAAATTACTGGAGGATTTGCTGATGTAACTGATAGAATAGACAAGGCAGAGCCAATGCATGTGACGGATTGGGATAAGCAGTTAATGCACAAAACTGAAGCTCGTGGGACTGGGAGTAACGTACTGACGTAGAAAGCTGGTTGACGGACAGGAAACAGTCGGAATAAATGTACAAAAATGTAGAACCATTAAGCAGGGCAGGCAGTATTTTTGGAGGATGAGAGAGAAAGACAGAATCAGGTTCAGTTTAAAGACACTTCATCAGTTTCAAATTTCCAGCATCTCGGGCTTTGAGACTATCCTGAGGAGCTCTGACTTCCTCCCATGTCCCAAAGATATACTGGGAGGTTAATTGGTTAATGTAAGCCAAGTGAAGGAAATGGGGACCAGCTAGACTTGGTCAGCAGAGACTTGTTGGGCCTGGATCAGTGTGGTATTACTCTGACTCTTTGACTCACACTTGAGCATAAAATTAGCTCCCCTGTGTTGTTACTTGAGAAAGAAGGGGTACTCGGAAGTAAGGCGAGAAGGAATGGGATGCCCCACTGGGAGGTGGAACAGAGGATATGAACAGGTTGACAAAGGCTTCAGGTCAAGTTAGACAAGGTGAGTGGGCAAGTGTTGGTGAAGCATGCTTTAGATGATGCATGTAGGCAAATCAGAAAGCTCAAATATAATTTGCATAATGACAGGTAAATGCTGGTGTACAAAGGGTTTGGGGGGTGGTTCTCGTACACTGGTCAATGAATGCAAATCTGTGGGTGGTAGGGTTGTGTAGTACTGAAGCAGGATCTTTACCTGCTATGTCACAGGTAGACAAAATGGAGAAGAAAGCTTTTGGCATGCTGGCCTTTTATCAGTCAGGGCATTGAGCATAGGTGTTGGGACGTTAGGTTGCAATTCTGCAAGATATTGGTGAAACTGCACCTGCAGTACTGTGTACAGCTTTGATCGCTCTGTTCTAGGAGATGCATCATTAAACTCAGAAGGGTGCAGAGAAATTGTACAAGAATGCTACCAGAACTTGAGGGCCTGAGTTATGGAGAGAAATTGGGCAGACCAGGATTTTGTGCCTTGGAATGTAAGAGATTGAGGGTAGCCTTACTGAAGTGTATAAAATCATGAGGGTATAGGAAGAGTGACCTCATGTAGTCTTCTTCCCAGGGAAGGTGAACGAAAGATTAGAGGTACCACACAAAAATACTGAAGGAACTTGGCAGGTCAGGGAGCATCTATGGAGTTGATGTTTCGGGCCGAGAGAGTCCTCTGACTATGAAATGTTCTATTCCAGGCATCTTTTAGTGAATCTTCACTCTTAAGACAGGGAAAGGAGTGCAGTAATAGTTCACTAGGCTGATTCCTTGAATGATCCAACACTCTTAAGAGGAGAAGTAGCATTGACTAGTGCTGAGCTCAAAACTTTGGTTAGGCTTCACTCAGTGTGTGATGTGTCGCTCTGGTCACCAGAATAAAGGAAGAGTGTGGAGGCTTTGGAGAAGGTGCAGAAGAGGTTCATCAGGATGCTGCCTGTATTGGAGAATATTAACTACAAGGTCCAGAGGCTGAGGGGAGACCTGGTAGAGATTTATATTAAAAAAAATGAGAGGCATAGATAAGGTAGTTAGTCTTTTCCCCATGGTGGAAATGTCAAATATTAGAGAGCATAGGTTTAAGGTGAAGGGGGAAAGTTTAAAATTTTTTTTCACAGAGGAGTGTAGATGCATGGAACAGATTGCCTGGGGTCCTGGTGGAAGCAGATACAACAGTGATGATTAAGAGGCAGTTAGACAGGCATGAGAACAGGCAGGAAATGGAGGGATACGGATCATGTGCACACAGATGGGATTAAGCTATACTGTGCACTATTCAATGTCATTTCAAAATTCTCATGCTTTAAAAGCAGAGTGGCTGTTTCCACTGTGTGGGGGAATGGGAGGTGAGTAAAGGATTGGGAGTCAGGATCTCAGGAGAGATTTCTTAGTGGTGGTAATTCGGTGGCAGTCCCTACCACAGAAGTTGTGTAGGACAAGTTGCTGAACTTGTTTAGGAATACAGTAGATTTCTGAATGCAAAAGACATCCAGGATAATTGAGAAAATGGTTTTGGGGAAGGATCAGATGCAATAGGATTGATTGGCAGAGTGGGCTCAAAAGTCTGTTTAGTCAATACATTCTCTGAAATTTGTGATCCCTTGTTCTCCAAAGATGCTTCACTGTATAGCCACTAATTACACCCTTTATCCATGACCTGACCTGAAATAGCTTGTACCCTATACCTGCAGGGCCAACAATGCATGTCCTGAACTCTCTGTGGGGATTACCTTGTTGGGGAGTCCTTTCCGCAGTTGTTTTGACCACTGCCTGCATGGATCCTTTTTCTCTGAACCAAAGTAATTTCTCACAAATCCAACTGTTCTTCATATTGTATTTTATATTTGGTGTTATATTTTCTGGTGATGTAGGAGGTATTCAGGCCATTGAGCCTGTGCCAGCTCTCCAAGTTACCTATTCTCCCCACTTTCCCGTCAACTCCCCCCAGATTCTACTGCTCACCTGCATGCTGGGAACAATTTACTGTGCAATTAATCTATTGACCTATTAATCTATTAATCTTTAGGATGTAGAGGGAGACCCCTGCGGTCATGGGGAGAACATGCAAACTCCACACAGACACCACCTGAGGTTGTAATTCAACCTGGGGACCTAACTGCTGCCCCACCTCATTTTCCAAGGAAGGTAAAACACTTGTGTGTGTTCAGTCCCACGCCTAGGTCATCTCATGGTCACGGGTCTGTAAGGTCTGTCAGAACACAATGGAGCACTTTTATCTGTGTTATATTTATTTTTGCATTTGTTCATCTAAATTGATACAAATGCCCTGTACACTTTGTTTTGCATTTTACTACAGTGCACCATGTCTTGTCCTTTGAAGCTTTTAAAATTTAAAATTTTCCTTTTTGCCATGTGTTGGGCATGGGGCCAAGTGGTTAAGGCGTTCGTCCAGTGATTTGAAGGTCGCCAGTTTGAGCCTCTGCTGTGGCAGCGTGTTTGTGCCCTTGAGCAAGGCACTTAACCACACATTGCTCTAGTTTGTGCGAGGAGTGGCACCCCACACAGACTTCCAATCTGCGCCTTGTAAGGCATGAAAATGCCCGACGCAGGCTTCTCATGGTCTGAGTCGACATTTCCTCCCCTCCCTCCCCTTATTGCCCGCTCTCCTTCCCCTCCATCCCCAGCCTGCCGAAATGCAGTGCAAAGGTCCAGTTAATGAAAGCACCGAGCCATGCCCAGTCTGTGCAGCCTGACTGCTGAGGGAAAACACAGCCATGGGGTAAGAGACCAAAGCACTGCAGCTGTACAGAACCTGGTGATAGCACACCTGGGATGTGGTGTACAAGACTGCAAATCAAGTTTGGGACAGACAAGGACTGTACAGTGGGATAGGTTAAAAATGGTTTCATTTGTAGTGAAAAGACATAAACCTGTTATTAAATATGGTATTTTCCTCTTTAATTTGACAGCTGCAGAATACTTACATGGAGATGGATTCAGTGGCTCCGTATTATGTGCGTTCTACCGTTACAGCATTCAGGTAGGTCTCTGACGTACACTGTCCACTGCTTGGCCCGGGTCAGGCTTTGTTTTGGGAACTTCAGGGATCACAGTTTTGTGATTGCTGATTTCACGGGTGCTGTCGTTCCTTGCTGATGCTCCTGCAGTGACTGATAGACAGTAGGAATGTCAGTTCCATGGTGGCTGACACGGGGAGGGGGGTAGTGGAGGGTGGTTGGTACCTGTCCCATGATACGTGATTTGAATGGTTACACAATCATGGTTCTTCATGGGTAAACAGCCACAGTTGTCTTCCTGTTTGATTCTAACACAGTGCCCACAACTGTCAACCTGCTCATGTATTCTAAAGTTCAGAGTAAATTTTATTCTGAAAATGCATATATGTCACCATATACAACCCTGATATTCATTTTCTTGTGGGCATACTCAACAAATCTATAGAATAGTAACTATAACAGGATCAATGAAAGACCACCCAACTAGGACGTTCAACCAGAGCGCAGAAGACTGCAAATGCAGATATAAATAAACAGCAATAAATATCAAGAATATGAGGTGAAGAGTCCTTGAAAGTGAATCCATTGGTTGTGGGAACATTTCAATGATGGGGCAAGTGAATTTGAGTGAAGTTATCCTCTCAGTTCAAGAACCTGATGGTTGAGGGGTAATAAGTGTTCCTGAACCTGGTGGTGTGAGTCCTGGGGCTCTTGTACCTTCTACCTGATGGCAGCAGTGAGAAGAGAGCATGGCCTGGGTGGTGAGGGACTCTGATGGACGCTGCCCTTCTATGATAGCGCTCCATGTAGATGTACTCAATGGTGGGGAGGGCTTTACCTGTGATGGACTGGGCAATATCCACTACTTTTTGTAGGATTTTCCATTCAAGGGCATTGGTGTTTTCTTACTCGACAGTGATGCAGCCAGTCAATACACTCTTCACTACATATCTATAGAAGTTTGTCAGAGTTTTAGATGACATGCAAAATCTCTACAAACTCGTAAGGAAGTAGAGGCACTGCCGTGCTTTTCTTTGCTTTCTTCGCAATTGCACTTATGTGCTGGGTCCAGGACAGGCCCCCTGAAATGGTAACACTGAGGAATTTAAAGATGCTAACCCTCTCTACCTCTGATGAGGACTGGCTTATGGACCTCTGGTTTCCCTCTCCTGAAGTCTACATTCGGTTCCTTGGTCTTGCTGACATCGATTTGTGGTTTTGACACCATCAGCCAGATTTTCAAACTGCCGCCTATATGATGATTCAACACTACCTTTGAATTGGCCTACGACCGTGGTGTCATCAGCAAACTTGAATATGGCATTGGAGCTGTGCTTAGCCACACATTCATAAGTATAAAGCGAGTAGAGCAGGGGACTAAGCACACAGCCTTATGATGCACCTGTGCTGATGGAGATAGAGGTGGAAATGTTGCCAATCCAAACTGACTGGGGAGACGCAAGTGAAGAAATTGAGGATCAATAGTACAAGGAGGTATTGAGGCCTAGATCTTGGAGCTTATTGATTAGTTTTGAGGGGATGATGGTATTGATGACTATCAATACTGTAGTTAATAAAGAGCATCCTGATATCTGCACCTTTGCTGTCCAGATGTTCCAGGTTTGTGTGAAGAGCCAATGAGATGGCATCTGCTGTGGACCTGTTGCTCCAGTTGGCAAATTGGAGTGGATCCAAGAGGTCTCTCAGTCAGAAGCTGATGTGCTTCATCACCAGCCTTTCAAAACATGTCATCACTATGGATGTAAGCGCTACTGGGCGAGAGTCATTGAGGCAGGTCACCCTGCTCTTCTTGGGCACCAGTATAATTGAAGCCTGCCTGATGAATGTGGGTACCCTACATTGCCGAACTGAGAGTTTGAAGATCTCAGTGACCACTCCATCCAGTTGATCAGCACAGGTCTTTAGAGCGTGGCCAGGTACCCCATCTGGGCCAGATGCTTTTCATGGGTTCACCCTCCTGAAAGTTGCCTGCGTGTCGGCTTCAGAGACTGAAATCATAGATCATCAGTGATGTGGGAGTTCACAATGGTTCATTCATGTTCTGATGATCAAAGTGAGCATAGAAGGCACTAAGCTCATCTGGAAGTGAATCCCTGCTGTCTCCCATGTTGCTTGATTTAACTTTATTTGAGGGGATAGCATTCAGGCCCTGTCACAGCTGTCGAGAATCCCTCATTGATTCAAGTTTGGTCTGGAATTTCCACTTTGCCCGTGAAATGGCTTTACAGAGATCGTACCTGGTCCTCTTGTAACTTTTTTTTGGTCACCAAACTTGAAAGCCTCTGATCTGGCTCTCAGAAGATTTCTGATCTCATGGTTCATCCAGGGCTTCTAATTGGTGAAAACTCTGAATGATTTAGTGAGGGCACACTTATCTACAGCTGTTTTAATGAAATTTGTTACAACCATGGTGTATTCATTCAGATCTCTAGATGATTATAGTCGGCTGTTGGTGGTATGTAGGCTGCAGTCAGGATTATGGAGGAGAACTCGCTTGTTAAATAGAACAGACCACATTTGATTGGTAGGTGTTCAAGATTGGGAGAGCACGAGTTTGACAAAACCACCACTGTGGAGCACCAATGAGAGTTTATTATAAAATACACGCCGCCTCCTTTTGCCTTTCCCAAATTAGCAGTTGGTCCATTCTGTGAATCGAGATTCCTTCTGGCTTGACTGTTGAGCCTGACGTGCCCGACAAAAGCCATGTTTTAATAGAGCATATAATGAAACAGACTCAGTTCTCTTCGATATGGCAATCTTGCCTTCAGGTCCTCAATCTTGTTCTCCAGTGACTGCACATTTATCAACAGGATGCTAGGTAGAGGAGGCCTCATCCCGCTCATCCCTCTGTATATCAGCCTGGCTTGGATCTGTTGACTTGTGCTGCTTGGTCAGTGTTACACAGGAGTGCCAGATCTGCTTGTGAATTATACTGAGTGCTAAGTAGCTGTGTCAGTAGATCAAGCTTTCCAGCTCCTCCTTATTTTCCTGCACTCCTTTGATCTCTGAGTTAAGAACATCAAGACCATGCCCTAGGATACTTTTGAGATTGTCCTGCCATTCCACAAGATCATGGTCATTCCTCTAGCTCAACACCATTGTTCCGCATTATCCCCATACTCCTGGATTCTCCTCTCTCCTGAAATCCAATCCATTGAATAAATAAACTCAGTGACTTGACCCTCCACAGACTACCAGGTTAGAGAACACCCCTAATTCTCCTGATCTCAGTCCTAAATGGCTTATTTTATTTTGAAATAATGAAGGACATAGTGTGATGATGATGTTATGACCCTGCGACGTAGCAGAGATAAATTGAGTGACTGGGCAAAATCTTGACCAGTGGAGCTCATTATGGGGAAGTGTGATTCAACAAGAAAAATCAAAAGATGGGTTATTATCTAAATGGAGAGAGACTGTAAGTGAATAGTATTTCAGGTGGGTCTTGATATTCTGCTGCATGTATCACTGAATGTTAACAAGCAGGTCTAACAAATGTATAAGGCAACAAACAGCATATTGCTGTGTATTGCAAAGGGAGTTTGAAATGGGGGAGATTTTGTTCCAATTGTATGTGGTGTTGGTCAGGTCAGTGTGCTCCTGGTACTCATCACTGGATGAGAAAGGTCCCCCTCAGATCTTCTATAAACCTCTCACACTTTTCTCTAAATTACGTCCTCTGAAATGATGTGAAAGTTTCCTTTTGGTTGTCCCAATCTATACCCCTCATAATTTTACAGTGCCTCCATCATTTCAACTTGTAACTGAAACACTTTGTCCCAGGCAGCACCCATTGTGCAACTGTCCTGTAGTTTAACGATCAGTACTCCAGCGGAGGTTGGGCCAGTGTAGGTGAACCATGATCACATATAATGATGGGGCAGGTTTGAGGGGCCAGATGGATCTTTTCCTCTCTCTGATCCCTAGTTCCAGAGTCCCCAGATATAGTAACCCCCTTCCCTGTCAACGTTTGTAGTTTCAATGAGATCACATCTTGGTCCTCCTATCCAGAGTGTGTCAAGCTGTACGTTTCTACCATCTGTCTGAGCTGTCTCTTGTCCTCCTGCAGTGAAGGCTCCGTAATTGCTTACTACTGGCTTGAATGTCGGGTCCCACCAGAGAATGCAGATGAACTCGATAAAGCTATACGAGCAACATCGCAATCAATATCTGGCAGATCATACTCGGGTGTCTCAAAATCACTGCGGATTGCTGAACTGGTAGTCGATCGTGAGTACTGCATGACTGTGTATGTGTGGAATATGTTGGGTGCCTCCATCTCATTGTCCTTCATATCCATTTGTGTATGCAGTGTGGAGGTCAAACTCCCATACAGATTAAATAGAACGTAGAACAGTACAGAAGAGGTGTTTCTGGTTTTTTATTGTTAAATGTACTGAGAACCAATGAAAAGCTTGTTTATACAGATCAAATCATGACACTGTGGATTGAGGTAGAAATCAGGTATAACAATAACAATGCAGACTACAAATTACAACTGGAAATAGAAAAGGCTTGTCAGAAGGGCAGTGTTATGATAATTGTGGGGGATTTTAACATGAGAGTAGATTGGGAAAATCGGGTCAGCACTGGATCTCAAGAGAGAGAATTTGTAGAATGTCTGCGAGATGGCTTTTTAGAACAGTTTGTTGTTGAGCCTACTAGGGGATCGGCTATACTGGATTGGGTATTGTGTAATGAACCGGAGGTGATTGGAGAGGTTGAGGTGAAGGAACCCTTAGGAGGCAGTGATCATAACATGATTGAGTTCACTGTGAAATTAGGAAAAGAGAAGCCGAAATCTGATGTGTCAGTATTTCAGTGGAGTAAAGGAAATTACAGTGGCATGAGAGAGGAACTGGCCAAAGTTGACTGGAAAGAGACACTGGTGGGAAAGACAGCAGAGCAGCAGTGGCTGGAGTTTATGCGAGAAATGAGGAATGTGCAAGACAGGTATATTCCAAAAAAGAAGAAATTTTCGAGTGGAAAAAGGATGCAACCGTGGTTGACAAGAGAAGTCAAAGCCAAAGTTAAAGCAAAAGAGAGGGCATACAAGGAAGCAAAAATTAGTGGGAAGAGAGAGGATTGGGAAGTTTTTAAAACCTTACAAAAGGAAACCAAGAAGGTCATTAAGAGAGAAAAGATTAACTATGAAAGGAAGCTAACAAATAATATCGAAGAGGATACTAAAAGCTTCTTCAAGTATATAAAGAGTAAAAGACAGGTGAGAGTAGATATAGGACTGATAGAAAATGATGCTGTAGAAATTGTAATGGGAGATGAGGAGATGGCAGAGGAACTGAATGAGTATTTTGCATCAATCTTCACTGAGGAAGACAGCAGTATACCGGACACTCAAGGGTGGCAGGGAAGAGAAGTGTGCGCAGTCACAATTACGACAGAGAAAGTACTCAGGAAGCTGAATAGGCTAAAGGTAGATAAATCTCCTGGACCAGATGGAATGCACCCTCGTATTCTGAAGGAGGTAGCTGTGGAGATTGCGGAGGCATTAGCGATGATCTTTCAAAAGTCGATAGATTCTGGCATGGTTCCGGAAGACTGGAAGATTGCAAATGTCACGCCGCTATTTAAGAAGGGGGCAAGGAAGCAAAAAGGAAATTATAGACCTGTTAGCTTGACATTGGTGGTTGGGAAGTTGTTGGAGTCGACCGTCAAGGATGAGGTTACAGAGTACCTGGAGGCATATGACAAGATAGGCAGAACTCAACATGGATTCTTCAAAGGAAAATCCTGCCTGACAAACCTATTACAGTTTTTTGAGGAAATTACCAGTAGGCTAGACAAGGAAGATGCAGTGGATGTTGTATATTTGGATTTTCAGAAGGCCTTTGACAAGATACCACACACAAGGCTACTTAACAAGATAAGAGCCCATGGAATTACGGGAAAGTTATATACGTGGATAGAGCATTGGCTGATTGGCAGGAAACAGAGAGTGGGAATAAAGAGATCCTATTCTGGTTGGCTGCCGGTCACCAGTGGTGTTCCACAGGGGTTCGTGTTGGGGCCGCTTCTTTTTACGTTGTACATCAACAATTTGGATTATGGAGTAGATGGCTTTGTGGGGGACTTCCGGTAGCGCTCATGGAGTGAAGTCGCGTTCTTGACTCGCTCCATTACCTCTGAGTTTTTTTTCTCTATGGTCAGCTATACTTTAATTAACCATTAAGGCATCAACTCTTACAATACTTTGAATTAAACTGAATTCTCCGACAACTGGATGGAACTTAGATCTGCTATGTCTAAGAACGAGAAAGACGGCAAGGATGGTAAACCTCCGGTTAAACCGAAAGCTACGGATCTCCCTCCGACTGAATCACCGGTGACTTTGAAAGCTATATCGGAGTTAATTCAGAGGGAAATTTCAACCTCTGTTAGGGAGATGATTCGTACGGAAATTGCAGGCTTTGTTAAAGACCTGATTCATACGGAAATCTCAACTAATTTCCAGAAAATTGCCGATTCAATTGATAAGATGCAAACATTTATTGCGGAACATCAGTCGGCTATATCTGATCTTCAAAAATTCGCGCAACAAAGTGAGCTTAAGATGGGGAAAATCGAAGAAACAATTAATGTAATGAAGAAGAAACTTGACTTTTTGACTTTTAAAAACTCTGACTTGGAATCTAGAATGCGACGGCAGAATTTACGAATGATTGGCGTGAGGGAAGCCGCTGAAGGTAACAACCCCATGAAATATTTCTCCCAACTTTTAAAAGATGCATTCCCTACTGTATTTCCTGACCAACCACCGCTACTGGATCGTGTTCACAGAATCCCATCATACTCGTCTAGGTCAGATAGACCTAGGCATGTTATCTTACGTTTTCATTACTTTCAAGACAAGGAGAGACTGTTTCGATTCGCTCGATCTAAAGGTTTCATTGATTTTTCGGATCTTAAGTTCCGATTCGTGGAAGATTTCAGTAAACCAATCTGGGACCAACGGGTCCGTTACAGATCCGTGATGTCGGAATTCTATAAGATGGATTTAAGACCAGCGCTGCTGTACCCTGCACGTCTAAGGATTCGCATGTCAGATGGAGCCCTTCGTTTTTTTGATTCTCCATCGGATGCCCAGAGTTATCTGGATCAACTTTCATCTCCAACATCTTAATTGCTTTCTTTTTAATTTTCTCCGTCGATCGGAGGCTGTGAATTGGTTGGTTTTAACTTTTCTGTGCCCTATTTGGGCAGAAAAGTTTACTTTCGATTTCTTAATATGGCTACTAAACTTTCTTTTTAACTGCGTCATTTCTTTCTTTTCCCAGGGGATTCTGGGTGGTTACTTCCCTTTTGTCATCTTACGTATTTCCTGTGCGGCCTTAAATTTTGTAGTTTTTGTTTAAATTTTATTCTGTTTTGCTTTTTATAATCACTTTATGTTAATAATCCTATTTTTTTTTGTTGCTGTGTCTATTCATGAGTTTGAGGTTTATTGTGGTTTTTTTTTTAATATATATTTTCCGGCTTTTGTTCTGTTCTGTGTGTATTCTAATTGAGCTAACTTTTTTTTACTTATTTTTTTACTGTTTTACAATTAGCTGATCCTTTTCATATTTATACCTTTTTTTTAGGGAGCGTATACCGGAAGTCATGGGGGTAGTTTTAGCGCTTGCTTCTTTCTGGCGGGTCTGCTTTAGATTTTGCCTTGGGGTCTTGGGCTGGGGGGTGGCGGGAGGGGCTTCACGTTTTAGTTTGTTTTTCTTTGGGCTATATACATTATTGAAGTACTGGTTGCGTCCTTTTCCCCGGTATCTTTTGTATGTTCTGTTTCCTCTCCGGGTTTGTGGGTCGCGCCTATTGTCAATCCTCCTTGTCGTGGGTTGACTTTAGGATTTATGGAGTCTATTATTAATTTTGTCTCCTGGAATACTAATGGTCTCAATCATCCTATTAAAAGAAAAAAAGTTTTTAAAGTGTTCCGGAGACTTAAAGCACAAATTTTATTTTTACAAGAGACCCATGTACGGAGGGGGGACAGACTACGTTTTTTCAAATTCTGGAAGGGACAACAATTTCATTTGAACTCCAATGCTAAGATTCGAGGCGTCTCTATTTTTATAGATTCCTCAGTTACTTTTATACAACAGGATATTATCTCTGATCCGAATGGTAGATTTTTATTGGTTAGTGGTTTACTATTTAATAAAAAAGTAGTTTTGGTTAATGTTTATGCTCCTAATATGGATTGTCCGGAATTTTATAAATCATTGTTTGATCAGTTTCCGAATTTGAACGAGTTTTCATTGATTTGGGGCGGAGATCTTAATACCTGTTTATCTCCAGCTTTGGACCGTTCGGCTCCTTTACGGACTTTACCTAATAAATCTGCAAATTTGATTAATTTTTTCCTTTCTGATTCTGGGTCGACGGATATTTGGCGTTTTCTGCATCCTCAGGAAAAAGATTTTTCCTTTTTTTCACATGTTCATCATTCCTATTCAAGAATTGATTATTTTTTTATTGATTCTCGTCTCATTCCTTCAGTGATTAAATGTGATTATGATTCTATAACCATTTCGGATCATGCTCCACTTAAGCTTTCTATTAAAATTATGGCCAATATACCAAACAATAGACAATGGCGTTTTAATTCGCTGTTGCTTCAGGACTCGGACTTTGTTAATTTTATGAATGAACAGATTGAGCTTTTTTTTTATAATTAACCATACAGAAGATATTTCGGTTAACACTCTTTGGGACACTTTTAAAGCCTATATTCGGGGTCAGATTATTTTGTATTCCGTTGCTTTGAGGAAGAAACAGAAGCAGGAGGAGATGGCAATTGTGGACAAGATTAAAGAAATTGATAAGAAATATGTTATGGCTCCTTCTGAGGAGCTATACAAACAAAGAACTGAACTTCAAATGGAACACAGTTTACTACTCTCGTCCTCGATTGTAAACCAATTAAAGAAAACAAGAAGTGATTTTTATGTTCACAGTGATAAAATTGGCAAGCTGCTGGCTAATCAATTGAAATCTAATTATGTTAAATCTCAAATCAATCAGATTTATAACCAAAATGATCGATTGATATTGGATCGTGGGGATTAATCAAACCTTTTGTGATTTTTATTCTTCTTTATATCAATCAGAGTCTCCTCGAGATTCTAAATATATGAATGATTTTTTAGATAAGTTAGACTTTCCTCAGATTTCACAGGATATGTCTTCTTTATTAGATACTTCCATTACAATGGATGAGATTAAGAATGTTATTTTTTCTATGAATCTGGGGAAAGCTCCTGGCCCTGATGGGTTTACCGTTGAATTTTATAAATGTTTTGCTTCTTTATTGATTCCTTGGCTCTATAAGGTTTTTGAGGCTTCTTTGAAACTTGGTAAACTTCCGGAATCTTTTAATAGAGCATCAATTTCTTTAATACTAAAGAAGGATAAAGACCCTGCTCAATGTGCATCTTATAGACCAATATCTTTATTAAATGTTGATTCTAAAGTTTTTTCTAAGTTATTAGCAAATAGACTAGAAAAAGTACTTCCTTCTATTATTTCGGAAGACCAAACGGGTTTTATTAAAGGTCGTTACTCTTTTTATAATATTCGTACATTGTTAAATATCGTTTATACTCCCTCACAAAATGTTCCTGAGTGTGTTATTTCTTTAGATGCCGAGAAAGCTTTTGATAGAGTAGAATGGCCTTATTTATTTAAGGTGCTTGAAATGTTTAATTTTAGCCTGAAATTTATATCCTGGATTAAACTGTTATATCACTCCCCTGTAGCCTCGGTTCGTACTAACTCTTTAAACTCACCTTTTTTTCCTCTCTTTCGTGGTACTCGACAAGGCTGTCCTCTTAGTCCCCTATTATTTGATATTGCATTAGAACCTCTTGCAATTGCTATTCGAGAATCTTCAAATATTACTGGGATAACTCGGGGATTAAAGTCCCATAAATTATCACTCTATGCTGATGATTTACTTTTATATATTTCTAATCCTGAGAGATCTATTCCTGCTGTTTTAGAGTTATTAGCACAATTTGGTCTTTTCTCAGGTTATAAATTAAATCTTAGTAAGAGTGAACTTTTTCCGATTAATAAACATCTTCCCTTATATTATAAATTTCCATTTAAATTGATTAATAATTACCTTTCATATCTTGGGATTAAAATTACTTGTAAACATAAAGATTTATTTAAGACTAACTTTTTACCATTAATAGACCATATTACTCAACTTTCATCTAAATGGTTTCCTTTATATTTAACTTTGATTGGTCGTATTAATGCAGTTAAGATGTTTTTTTTGCCAAAATTTTTATATGTGTTTCAGGCATTACCAATTTTCGTTCCTAAATCTTTTTTTGATAAAGTCGACTCTAAAATTTCTTCATTTATTTGGCAGAATAAGAATCCGAGACTGGGTAAAATACATTTACAGAAAGCTAAGAGAGATGGAGGTTTAGCATTACCTAACTTTAGATTTTATTATTGGGCTATTAATATTCGACATATGAAATTTTGGTTACTTGACCGGGATATACTATCTATTCCTAAATGGGTAGCATTGGAATTACAATCTGTTCAGGGTTATACACTTGGTTCTATTTTAGGTTCATCTCTTCCTTTTGATTCGAAACGCCTTAAGCAGGTCTCTAACCCGATCGTTAAATATGCTTTGCGTATTTGGTTTCAATTCAGAAAATTTTTTGATCTTAATCAATTCGGGTTAGCGATTCCTATTTTAGGTAACATATTTTTTCCTCCCTCTTTTACGGATCGCGCTTTTCAAACTTGGAAGACTAAGGGTATTTTACGGTTTTTGGATTTATTTTTAGATGGTTCCCTTATGTCTTTTGAACAATTATCTAATAAATATAACCTATCAAGAATACATTTTTTTAGATATTTACAAGTTAGAAATTTTCTAAGTACTATACTTCCTTCCTTTCCAATGCTTCCTCCTATATATATTTTAGATTCGATAATTAACCTTAATCCATGTCAGAAAGGTGCATCGGCTATGATTTATAATATTATTATGAAACTCAGGAAAGCTCCATTTGATAAGATTAGGGTAGATTGGGAACAGGAATTGGGGCTTACCATTTCTGTGGATGATTGGGGGCAGATTTTACAATTAGTTAATACTTCCTCTATTTGTGCTAAACATTCCCTAATTCAATTTAAAGTGGTGCATAGAGCACATATGTCCAAAGATAAGTTAGCGCGTTTTTACTCGCATATTAATCCTTTCTGTGATAGATGTTCGGGGCAGATAGCCTCTTTAACTCATATGTTTTGGTCTTGCCCTACTTTGGAAACTTTTTGGAGAGATATTTTTAATATTATTTCTAAGGTATTAAATATAGATATCTCTCCTCACCCTATTACTGCTATCTTTGGACTACCTAAAATTTCTAGTAATCTTTCCCCTTCAGCCCGTAGAATGATTGCATTTCTTACTTTAATGGCGAAAAGATGTATTTTACAACATTGGAAAGAGCTTAATGCTCCAACTACCTTTTTTTGGTTTTCTCAGACGATTTTATGTTTGAATCTGGAGAAAATTAGAAGTAACCTTTATGATTCTTCATTTAAATTTGAACAGATTTGGGGACCTTTTATTCGATATTTTCATTTAATGTAATATTTACCCTTCTTGTTTTTTTTTTCACTGTTTTAATGGAGGTCGGGATTGAGGACGTGATTTTAAGTTTAACTCTGTTTGGTTTCAAGTTAGCCCATTGCTTTGCTTTGCTTTTAGTTAGTTGCACGGTGGGTTTTTTTTTGGGGGTTTTTTTTTCTTTTTTTCCATTGATATATATAAAATCTAGTATACTATTATGTTATCTTGGTTTCTTATGCTTAAATTACATTGTTTGTAGTATTTTCTTTTTGGTATTGTTATCTTTTGGAATTTTATTATACTTTAACATTGTATTAATGTTTATATGGCTTACCTTTTTTGTATACTTACTCAATAAAAAGATTTAAAAAGAAAGAAAGGCTTTGTGGCTAAGTTTGCTGACAATATGAAGATAGGTGGAGGGGCCAGTAGTGCTGAGGAAACGGAGAGTCTGCAGAGAGACTTGGATAGATCGGAAGAATGGGCAGAGAAGTGGCAAATGAAGTACAATGTTGGAAAGTGTATGGTTATGCACTTTGGCAGAAAAAATAAACGGGCAGACTATTATTTAAATGGGGAAAGAATTCAAAGTTCTGAGATGCAACAGGACTTGGGAGTCCTTGTACAGGATACCCTTAAAGTTAACCTCCAGGTTGAGTCAGCAGTGAAGAAGGCGAATGCAATGTTGGCATTCATTTCTAGAGGAATAGAGTATAGGAGCAGAGATGTGATGTTGAGGCTCTATAAGGCGCTGGTGAGACCTCACTTGGAGTACTGTGGGCAGTTTTGGTCTCCTTATTTAAGAAAGGATGTGCTGACGTTGGAGAGGGTACAGAGAAGATTCACTGGAATGATTCCAGCAATGAGAGGGTTAACATATGAGGAACATTTGTCCGCTCTTGGAATGTATTCCTTGGAGTTTAGAAGAATGAGGGGAGACCTCATAGAAACATTTCGAATGTTAAAAGGCATGGACAGAGTGGATGTGGCAAAGTTGCTTCCCATGATGGGGGAGTCTAGTACGAGAGGGCATGACTTAAGGATTGAAGGGCGCCCTTTCAGAACAGAAATGTGAAGAAATTTTTTTAGTCAGAGGGTGGTGAATCTGTGGAATTTGTTGCCACGGGCATCAGTGGAGGCCAAGTCATTGGGTGTATTTAAGGCAGAGATTGATAGGTATCTGAGTAGCCAGGGCATCAAAGGTTATGGTGAGAAGGCAGGGGAGTGGGACTAAATAGGAGAAAATGGATCAGCTCATGATAAAATGGTGGAGCAGACTCGATTGGCCGAATGGCCTACTTCTGCTCCTTTGTCTTATGGTCTAATACAGTGTAACAGCTGCAGAGGAGGTGTAGTACAGGTAAACAATATGGTGCAAGATAGCGAGGTAGATTGTGAGGCCAAGAGTCCATCATATCCTACAAAATGTCTATTGAAGAGTCTCAGCAGTGGGGTAGAAGCTGCCCTTGGGGCTAGTTGTAAATGCTTTCAGGCTTTTAGATCTTTTGCCCGATGGGAGAGGGGAAAAGAGAGAATCTGGGGTGGGTGGAATCTGATTATGCTGGTTCATTTACTGAGGCAGCAAGTATAAGCAGAGTTCATGGAGGGGAGGCTGGTTCCTGTAATGTGCTGAGCTGTGTCCACAATTCTCTGCAGTTTCTTGCAGTCATGTGCAGAACAGTTGTTATACCTAGCATCCAGACATAATGCTCTCGATGATGCATCGATTAAAAATTGCTTTGGGTCAATGGGGACATTCCACTCGTTTAGCTTTCTGAGGAAGTAGTGGTGATGTGGAGTCCAGAGACTGCAGATGCTGGAAGACCTCAGCAGGTCGAGCAGCATCTATGGAGGGAAAGGGGTGGCAGAGCTTTCGGGTCAATACCCTGCACAAAGACTGACTGTGGAGGAAATGGAGCCGGTATAAAGTGAGAGGGAGGGGTAGGGGGGGCAGGTAATAGGTGGAACCAGGTGAAGGGGGCAGGGGTGTGGTGAGCAGATGAAGTCAGGTGAAGGACAAGGAAAGTTCAAAGTAAATTTTATTAAAGGACATATATGTCACCATATACCACTCAGATTCATTTTTTTGAGGGCATTCACAGTAAGTAGAATGAAACACTGCACACAAACAAAGACAGCAAATTGTGCAAGTACAAAGAAAACTCCAAAATAAATAAATAAATAAATAGACAAACAAATAATTGCAAATATGAGTTGTATAGATCTTGAAAGCGAAGTCCATAGGTTGACAAATCAGATACATGTTGGGAGGAGTAAAGTTATCCACTCTGGTGCAGGAATCTGGTAGTTGAGAGGTAGTAACTTTTCCTGAACCTGGAGGTGTGGGACTTAAGGCCATGGTACAACCAGTCAGGATACTCTCCACTGAGCATCTATGGAAGTTTGTCGAAGTCTTTGCAAACCTCTAAGAAAGTAGAGGCACTGCTGTGCCTTCTTTGTAATGGCACTTACTTGCACATCCCAGGGCAGGTCTTCTGAAATGATAACACTGAGGAGTTTAAAGTTGCTGATCCTCTCCAGCTCTGATACCCCGATGAGGACTGGCTCATGGACCTCTGGTTTCCTCCTCCTGGTCAATAATCAACTCCTTGATCTTGCTGACATTGAGCAAGAGGTTGATGTTATGGCACCACTCTCTCTCCTGTGTGCTGATCATCGCCACCTTTGATTTGGTCTATGACAGTGGTGTCTACAGCAAACTTAAATATGGCATTGGAGTTGTGCTTAGCCTCACAGTCCTAAGTGTAAAGCGAGTAGAGCAGGGGGCTAAGGCACAGCCTTGTGCACCTGTGCTGATGGAGATTCTGGAGGAGATGTTGTTGCCAGTCTGAACTATCTGGGGTCTGCAAGTGAAAAAAATCGAGGATGCTGTTTGCACAAGGAAGTATTGGGGCTTATTGATTAGTTTTGAGGGGATGATAGTGTTGAGTGTAGAGCTGTAGTTAATGAAGTATGTACCCTCACTTTCAAGGTTTGGATGAAGAGCCAATGAAATGTCATCTGCTATTGACCTATTTTGCTGGTGGGCAAACTGGAGTGGATCCAGGTCGCTTCTCAGGCAGGAGTTGATATGTTTCATCACCAACCTCTCAGAGCACTTCATCACTGTGGATGTAAGTGCTACTGGACGATAGTCATTGAGGCAGGTCACCTTGTTCTTCTTAGGCACCAGAATAATTGAAACCCACTTGAAGCAGGTGGGTACATCAGACTGCCACAGTGGGAGGTTAAAAGATATCAGTGAACATTCCAGCTAGTTGATTCGCACAGGTCTATGTGACTCGGCCAGGTACCCATCTGGGCCACGTGCTTTCCGTGGTTTCACCCTCATGAAGGTTCCTCTCACGTTGGCCTCAGAATTTGAAATCATAAGGTTGACAGGGGCTATGGGTGTTCATGATGGTGCCTCCATGTATGTCAGTTAAAGCAAGTGTAAAAGGCATTGAGATCATGTAGGAGCGAAACCTTGTCACATATGTCGCTTGGTTTTACTTTGTAGGAGTGATGGCACTCGAGCCCTGCCACAGCTATTGAACACCCTTCAGTGATTAAGTTTGGTCGGAATTGTTGCTCACTTATGAGACAGGTTTACAGACGTTGTACCTGGACTTCTTGTATTTTCCTTGATCAGCAGGTCTGAATGCCACTGATCCAGCCCTCAAAAAATTGTGAGTCTCTCGATTCATCCAGGGCTATTGGTTGATGAAGACTCTGAATGATTTTTGGGGACACACTTGTCCATGAGTGTTGTTATGAAGTCCATGATAACCATGGTGTATTCATTCAGATTCTCTTGGGTCCTGAATATGGCCCAGACCACTGACTCGAAGCAATCCTCTGCCTCTTGTCACCACCTTGTTGTTCTTCCCACTGGTTCCTTGCTCCTTGGCCTCTACCTGTATGCAGGTAGAAGGAAGACAGCTAGATGATAAGATTTCCTGAAATGTGGTCTATGGATGAAATGGTAAGCATTTCTGATCATTGTGTAACAGCGGCTGAGTCTGCTGGGACCCCTGGTGCTATAGATGCTATATTTATGATAATTGTGCAGAGATTTCTTCAAACAAGCCTGATTGAAGCCCCTGCCACTGATTTGAAAGGTGTCGGAGTAGGCTGTTTCTTGTTTGCTAATTGTGGTACTCACTAAATTAAGTGCTAATTTAACATCTGCCTTTGGTGGTATGCAAGCTGTAGTCAGGATCACAGAGGTGAACTTTCTCAGGAAGTAGAACAGATGGCACTTAATCATTAGATGTTCCAGGTTAGTAGAACTGGAGTGAGACAAGACCACTATGTCCCAGCACCATGAAGAGTTCATCATGAAACAGACTCCCACTTCTTGGTTTCTCCAAATCAGCAGTTCAGTCCATCCAGTGGATCAAGAAGCCATCTGGCCTGACCACCATATCTAGATGAGCCATTTCTCCATGAAACAGAGAACGCAGCAATTCCTCATTTCCTACTGATACAGCAATCTTGGCCTTAGTTCCTCTATCTTGTTTTCCAGTGACTGTACATTTGCTAACAAGATGCTGGGTAGAGGAAGCTTTACACCCTGATGCTTGAAATCCTCCCCTCCTCCTCCTCTTCTGGCGCCGGTGATGGCTGCTGACGTTTGTCCTCTGAACGGTGCTGTACCTGCTTTCCTGAGAGTCAAGTCCACCGAGTCTTTAGGGCGATCGTAAAATCGCTAGTTCTTTTAGACAGTTCAAAAGTGCATAAATTACAGGCTGCAGATTGCAGCAAATAGTTCAGTAGAAGTATATCTAGAAGTTTTGTGAGCTGCCTGCAAAATGCGCCATGTATCTCCAGCACTATCTTGGAAAGGAAAGAATGTTAAGACAGGCTGGCAGGTGAGGGTTCTAGAGTCAGAGAAACTGGCCCTTTGGCCCATCATGTCTATGCCAAGGCCCTCTAGTTTTATTCACCCCTACCATGGGAGACTCCAGCTACAAAAGACTTGTGGTCCCACCAGGTATATTAGGCTCGCCAGCCTGTAAATCTTTGCCTTGTCCTCACTACCCTCCTTAAAGGCACAATATTAGCCATCGTCCATTCTTCTGAGATCTCATCCACGCATTTAATTTTGCTGCAATTTCCTTCATCCCCAAATTTCACATGTCTGAGGTATGTTTTACTGGTACACTTGTGATCTGAAGTCTGTTTTACTGGTACAGTTGGTGATGGCCATGGTGTCAGGTCTGGACCAAGTAAGCCACCAGTTTAGACGGTGAGATCAGGTTAGTGGAGAGAGAGTGATTGGGTATGGAGGGCAGTTATGGAGAGGAGGGACAGAGATGTTGCAGGCATTGGGGAGGGGAGGGGAAGGTAAACGCAAGTTGAGAATGATTGCAGACTGGTGGGGGAGAATATATGTTCAAGAGCTTTATAGATGTCTGTTGAGTAGTGGGTAAAGGGGTAAAGGTAGTGGGGAGGATTGCTGAGAGATGCTGGGCAGGGGTGATGGTCAGATGGGAGCTGTGTGTAATGAAGGGCTGGCAGTGACCATGGTGGGTGATGGCAGAGAGTGATGGGAATGATTGAGAAGGGGAGGGAAGTTGAGGGATGTGGTGAGGGAGGGAATGAGAGGTAGAGAGGACTGCATGGGGTGAGAATATCTGCTCCAGGACTGAGCTGAAACCTGCACTCTGTTTCCAGGTGCTGATCCACAGAAGGTGAAACCACCAAAGGACAGTAAGTACCGAGGATGCTGATTGAAGGGGAGTTACGTTCTGTCAGGTATCTGAATGGTTTTCTCTGTTTGTGTGCTGCTTTGTCTGGAGGTTGGGAACAATATTTATCTGTGGATTTGGAGTGTCTGAGCACCAAAAAAAGACTTGTAAGTATTTTATAATTGTTTTCACTTTCTCTGACAGAAAGCTGCTTCTTTGATCTGCATGCATTCCCTGAAGAGGTCAGCACGTTCACCTCACCTGGATTCCCCAATTCCCCTTACCCTGCCAACTCCTGGTGCCAGTGGGTTATTCGGGCAGATCCCAACCATATCCTCGAACTCAAGTTTGTGACCTTTGACCTGGAAAATATTTGCCACAATGACTTTGTAGTGGTCTATGACTCTCTGAGTCCAATTGAAAAGCGCGAAATAACAGAGTAAGTAAAGAGCTATTAGGTGCCGGCAAATTCTCGTTTGGTTCACTATTCAGCAGCGTATTCCCTGAAATTCTGACCTTCAGAGACATTCAAAACTAAGTCTTAAAAAAAAAATCATTGCTCAGATATTGGAATCAATAAAAAAAGTATTTTAAGTTTTCTATATTAAATTTTAAACTGTGTGCTTAAAAGTTAATGATACCAACAGAAACAATGTAGCTGTTGCCCTCCAATGTAATCAGAAGGGAGTTATTCTCTTCGCCTTTTTAGGATTGCTATTTGCTGCCTCTTGGGACACACCGTCCAAGAGTCCAGTGCTGGAGTGTGAAGGAAGATGTGTAAGACCATAAGAAATAAGAGCAGAATTAGACCACCTGGCCCATTGAGTCTGCTCCACCATTTGATCATGGCTGATTTAGTATCCCTCTCAACCCCATTCTCCTGCCTTCTCTTTGTAACCTTTGACACCTTGACTTATCAAGAACCTATCAACCTCAGCTTAAGTATACCCAATAACTTGGCCTCCACACATGTCTGGGGCAATGAATTTTACGGATGCACCTCAGAAGAAATTCTTCTTCATCTGTTCTAAAGGGCTGCCCTCTGTTTTGAGGCTGTGTTCTCTGGTCGTAGACTCCTCCACTATTGGAAGCATCCTCTCCACATCCACTCTATATAGGTAGGTTTCAATGAGATCCTTCACCTCCAACTCGCTTCCCCCCCCCTCCCGTTCTTCCAAACTCCAGTGAGTACAAGCATAGAGTCATCAAATGTTTTTCATACATGAACCCTGTGAACAAACAGCAGTCAGCAGCATCAGACCTTCTGTCTTTATGTATGCGTGGAAGTTCCTGAACTTGATGGCACTTCTGGCAATATGCAATGTATCTGATCTTCTTTCTTCTCATTGTCAGGCGCTGTGGCGTATACCCTCCAACCAATGCACTCAAGTTAATATCTTCTCGCAACGTGATGCTGGTGACCTTGATGACAGATGACGATGAGAATTACCCAGGTTTCAAAGCAGAGTTCAGACAACTTCCAAAGAGAGGAGGTAAAATCTCTTCACGTGGGCACCCATGGGGAGGGGTGTGATCTCAGCCACAGATTGTGATTCGATTCGCAAACTTGACACAGAAGCTCAATCAGGATTCTGAACCTTCCCCACCGTTCAGTGTGAGCATGGCTGATCATTGAAATTCAGTGCTCTGTCCTGCGTTCTCCTGAATGTCCTTGAGCTCGTCAATTTCATCAACTTTCCCTCTGACTTCCAACCTGCCTTCATTTACTTGGTCCATCTCTGACATCTCTCTCCCTTTTCTCGATCTTTTTGTCTCCATTTCTGTAAATAGACTATTTACTGATATCTTTCACAAACCTACTCTCACAGCTATCTTTACCATATCTCTTCCTACCCTGATACTTGTAAAAATGCACAGCATCTGCATTGAGATGGAAACCAATGAAATGGAAACAATCCAATGAACATATTAAAATGTTCATCACGATGTTAAACAAAATTGAGGAAAGCGTTTTGCCCTGTTTAACTCCTCCAAAGATAAGGATTCCCCCAATCTCCACCACACCTGTTGGCAGGATGAGGCTTTCCATTCTAGAACATCTATGTGGGGTACTTTCCATTCTAGAACCCCTTTTTTTCAACAAACAGGGTTTTCCTTCAACCACTATTGATACTGCCCTCACTGCAATCTCCTCCATTTTCTACACCTCTGCCCTCACCCCATCGTTCTGTCCTTATAACAGGGATAGTTTCCTTTGTCCTTGCAGTACCTACCACCCCATGAGCTTCTGTATCCAGCATAGCATCCTCTGGAACTTAAGCCATCTCCAATGTGATCTTACTACCATGTACATCTTTCCTTCAACCCTTCTCGGCTTTCAGCAGGGATTGTAATCCATGTGATTCACTTGTCCACTCATCCCTCCAGGCACTTATCTCTGCAAGTGTGACAAGTGCGACACCTGCCCATTCATCTCCTCCTCCACCACCATTGAGGGCCTGAAATGGTCCTTCCAGGTGATGTGACAACTTCACCTGTAACTCTGTTGGGATCACCTATTGTATTTGGTGCTCCTGGTGTGGCAGCCTCTACATTGGTGAGAACAGATGTGGATTAGGGGACTGCTTTGTTGAGTATTTTTGCTCTGTCTGCCAAAAAAGGCAGGATTTCCCTGTGGCCATTCTGACATATCCATCTATGGCCGCCTCTATGTTAAAATGAGGCCAAAATCACGTTTGAGGAGTAACATCTCGTATTCTGTCTGGACAGCCTCCAACCTGACGGCATGAACATCGATTTCTCTAACTTCTGGTAATTTCTCCTCCACCCTTCTCTCTTTTTCCATTGCCTGTTCTGGTTACCCCCTCAGTCTTTCTCCTCACCCCCCTCTGGTACTCCTCCTACCCTTTCTTCCACGCTTCTCTGCCTTCTCCGATCAGATTTGCACCACTTCAGCCCTCATAAGACCATAAGACATAGGAGCAGAATTAGGCCATCTGGCTGATTCAATCATGGCTGATCCTGTTTTATGTTTTTTCTCCTCCTCAACCCCAGTTCCTGGCCTTCTCCCCATAACCTTTGACACCATGTCCAATCAAGAACCTATCAATCTCTGCCTTAAACACACCCAACGACTTGGCCTCCACGACTGCATGTGGCAACAAATTCCACAAATTCACCATCCTTTGGCTAAAGAAATTTCTCCACATCACTGTTTTGAAAGGGCGCCCCTCTATCCTGAGGCTGTGCCCTCTTGTCCTAGACTCCTCCACCACGGGAAACATCCTTTCCACATCTACTCTTTCTAGGCCATTCAACATTCGTAAGTTTCAGTGAATCCCCCTCATCCTTCTGAATTCCAGTGAGTACAGACCCAGAGCCATCAAACGTTCCTCGTATGATAACCCTTTCATTCCTGGAATCATCCTTGTGAACCTCCTCAGGACCCTTTCCAATGCCAGCACATCTTTTCTAAGATGAGGGGCCCAAAACTGTTCACAATATTCAAGGTGAGGCCTCACCAGTGCCTTATAAAGCCTCAGCATCACATCACTGCTCTTATATTCTAGACCTCTTGAAATGACTGCTAACATGGCCTTCCTCATCACCAACTCGAACTGCAAGTTAACCATAAGGTTCTGCACAAGGACTCCCAAGTCTCTTTGCATCTCAGGTTTTTGGATTTTCTCCCCATTTATAAAATAGTCTACACATTTATTTCTACTACTAAAGTACATGACCATGCATTTTCAACATTGTATTTCATTTGCCACTTTCTTGCCCATTTTCCTAATCTGTCTCAGCCCTTCTGCATCCTGCCTGTTTCCTCAACACTACCTGCTGCTCCCCAATCTTCGTATAATCTGCAAACTTGTCAACAAAGCCATCCATTCCATCATCTAAATCATTGATATACAGCATAAAAAGAAGTGGTCCCAACACCGACCCCTACTAGTCACTGGCAGCCAACCAGAAAAGGATCTTTTTATTCCTACTTGCTGCCTCCTACCAATCAGCCAATGCTCTAACATGTTAGTAACTTTCCTGTAATACCATGGGCTCTTAACTTGGTAAGCAGCCTCATGTGTGCCACCTTGGCAAAGGCCTTCTGAAAGTCCAAATATACAACATCCACTGCATCCCCTTTATCTATCCTACTTGTCAGCTCCTCAAAGAATTCCAACAGGTTCATCAGGTAGGATCTTCCCTGAAGGAAACCATGCTGACTAAGTACTATCTTGTCCTGTGTCACCAAGTACTCCATCACCTCATCCTTAACAATTGACTCCAACATCTTCCCAAGCACTGAGGTCAGGCTAACTGGTCTATAATTTCCTTTCTGCTGCCTTCCTCCTTTCTTAAAGGGTGGGGTGATATCTAATTCCAGTCCTCTGGCACCATGCCAGAGTCCAATGATTTTTGAAAGATCATTTCTAATGCCACCACAATCTCTAACACTACATCTTTCAGAACCCTAGGGTGCAGTTCATCTGGGCCAGGTGAATTATGTACCTTTAGGTCTTTCAGCTTGTTGAGCACCTTCTCTCTTGTAATAGTAACTGCACCCACTTTTCTTCCTTCACACACTGCAACATTAGGCATACTGCTAGTGTCTTCCACAGTGAAGACTGATGCAAAATACTCATTTAGTTCATCTGCAATCTCCTTGTCCCCATTATTATTTCTTCTGCTTCATTTTCTAGTGGTTCAATGCCCACTCTCATTTCTGTCTTATTTTTAACATACTTGAAAAAACTTTTCCTATTCACTTTGATATTATTTGCTAGCTTGCTTTCATATCACCTCGCAACTTCTTATTCATCCCTCCTCCCTCAGCTTCCTACCTCCCCCTTATGTACTTTCACCTATCACCTGCCAACTTGTATTCCTTTCTCCACCGCCCCCCCGCCCTTTCCAGTTCCAACGGAAGGTTCTCAGTCTGAAGCATTGACTGTTTATTCTCCTCCATAGATGCTGCCTGACTTGCTGAGTTCTTCCAGCATTTTGTGTGTGTTGCCGGGTGAATTTGATCATATTATGATCACTGGTTCCTAAGGGTTCTCTAATCTTAAGCTCTGTAATCATTTCCAGTTTATTGCACAACACCCAATCCAGAATAGTTGATCCCCTGAGCTGCTCTAAAATGCCATCTTGTAGACATTTTACAAATTCCCCCTCTTAGGATCCAGTAACCACCTAATTTTTTTCAATCTTTTTCCATATTATTATTCCCCATGATGAACGTAACATTGTCCTTTTAACGTGTCTTTTCTATCTCCTGTTGTAAATTGTAGCCCATATCTTTGCTACTGTTCGGGAGCCTGTACATGACTCCCATAGGGGCCTTTTTACCCTTGCAATTTCTTAGCTCTACCCACAATGATCCTATGTCATCTCTTTCTAATGATTTGATTTTTTTTTTTACCAACAGAACCATCCCACCCCCTCTGCCTACCTGCCTGTCCTTTCGATACAATGTGTATCCTTGAACATTAAGCTCCCAGCTATAATTTTCTTCCAGCCACAACTCACTGATGCCCACAACATCTTAGCTGCCAATCTCTAACTGCGTGACAAGATCATCTACCTTATTCCATTGTGTGCATTCAAATATAATACCTTCAATCCTGTATTCATCACTCTTTTCAATTTTGTTCCCCTTTTCCATGCATCTCATCTTGTTGACTGCAATTTTTCCCTATCATCAACCACTCCTTGCTAGGAGTCTCACTACACATTGGCTCTGTTTGTAAACCAACTACCTCATCCTCAGCACTATCACTTGAGTTCCCATCCCCCTGTCAGATAAGTTAAACCCTTCCGAACAGCTCTAGCAATCCTGCCCACAAGAATATTGGACCCCCTCAGGTTTAGTTGTAACCTGTCCCTTTCGTACAGTTTATAGAGGACATCTGCTTGTACTGCATAATGATATGCAAAGCCATAATGAGGTAGATTTTGCGATCCATCTTAGAGTCCATCTCATCATCCAAAGTGACTTTTCAGTAGATTTATTTATGTGGGATAGAAACTGTCCTTGAACCTGGTGGTGCAAGCTTTCAGGCTTCTGTATCTTCTTCCCAATGGGAGGTATGGGGGAGGTGGATGAATCCATAGTTTTATTTCTTTAGATTAAGGACCCTGGTTGGGATCAATTTTCTTGCTCTTTCCCAAGAATCCACATTCCACACTACGCAGAATAGTATGGCCCCTTCCCTAGTTTGTTTCTTGACTTATTAGATCCCCCTCCACGGTAATGTCCCTGGTGGTTCAACCAGTCTATTTGTACCTTAAAATCACTCCTAATTACAGTTGAGTCTTAATTGCAAATATCTCCTGTTTCCTGTGTTATCCCTGCTGTTTCAGGGTGCACAAACAGTCCCATCAACATTATCTGCCCCTTGATGATCTTTAGCTCCATTCTGACAGATCAATAATAGAGTTCTGAGATAAGACCGTAAGACCATAAGACAAAGGAGCAGAAGCTTTCTCACCATAACCTTTGATGCCTTGGCTACTCGGATACCTATCAATCTCTGCCTTAAATACATCCAATGACTTGACTTCCACTGCTGCCCGTGGTAACAAATTCCATAGATTCACCACCCTCTGACTAAAAAAAATTTCTTTGAATTTCTGTTCTGAATGGGCGCCCTTCAATCCTTAAGTCATGCCCTCTCGTACTAGACTCCCCCATCATGGGAAACAACTTTGCCACATCCACTCTGTCCATGCCCGTCAACATTCGAAATGTTTCTATGAGGTCTCCCCTCATTCTTCTAAACTCCAAGGAATACAGTCCGAGAGCGGGCAAACGGCCCTCATATGTTAACCCTCTCATTCCCGGAATCATTCTAGTGAATCTTCTCTGTAACCTCTCCAACGTCAGCACATCCTTTCTTAAATAAGGAGACCAAAACTGCCCACAGTACTCCAAGTGAGGTCTCACCAGCGCCTTATAGAGCCTCAACATCACATCCCTGCTCCTATACTCTATTCCTCTAGAAATGAATGCCAATATTGCATTCACCTTCTTCACCACCGACTCAACCTGGAGGTTAACTTTAAGGGAATCCTGTACGAGGACTCCCAAGTCCTGTTGCATCTCAGAACTTTGAATTCTTTCCCCATTTAAATAATAGTCTGCCCGTTTATTTCTTCTCCCAGAGTGCATAACCATACACTTTCCAGCATTGTATTTCATTTGCCACTTCTTTACCCATTCTTCCAATCTATCCAAGTCTCTCTGCAGCACTACCGGCCCCTCCCCCTATCTTCGTATCATCAGCAAACTTAGCCGCAAATCCATCTATTCCATAATCCAGATCGTTGATGTACAATGTAAAAAGAAGTGGCCCCAACACTGATCCCTGTGGAACACTACTGGTAACCGGCAACCAACCAGAATAGGATCCCTTTATTCCCACTCTCTGTTTCCTGCCAATCAGCCAATGCTCTATCCACATACGTAACTTTCCCGTAATTCCATGGGCTCTTATCTTGTTAGGTAGCCTCATGTGTGGCACCTTGTCAAAGGCCTTCTGAAAATCCAACTATACAACATCCACTGCATCTCCCTTGTCTAGCCTACTTGTAATTTCTTCATAATGTCCTTCCTCACTATTGTGCTCATTTCCTCTGTTGTTGTTGTTCCATCTTTTTACTAGTTCTTTGTTGATATTGAATATCTCTGTTCATTTCCTGTATGGAGCAGCGTTCTGTACTGTGTGTGGGATGTGGGAAGTCTGGGAACCTCCAATCTCCCAGATAACCACATCTGCACTAGGTGCACCGAGCTGCAACTCCTCAGAGAGCGTATTAAGGATCTGGAGCTGCAGCTCGATGACCTTTGGCTCATACAGGAGAATGGGGAGGTGATAGTCACCCCTAGCTTGTAGGAGGCAGGTAATTGGGTGACTGTCAGGTGAAGGAAGGGAAATGTACAGTCAGTGCAGAGTACATCTGTGCCCATTCCCCACAATAATAAATGTACCACTTTAGATACTGTTGAGGGGTCGACCTAGGGAGACAAGGTGAGGAGGTCCTGAAGAGAGATTTTAGGGAGCTAGGTAGAAAGCTGAAAAACAGGACCTCCAGGGTACTAATCTCTGGATTGCTGCCCATGCTACATGTCAGTGAGGGCAAGAATAGGATGATTTGGCAGATGAATGCATGCCATGAGGATCTAGTGCAGGGGGCAGGGGTTCAGATTTATGGATCATTGGGATCTGTTCCGGGGAAGATACGACCTGTACAAAAGGGATGGGTTACACCTGAACCCAAGAGGGTCCAATATCCTTACGGGCAAGTTTGCTAGAGTTATTTGGGGAGGGTTTAAACTAATTTGGCAGGAGGATGGGAACCAGAGTGATAGTGCTGAGGGTGGGTTAGTTGGTTTACAAACAGAGACTCCAAGCAAGGAGAGGCTGATGATAGGGCTAAATTGCAATCAACAGGATGAGTTGCAACGTAAAAGGTAGACAAAGTCGAAAAGGGTGAATACAGGATTTGGAGGAGTTATATTTGAATGCACGCAGTGTATGGAATAAGGTAGATGAAGTTGCAGCACAGTTACAGATTGACATTGAGCGCATCACTGAATCATGGCTGAAAGAAGATTATAGCTGGGAGCTTAATATCCAAGGATACATATTGTATCGAAAGGACAGGCAGGTAGGCAGAGGGTGAGGTGGCTCTGTTGGTTAAAAAATGAAATCAAATCATTGGAAAGAGGTGACATATGGTTGGAAAGTGTTGAATCATTGTGGGCAGAGCTAAGGAGCTGCAAGGGTAACAAGACCCTGATGGGAGTTGTATACAGACTCTCAAACAGCAGTAAGGACATGGGCTGTAAATTACAATTAGAAATAGAAAATACATGTCAAAAGGATAATGTTATGATAGTCAATATACAAGTAGATTGGAAAAATCAGGTTGGTACTGGATCCCAAGAGGGGGAATTTTTCGAATGCCTCTGAGATGGCTTTTTTTTTGGATCTTCTGTTGGCGTTTCTGTAGCTCTGGGGTTTTACAGGGTGGGGTTGCTAGCCCCTTGCCCAATCCTCTTCCTTTCACAGCTGGATTTGGAGTTGCAAAGGTGTTTAAGAGGCTCCTAAATCGGCACAGTGGAAATACAGAGAATGGAGTAATATGGACACTGTAGGCAAAAGGGAGTAGTCTCGTTAGTTATTTAAATACTAGTTTAATTATTTTGGGATAACACTATGCTGAAGGACCTGTTCCAGCGCTGTACTGTTCTATGTTCTGTGTTACTGTGTTTCCACATGCACCCTTCCTACTGCTGGGTACTGGGGGAAAAATCTGGCTGTCCCACCTGATGGCTGAGTCCTGGCTGGGTGGGCTTAACGGGTTGGTGATTGGTTTCCACTGCGCATGCATTCATTAGCCAATTCCACGTTTGAAATCAGCAGCAATTTCCAATTCATTTAATCTCTGTGAGGTCATTTTGCCAAATAAAATCTATCTCTGAGGAACAAACAGTCTACTGAAGGAGCTCAGCAGGTTGAACAGCATCTGTGAGAGGAAAGGAATTGACACCATTTTGGGTCAACACACTGCACCAGATCTTCCTGTGGAATACTGGCTCAGCCATCAATGACCCTCAGTGTCCCTAGCCCAGGTCAACATGTTTCTGTGGCAGTGCTGAATTTGATTACATTTCTTTATATGATACTTTACTGGGAACAAAAATACAAATGCTGAATTGTGTTGAGCTTCTTACAGCTGGATATTGGGAGCTCACCAGGGCCTCCCTGAGATTTGATTAGTGCAACTCCTGCTGTTGATCTTGTTTGCTGTTGTGACTCTGCTTTTGGAATCCATGTGTCTCTGTTCCTGTACTGATGTGTAAGCTGCCCTTCACTAACCAGAAAGGTCACTTATTTCTGACAGAGTGCAATGAGATACTGGAAGGATCTGGGAACATCTCTTCCCCCTATTACCCAGCATATTACCCTCCGCGAGCAGACTGCACCTGGACTTTGAGGGTAAGTTTGAATCATGATGTTGTCACTCCTCTTTCTTACTCCATTGTATCTGCTGTGTGACAGTCCAGTTAGCAACCGATGCACTCAGAGTCATACAGCACGGAAGTAGTATCTTTCAAATGTTTTAATTGTACCCACCTCTACCACTTCCACTGTCAGTTCATTCCATTTACTTACCACACTCCCTTTGGAAAAAGTTGCCCTGTGGGTTGTCCTACTAAATCTTTGCCCTCTAGTTCTGTAAGGCCGTACGACACAGGAGCAGAATTATGATATTCAGCCCATTGAGTCTGTCATCCAATCACAAACGATTTATTATCCCTCTCTGCCCCATTCTCCTGCCTTCTCCCCGTAACCATTGACACCCTGTCTAATCAAAAACCTATTAACCTCTGCTTTGAATGAACACAATGATTTGGTCTCCACAACCATCTGTGGCAATGAATTCCACAGATTCATAACACTCTGGCTAAAGAAATTCTCCCTCATTTCTGTTCTACGTGGACATTCCTCCATTCTGAGGCTATTAAGAAGCATCCTCTCCACATACCGTCTGTCTAGGCTTTTCAATATTCAATAGATTTTTGATTCCCAAACTCTGGGAAGAAAATTGTGTGCATTCACTATGTCCTCATGATTTTTTTTCCAGATTTGAGATTGTTTAATGTCATTTCCTGTACACAAGTGTAAAGGAGAACAAAATTATTAATCCGGATCCAATGCAGCACAAAAAAACACAATGCCCATAAATACATAAGACAGCTTAGTGATTGTCCATAAAGTGATGTTAGGCACAGGGGTGTCTGTACATAAGGTGACTGACAGAAAATGATAAAGTAGTAGTGGTTGGGGTGTGGAGGGGTGGGTTAGTGGGTGCAAGTGTTAATCAGCCTTACTCTGTGGGGAAAGTACTTGTTTTTGAGTCTGGTGGTCCTGGTATGGATGCTATGGAGTCTCCTCCCTGATGGGAGTGGGACAAACAGTCCATGAACTTCATGATATTACTGGCCCTTTTCCGGCATCTTTCTGTATATATGTCCTTGGTGGCGGTTAGGCTGGTGCTGGTGACACACTGAGTAGTTTTGACTACCCGTTGTAGAGCACTCCTGTCCGCTGCACTGGAGTTTCCGTACTATGCAGTGATGCTTCAAGATCATTCTTCAGTCTCCTACGTTACATTGGGAAAAAACCTGGAATAAAAACAGAAAATGCTGGGAATATGCAACAGTTTAGGCAACTGAACTAAAATTTTAAGTGGGTGCACTTTCATCAGAATGAACAATATAAGAATGAAATAAGCTTAAGAAAGTTTTATGAATGTGAAAAAGAATTGATGAAGGGTGCAGAGAGGAACCAGGAGTGACTGACTGTCACAAGGGATGAGGTTTCACTTGTGCATCAGAGAGACTGAAATGTGAAGAGCCAAGAGAGGGGAGAGAAAACGAGTGTTGGAAATGTGAGCTGCAGGACTGTGTGACTGAAGTTGTGGAGTTTTGAGGGCCGTGTCAGAAGGTGGACCTGCTGCTCCTTGAGCTTTGTTAGTCTGCAGGAAGTCGAAGAGAAAGAGGTCAGACAGGAATGGTGAATTAAAATTACTGGACGCTTAGGTTAGCCCTCTGCAAAGCAGAAAAACAATCTGCATTTGATTACTTCAGAGTAAATGTGATCATATGAAGAGTGCCGAATGTAGTACACTGGATTAACAGGTGCAGTGAATCACTGCTTCATCTGTTAGAGTCCCTGAGCCACAGGAAGGAAGAATGTGAATTGGCCATTGTTGTAATTCCTTTGGTTGAATGGGAAGATGGAGGAGTGTGGGTTTTGATGTTGACACAAGTGGTCCAGAACTTAAAAATGAGGGTAGGGGAAGGTGTGTCTGATGGGATTGGAAATGACAGGACTTTACTCGTGAATTTGGAGGTTGGTACGGACAGCCATTCTGGGTGGGAGCAGAGGGTGACAGTGAAAAGATAAAAGGATAGAACAGTCGCTGTTGAGAGCCTTGCCAAGTATGGTTGTGCCCTGACATCTGACAGAAGAAGTGGGAGAAAGGCATTGGGGCTCTGGGGATGCAGGGTGGGAGTGAGTTGCTGTGAGAGTCCATTACCTCTCCTTTGACTTCACACCCTCCTGAAGTCCGTTACGACTGTGCTTACCATATTTACGTCCTGTGCAGACATTGCAATGATGTCATTACAACTTTGAGGTGCCAGGTAACTGGAAGACAGGGAATGTGATACCTTGTGCCCTGTGGGAGTAGGTGTAAACCACGCAAACTGGTTAGTTATTCCAGTCTTGCTGGTAGAAAGTTATTGAAAAAATTCTGAAGGGCAAATTAGTTGATATTGAGAAAAGCAGGAATTAATCAAAGACTGGCTTTCTGTAAGTCATACCTGGACCTTTCCTGGGTCACCAGTCCTGAATGCGACTAACTTGCCCACTTCTATCATGTCACACCCTCCGTTGTCGCCCTCTGTTGTCACCCTCTGACCTCTATTATATAACCATATAACAATTGCAGCACAGAAACAGGCCATCTCAGCCCTTCTCGTCTGTGCCGAACTCCTACTTTCACCTAGTCCCATCAACCTGCACTCAGCCCATAACCCTCCATTCCTTTCCTGTCCATATAGCTATCTAATTTAACTTTAAATGACAACATCGAACCTGCCTCAACCACTTCTGCTGGAAGCTCGTTCCACACAGCTACCACTCTCTGAGTAAAGAAGTTCTCCCTCATGTTACCCCGAAACTTTTGCCCTTTAACTCTCAACTCATGTCCTCTTGTTTGAATCTCCCCCACTCTCAATGGAAAAAGCCCATCCACGTCAACTCTATCTATCCCCCTCATAATTTTAAATACCTCTATCAAGTCCACCCTCAACCTTCTATGCTCCAAAGAATAAAGACCCAACTTGTTCAACCTTTCTCTGTAACTTAGGAGATGAAACCCAGGCAACATTCTAGTAAATCTTATCTGTACTCTCTCAATTTTGTTGACATCTTTCCTATAATTCGGTGACCGGAACTGTACACAATACTCCAAATTTGGCCTTACCAATGCTTTGTACAATTTCAACATTACATCCCAACTCCTGTACTCAATGCTCTGATTAATAAAGGCCAGTATATCAAAAGGTTTCTTCACCACCTTATCCACATGAGATTCCACCTTCAGGGAACTATGCACCATTATTCCTAGATCCCTCTATTCTACAGCATTCTTCAATGCCCTACCATTTACCACGTATGTCCTATTTTGATTAGTCCTACCAAAATGAGCACCTCACATTTTTCAGCATTAAACTCCATCTGCCATCTTTCAGCCCACTCTTCTAACTGCCCTAAATCTCTCTGCAAGCTTTGAAAACCTACTTCATTATCCACAACTCCACCTACCTTAGTATTATCTGCATACTTACTAATCCAATTTAACACCCTATCATCCAGATCATTAATGTATATGACAAACAACATTGGACCCAGTACAGATCCCTGAGGCACACCACTAGTCACCGGCCTCCAATCTGACAAACAGTTATCCACCACTATTCTCTGGTGTCTCCCGTCCAGCCACTGCTGAATCCATTTTACTACTTCAATGTTAATACCTAATGATTGAACCTTCCTAACTAACCTTCTGCATGGAACCTTGTCAAAGGCCTTACTGAAGTCCATACAGACAACATCCACTGCTTGTCAACTTTCCTAGTAACCTCTTCAAAAAAAAATTCAATAAGATTTGTCAGACATGACCTTCCACGCACAAATCCATGTTGACTGTTCCTAATCAGACCCTATCTATCCAGATAATTATATATACCACCTCTAAGAATACTTTACATCAATTTACCCACCACTGATGTCAAACTCATAATTGCTAGGTTTACCCTTAGAACCCTTTTTAAACAATGGAACAACATGAGCAATACGCCAATCCTCCGGCACCATCCTCGTTTCTAATGATATTTTTGAAATATTTCTGTCAGAGCCCCTGCTATTTCCACACTTAACTTCCCTAAAGGTCCTAGGGAATATCCTGTCAGGACCTGGAGACTTATCCACTGTTATATTCCTTAGAAGCACCAGTGCTTCCTCTTCTTTAATCATCATAGTTTCTATAACTACCATACTTGTTTCCCTTACCTTACACAATTCAATATCTTTCTCCTTAGTGAATACCAAAGAAAAGAAATTGATCAAAATCTCCCCCATCTCTTTTGGCTCCACATATAGCCGTCCACTCTGATTCCCTAAGGGACCAATTTTATCCCTCACTCTCCTTTTGCTATTAATATAACTGTAGAAACCCTTTGGATTTATTTTCACCTTACTTGCCAAAGCAACCTCATATCTTCTTTTAGCTTTTCTAATTTCTTTCTTAAGATTCTTATTACATTCTTTATATTCCTCGAGCACCTCATTTACTCCAAGCTGCCTATATTTATTTATTTTTTTAAAAATATAATTTTTATTGAATTTTCAAAAAGAATACATGAAAAAAAAGAATCTACCCTCCCCCCCCATATATAGTCCTACCTAAAAAGAAAGGAAAAGAAAAAAAAAGAAAAGAACCGCCTGGGTATTAGAAGGTTTCCACATGCTCCATGGGATTCAAAATGAATTTGGTATAATTATTCGTTACTTTCCCCAAGTGACCAAAGTCTTTATCGGAGCACTTAAATATGCCATCCTATCTTTTTTAAATAAGGGCGCCAAATATTCAAAAATGTTACATATTTATCTCTTAAATTATAAGTAATTTTTTCGAGTGGAATAGAACTAGCCATTTCATTATTCCAACGATCCATACTTAAATACGAATCAGATTTCCAAGTAACTGCTATAGTCTTCTTAGCTACTGCCAATGCAATTTTTATAAATCCTTTCTGATATTTATTCAATTTAAGTTTCGGTTTTATCCCTTCAATATTACCTAATAAAAATAATACAGGGTTATGTGGAAATTGAATTGCAGTAATTTGTTCCAATAAGATTCTTAAATTTATCCAAAAGGGTTGAATTTTAAAACAAGACCAAGTAGAATGTAAAAAAGTACCAATTTCTTGATTACACCGAAAACATTTATCAGATAGATTTGAATTTAATCTATTTATTTTTTGCGGTGTAATATATAATTGATGTAAAAAATTATATTGTACTAATCTAAGTCGAACATTTATTGTATTTGTCATACTGTCAAGACAAAGTCTTGACCAATTTGTTTCATCAATAATAATATTCAGATCTGTTTCCCATTTTTGCTTTGACTTATGGGTTCCTTGTTTAATTGTCTGTTCTTGAATCAAATTATACATACAAGAAATAAATTTTTTAATTTTCCCTTTTTGAATTAAAATTTCAATTTCTTTTTTTTTAATTTTATTTTTATTTGGACAAGGAATTCACAATTATATACTTTTTTCACACATATAACCTTTTCCATTTTTTTATATGTATAAAACTACAATTATTTATACATTCTTAAGTACACATTGAGATGATATAAAAGGAAAATAAACATTTAAATAGATAATTATGTACTGTGGTAAATCTAACTTATTAGGCTAAGTAATGAAATTAGTTGTTAAGAAAAATGGTAATAATAGTTTCCATACAACCCTTCTGGACCATTTCCACTGGTCCAAAATGTTGCATACAAGCCTATATACCAACCATTGTAGGTGTTTATATCCCAATTTGTTCGTGCTTGTTCCTGCCCGCAGACATAATTATCCAATCCCTATGTACTTATTTACTTAATTTTTTCATTTTTTTTATCCCTTTCCCAAATCTTTCCCTTTACTTGTGTTAATTCTCTATTTTCCAAAAAAAAAACAACAAACATTTAGACTAGGGGTGCTTACGTTAGCAATATTACTGTGTTGATGAGAAGAGCAATATAAATCATTAGGAGAGTCATCTAAAGTCTGCTCGCATTGGGGTTATATATTCAATCCATTTATTCCAGATTTGATAAAATGTTTCTTTTTGAGTTCTCAGGGAGTAAGTCAACTTTTCCATTTTAAATATTTCCAAGATAATTTCGTACCAATCTTCTAATGTAGGTGGTATTGGATTTAGCCATTTTCTAGTGATTGATTTCTTACTTTAAAATTTCAATTTCATTAGGTTTTGGCAAAAACATTGTTTGACCCAGCTTACCTTTTAAGTAAGCCCTTAATTGAAAGTAACAGAAGAAAGTATTATTAGATATTTTATATTTATCCTTTAATTGTTCAAATGACATCAATATACCTCATTCAAAACAATCTCCTATAAATTTAATCCCTTTTTGGTACCAATTATATAAAAGTTGATTGTCCATTGTAAAAGGAATAAGTCTGTTTTGGAACAAAGGTCTCCTTGCTAATAGAGATTTCTGTGTTTCATTATCAACATTTATCTTATTCCATAGATCAATCAAATGTGTTAATATAGGAGATTCTTTCTTTTCCCGTATCAATTTAGATTCCCATTTATATATAAAGTCTTCAGGTCTATTTTCTCCTATCTTGTCTAGTTCTATTTTAATCCATGCTGGTTTTCGATCATCGAAGAAAGATGCAATAAATCTAAGTTGATTTGCTTTATAATAGTTTTTAAAGTTTGGAAGTTGTAACCCTCCTAACCCAAATTTACATGTCAATTTTTCCAATGATATTCTTGACATTTTACCTTTCCAAAGAAATTTTCTCACACATTTATTTAACTCTTGAAAAAATTTCTGTGGCAATTGTATTGGTAATGTTTGAAACAGATAGTGTAATCTAGGAAATATATTCATTTTTACAACATTGACTACCTACTAATGTTATTGGTAATATCATCCATTTGTCAAGATCTTCTTGAATTTTTTTCAATAGTGGTAAATAATTAAATTTATATAAATTCTTTAGATCATTATCAAGTCTTATACCTAAATATTTTATACCATTTGCCGGCCATCTAAATTGGGTTACTAATCGACATTGACTATAGTCTCCTTTAGTAAGAGGTAAAATTTCACTTTTATCCCAATTTATTTTGTAACCTGATACCTTCCCATATTCATCCAATCTAGAAGATAATTTATGTAACGAATATTGTAGATTTGTTAAATAGATCAAAACATCATCGGCAAAAAGATTAATTTTATATTCCTCCTGATTAACTCTAAAACCCATAACATCTGGATCAATTCTAATTAGTTCTGCTAATGGCTCTATCACCAATACAAATAAAGCAGGTGATAGTGGACAACCTTGTCTGGTTGACCTTTTTAACTGGAATGGTGTTGAAATTTGAGAGTTTGTCACCACTTTAGCTTTAGGGTTAGAATTTAAAGTTTTAATCCAATTTATAAAAGATGTTCCTAACCCATATTTTTCTAGTACTTTAAATAAAAAATCCCATTCTAATCTATCAAATGCTTTTTCTGCATCCAAAGCTACTACTATACTCTTCTCATCCCTTTTTTGTGCCAAATGAATTATACTGAGTAGCCGAGTTACATTGTCTGCCAATTGTCTATTTTTAATAAATCCTGTTTGATCCATATGTATTAATTTTGGTAAATATTTAGATAATCTATTCGTTAAAATTTTTGCTATTATTTTATAATCCGTAATCAATAAAGAAATAGGCCTATATGATGCTGGTTTCATAGGATCTCTGTCTTTTTTTGGCAATACTATTACAATCGCTGTTGAAAAAGATTCTGGAAGTTTATGTATTTTTTCTGCTTGACGTATTAGTTCCATAAAAAGAGGAAATAATAAATCTTTAAATTTTTTATAAAATTCAGGTGGAAAACCATCTTCTCCTGGAGATTTATTACTTTGGAGTGATCCTAAAGCTTCTTCAACTTCTTTTAATGTAAAAGGCATATCTAATCCCTTCTGTTCTTCCAAATTCAATTTTGGAAGAGAAACTTGTGATAAGAACCTTTCTATCTCATTAACATCATTTTGGGATTCTGATTGATATAATTCAGAATAGAAATTTTTAAAAGTTTCATTTATTTCAAGAGGTTTATAAGATATTTTATTTGCCCTTGTTCTAATTGCATTTATTGTTTTGGAAGCTTGTTCTGTTTTCAACTGCCAGGCAAGAATTTTATGTGCTCTCTCACCTAACTCATAATACCTTTGTTTAGTTCTTATAATTGCTTTTTCCATTCTATATGTCTGAAGCGTATTATATTGTAACTTCTTATTGACAAGTTGTTTTTGTTTTTCTTCTGACATATATCTTTGAGATTCTTTTTCTATTTTTGTAATCTCTTTTTCCAATTGATCTAGTTCTGCCATATATTCTTTCTTAATTTTAGATGTATAACTTATTATCTGGCCCCTAAGATGTGCTTTCATCGCATCCCATAATATAAATTTATCATCCACTGAATGAAAATCTGTATCCAATAAAAATTGAATCTGCTTTTTCATAAAATCACAAAACTCTTGATGTTTTAATAATATTGAATTAAATCTCCATCTATAAGCCACTTCTTCCTTATCAGCCATTATTATTGTCATTAATAAAGGGGAATGATCTGATAATATTCTTGCTTTATATTCCATATTTTTCACTCTGTGTTGAATATGCACTGATAATAGAAACAAATCTATCCTTGAAAAAGTTTTATGTCTGTGGGAGTAGAACGAATAGTCTCTTTCTTTGGGATTGATTCTTCTCCATATATCAATCAGATTTAAATCCTTCATCAATGATAAAGTTAAATTTACTACCTTCGATTTTATAACAGTCTTGGTTGATCTATCTAAGACTGGGTCTAAGCAAAAATTAAAGTCTCCTCCAATTAATATTTTTTCATGCGCATCCGCCAAATTCAGAAAAGCTTCTTGTATGAATTTTGCATCATTTTCATTTGGTGCATAAATGTTCATAAAAGTCCATAATTCAGAGAAAAGTTGACAATGTATAATCACATATCTCCCCGCAGAATCAATTATTACATTTTGTATTCTAATTGGTAACGTTTTATTGATCAAAATTGCTACTCCCCTCGCTTTTGAATTAAATGAAGCCGCAACAACACTACCCACCCAATCTCTCTTTAGTTTCTGATGTTCTGTTTCCGTTAGGTGCGTTTCCTGTAAAAAAGCTAAATCTATCTTCATTTTTTTAATATGTGTTAAGATTCTTTTTCTTTTCACTGGTCCATTAAGCCCGTTAACATTAAAACTCAAAAAATTCAATAAATTAGTCATTATTCTTCACAAAGTTACTCCAATCTAAAACATTATTTATCTTCTCAACTTTCATAGTTCCTTGGGGAATCTCTTTAAACTTCACCATGTTGCTATGTGTCTCCCTCCCAACCTTCCAGGCAGAAAGAAAAAAGAAGAAAGAAAAAGTACAAAAAAAGAAAAAACAAAATACCCCCCCCCACTAATGTTGTGAACGAAAGGATACACAACACTACCCCCCTCCATTTTGCGGGTCGTGGCAAAAGCCACGCTTGCACACATGACTAGCGTAGCAATCGATCAGTGCTTCTTCCAGCTCCCCCGCAACAAAAAAAAACATATATATATAAACAAAATTAGTATTACTATTCCCAACTAATATTCCTCCAGTTTTAACCTTTCTTACCCCCCTCGTATAATTAATAATATATTTATACATTCATCCAGCTTCAAAAATCCATCAAGTCCATTCTTTAACCCAATCTTCATCTTCATCTGTCTCGCTCTCCTAGGTTTGTTCTTGTGTCTGGTGAGTTTTCAGAGAATCTCGCACAAACTGCTCTGCTTTCTGATAATCATCAAAAAATCTTTTTTCTCCACCAGACAAAAAAAATCTTCAAAGTTGCAGGATAACGCAGTGTAAATTGATAACCATGCTCCCATAGGGTTTTTTTTCACTGGATTAAATTTCTTCCTTCTCTTCAAAAGTTCGTAACTTATATCAGGATAGAAAAAAACTTTGTTCTCTCCAATTATCAATGGCCCTTTTCTATCTTTGGCAGCTCGAGCAGCTGCCTGTAGAATCCTTTCCTTGTCTTGAAATCTTAAGAATTTTATTAAAATCGATTGTGGATATTGGTCATCTTTTGGTTTTGGTCTTAGAGCTCTATGTGCCCGCTCAATTTCAATTGATCGAACCTCCTCTTCCATTTGCAAAACATCCGGGATCCATCTTTGAAAAAATTCTATTGCTTTATCTCCCTCCATACCTTCTTTAAGACCAGCAATTTTAATATTATTACGTCTACTAAAATTTTCCAACATGTCCACTTTCTCCAAGAGTCGGTTTCTTTCCGAATTCCAGACAAGCAAATCATTTTCTGTTTTTTCCACTCTATCATTCATATGCCCCATTGCTCTTTCCATCTTCTGAAGCTTCTTATCCATTTTGTCCTGTCTTGCCATAACTTCATCATAGCACATCTTCGTATCTCTAAGTTCTTCTCTTACTTTTCTTAATTCAGCCGTTAATTGCAATATAGCTTCTCTCATATCACTATCTTATCCTTTACTTCCAATCGCTTCCAGTTCTTCCTCCTCTTCTTCATCTATGTTCTCTGCAGAATCCAATTCTGATTCTGAGTCATTTTCAATTGCAGTGGCTGTCGGTTCTTGTAGTTTGCGTTGTGTCGATTTTATCATGCGCTCTTCTTTGCGCATGCGCAGTACCGGTGTCTTCTTCAAAGAAGCCGTTGCCACCGCCGTTGCTCCCTGTTCTACCGAAGGAGATCCAACCCGAGTCCGAGGCTCCATCGTTGCAGTAGGCCCTTTTTTCTTCCCGTCTCGCGGCTGCTTCGCAACAGCAGACTTCTTTTGTTGCGGTTTAGGAGGCATATCGTAAAGTAATCTTACAAAGTTTATAAGTAGTTTTCAGAAAATATTTACTAACTTTGTTTTGTTTAAACGGTACTTTACTGACTTGTTGCGGGAGAGCTGGATTTACACGTCTCAATCCCACGTCATCACGTGATGCCCCCCCTGCCTATATTTATTGTAGATCTCTCTCTTTTTCCGAACCAAGTTTCCAATATCCCTTGAAAACCATAGCTCTCTCAAACTTTTAACCTTTCCTTTCAACCCAACAGGAATGTAAAGATTCTGTACCCTCAAAAGTTCACCTTTAAATGACCTCCATTTCTCTATTACATCCTTCCCATAAAAGAAATTGTCCCAATCCACTCCTTCTAAATCCTTTCGCATCTCCTCAAAGTTAGCCTTTCTCTAATCGAAAATCTCAACCCTGGGTCCAGCCCTATCCTTCTCCATAATTATATTGAAACTAATGGTATTGTGATCACTGGATCTGTTGCCAAACCAGTTCTGAATATAAATTGCTGGCTTGGACCCCATGGACTCTAACCCTTTGGAACAGTCTTTCATCTGGGAACTTGTCAAAGACCTATTCAAGGCCATGTAAACTGCATCTGCTGTATTGTCCTCATTAATGTCCTTTGTAATTTCCTCAAAAAGAGGAACTTTTTTTGCCTTTGTTGTGCAAATGTGTCTTTTCTTCAGAAGTCTTACATTATTTTGTGTTTTACCTTTTGACTTTGGCCCTCCTGGATGTGATCCCTTTAACTCATCAAAATTACTCCTCCAGTGATGTTTGTCGTGTACTATATCCACAACAATTCCTGTTGCCCAAGTGCTCTAACCATGTCCCACCTGCCCCTCTGTTCCTTTGTCTTCAACACATCTTTTGCTAGGGAAGATCTCTTGGCGTTGTGGAAGAATTCCTCATCATTGCTTTATGAGGGAGATGAATTATGTCTCCCTCATAAATCATTGGTTAAGTGCTGGACATTTGTTTTTCTCATCCCTGATACTTGGAGTTCTGTTTTATCACAGTGTAGGATGGGTTGGTTGTGCTGGAGAGCGTGTCAGGAGTTTTACCCAGGATGTTGTCTGGACTGGAGAGCCTCAGTTACAGGGAGGCACTGGACGGGCCGAGCTTGTTTTCCCTGCTGCGCCATTGACTGAGTGGTGATCTGATATAAGTGTACGACGCACATAGATAGGGTAGGGAGTCAGAATTTTTTTCTCATAGCTGATGTATCATAAGCAAGAGGGCATAGGTTTAATGTGAGAGGAGGAAGTTTAAAGTAGATCTGAAGGGCAAGTTTTACTGATGTTTAGAGTGCAGTGCCAGAGGAGATGTTGGAATCAGATACAATTACTATGTTCAAGCAACATTTAGGCAGGCATTTAAATGAGCTGACTTCGGTTCTTTGCTGGAATGGGACCAGCTCTCGGGGTTTCATGACCGACCATTGTTGTTCAGCACGTAAAGCGCTTGGCCTAAGAGTCTGGCTCAGATTTGGGTGCCTAGGGTCTCGGGGCTCTGGAGACGGGTGGATCGAGGGTCAGTGTCACGGCAGGAGACCCATGTGTTGTCGGGGGCCGGGAGGGGGGGCATGTGGGGATATCTGCTGTGTGCCTGGAGACCTGAGATCTTCTGGCACAGAGCTCGAAAAAAGCGATGTAACAGACTTTTAACATTGCAAACCAGCGAGTTGTTTGTTATGTCTCCCCGCTTGCTGGGAAAACAGAGACATCTCTTTCTCCCTGATTAGGGAAAGAGAGAACCTGTGGTGTGTCGTATACCAGGTGAAACGCGAAGTCTTTGGATTACTTTGCTATTGCTTTGCTCATGCTTGAGTGCTTGGTGGTGGTGCTGAAGCCTTTTGTTTGCTGGTGGGGCAAGGGGAGATTGTTGCTTGCGGCCGCTTATGTGCAGGAGAGAGGAGTTGGGGGGGTACTGTAGGATTCTAACATTTAACTGTTGTTCATTCTTTGGGACACTCCTCTGTTTTTGTGGATGGTTGTGAAGAAAAAGAGTTTCAAGATGTATATTGTATACATTTCTCTGACATTAAATGTACCCTTGAAACCTCTGAATGGATGGATGTGTGTCCAGTTTGGGTAAACGGGATTAGTGTAGATGGGCAGAAAGATCTGCATGAGTGTGCTGGGCCAAAGGATCTGTTTGCCCTTCTTCAACCCTCGGTCACTCCATCCCTTTCCAATGCTACAGCTGGTTCTTTGAACAATGCTCCTCTGTTTTCAAGATTCAGGTTTGTTTATACGTATACATTAGACGTGCAGACAAATGCATCATTTGCACTACAACCAACAAACCCAAAGGTGTGCTGGGGGAAGACTAAGTGTTGCCACACATTCTGGCACCAACATAGCATGCCCACAATGAACAGAAAAACAGTACAGAGCACAACAAGCAGCAAAAACGAGCCTCGTTCCTTCCTCGCGCAGATGCATGTAGTCCTTTCACCCCAGCACAGGCCTTGGAGCTGCAGACACCAACTTTTGACTTCCACAGCGACTTGCAGAGATTCACAGACTTGGTTCTGAGCCTCAAACCTCAGCGTCCATCCCAGGGCACATTGATCACCAAACACAAGGCCTTAAACTCCATTTTCGCTGATGGCAGGCCCCTAAACACTGGGCCTTGAACTTTGGTCGCATTGATTCGTGATCCCTGGGGGTCAATGAAACTGGTTCCTTCTGCCCTTTCCTTTCTGATTATCTGTCTTTCCTGAATATGTGTCGGCCAAGGTTATTAATTTTTAAATCTTCCTTTGCTTAGTGCTGCATCATAGATCCACGTGTAACCTGCCTGAAGCTCACTAACCTTATTAATTTTGTCACCTTGCATATTCTGTATCAACCCTGGGTTGCTCTTTATTTGCCTCATTCCTACTGTTGTTTACATTTCCTAGTTCTCACTGCATGGTTTTTGTCTGTAATACTCACCTCTTGTTTTAGCAATGGTGACAGGAAATATGTCCATTGTTCAACATTGTTCAACATTGTTCAACAAGGCCTTTACTTTGTCCCAGAACAGGTGACAGCGGAAATGTACAGTGCCTTGTAAAAGTATTCAGCTCCAACCCTTTGTTCACATAAATGAGTAACCAGGGGTTTTCATCAATTTAATTGATATTTGCATGCTCCTTTTTCTTCCATAGTAGACCCCAAAAAACAGGGAGAATTGTAAAGCATGAGAAACCAAAAATTAAAAAGCTGTAATGTTAGCAATTCAAAAGTATTCATCCCCCTTTGATCAGTACTTAGTTGAACCAACTTTCACACTGTTATAGCCAGTAGTCTTTTTGGATAAGTCTCTGTTAGTTTTGCACAATGTGATGGAATAAAATTTGCCCATTCCTCCTTGCAAAATTGCTCAAACTGTGCCAGGTTTGTTGGGGAGCGGTGATAAACAGCAATCTTGAGGTCTTGCCAGAGATGTTTGATCAGGTTAAGGTCAGTACTCTGACTGGGTCACTCAAGGTCATCCATTCATCTGTTTTCTTCATTTGAAGCTACTCCGTGATTATTCTGACAGTGTGCTTTGGGTTGATGTCCTGCTGAAAGATGAACTTCCTCCCCAGTTTAAGCTTTCTGGCAGAGGCTAGCAGGTTTTTATCCAGGATCTCTCAGTATTTAGCAGCATTCATCTTCCCATCAATCCTGACCAGATTTCCAGTCCCTGCTGTTCAAAAGTATCCTATAGCACGATGCTACCTCCACTGTACTTTACAGTAGGGATGGTGTTACCTGGCTGAAGCACAGTATTAAATTTATGCCGCACATACCACTTTAAAAAAAAAGAAAGCATATCCTTGCCTATAAAGACTTTCCAAACGTCACTTAGAAAATACTGAAAAGATGTGGAAGAAGGGCTTGTGATCAGATTAAACTAAAGTGGAACTTTCTGGCCTCAGCACTGAGCAGTATCCCGTCTCAGCTTAAATGCACCCTCTCCAAAGCCTCCGTATCCTTCCTGTAATGTGCAACCAGAACTGATATTTATACTCTATATGCAGCCTAATCAGAGATTTATAAAGCTGCACCATCACTTCCTGACTCTTGAACTCAGTGCCTTGGCTAAGAAATGCAAGCGTGCCATATGCCACCTTTACCATCCTACCAACCTGTACTGCCACTTCCAGTGAGCTATGAACTTGGAACTCAAGATCCCTCTGTACATCAGCACTTTCAAGGCTCCTGCCATTAACAGTGTATATTTAACCTCCTAAAGTATAACATCTCCTATTTGGCCAGTTACTCCATCTCCATCTGCCATTTCTCTGCCCATATCAGCAACTGATCTGTACCCTGCTGTATCTACTGGCAGTCTTCCAGACTATTCACACCACCACCAATCTTGGTATCATCTGTAAACCTACTAACTCACCCATCCACATTATAGCCACTGAGGTCCCAGTACAGATCGCTAGTCACAGAACTCCAGATAGAATAAGCCTCATCAATCACTACTCTCTGTCTGCTCTGGAGAAGCCAATTCTGAATCCAAAGAGCCACATTTCCCATGCACCTTAATCTTCTTTATCAACCTACCACGTGGGACATTGTCATATGCCTTGCTAAAATCCACGTGGATAACATCTACAGCCCTAACTTCAAGATCACTTTCATTACTTCCTTGTAAAACGCTCGGAGGAGAGGATGGAACACTTAGGACTGTTGTTAGAATGGGGGAGCTCATTAGGGCACCCTGTGAAGGTTTGCTGGATGCTGAGAAATTGTGATGGTGCAAGTGAGGCTGTCCCTCAGTCTGTAATCGGAGGATGGCAGAAAGGAAGGGAGGAGAAACCTCTTCCTCGGTGGCTTGAATGTGGAAGTCTTTATCTGAAAAGATGGTACCGAATTATTCCATAATTATGACAGGTACAGTACATGGATAGGAAAGATTTCAAGGGATAGGGACCAAAAGCAGGCAATTGGGACTGGTTTAGATGGGCATCTGGGCCAATGTGGATGATTTGGGCTGAAGGACATATTTCCATCCTGTATCACTCTGTGTATCTATAAATAATTTTAAATGTTGGATTAATTGAAAGGAAAATGAATTAAATAGAGAAAAAAGCTTCTCTGATATTATGATATGTTATTGCCTGTGCCTAATTGCCTTGAAGGAGGAGGTTAGTGGATGGGAAGCAGTGAGTGGGCTGAATGGCTCCTTCGCTGCTATCAGCTCCGTGAGGTGAAGCCCTCTCTCCAATGTGGCTCCTACCTTCTCCATTGTTCCATACTCTCCGTGTTGGAAGTGCTTGTTTCTCTTGTGCCTGTCGCCTTTCCTGATACATGATGCCACTACTTCAACACCAAGGAGGCAGCACAGTCAGCTGAATTTCTGGTCCTTCAAGCAACTCGACCCACCGTGTTGATGCTGGCATCAATCTCAGCTGTCTGGGTTGCAGGCAGCTGACGGGCTGTACACCTATGGGTGACAATTCCAGTGTTCTGCAGATTCTGAGTGTAATCCTTGACCCTGACATCAGGGAGAGAGCAGAACTGCAGGCGTGTTTCTGTGCTGGACCTCTCTATGACCGCAAACATCCCGAATCATGTCTGTGGGCACAGTGGCACCCACCTACTGTTTGAACTGTGTATCAGTGTAGCTCCCAGCTCCCATCATTTCCATGGGCATCTCATAGTGCCTTGCATTTGGGGGTTTTGAGTTCAACCACCTTGCTGTTCAGTGTTTTGCTGTGATCCCTTTCCCACAGTCCAGTGGAAGTGCTCTAGAATGCCCACAGTGCAATGCCAATCTCCTGGAGCATTCCTGCGATGCCTCTCTCTCAGATGCTGGACTCCATGCTGTTCAATGATCTCCTGGAATACTGGTGTTTGGAGAATTCTCTGCCACCCTCATGTTTTGCAGTAGCAGAACATGAGTGAAGCAGAGATTTCTCCAAGGTGTTTCCATTTGTCCAGGCTCTGAACAAATGGAAACACTTTTGTTGAGCTGACACTCTCCAGGCTCCACTGGGTTTCAGTGGATCTGTGTTTCATTTCTATTTTCGCTGCACATGTCTTTTTTTTAGTTCAGCATCCCTGCTTATTTTTTCAATTATCCATGTAATTAACATCCCTTTAATGTTGGTATCCTCTACTTAGGAGTTTTAATTTTATCCCCTTATTCCCTTTGAGTTAGTAATTACTTGGTTTTTCTATCGGCACTTTCATCTCAGCCTCCTGATTTAAAACACTTGGAACCTCCTTCCTCCTGTTCACCAATCCAACACGTTCTACTATCCCTCAGCACCCACTTAATTTTATAATACACAGCTATGATAATAAAGGACTTTTTAGGAATGTACTGACCAAGTTAGTAACAGAAATGACCTAAAACTTAATAGTAAAAAGCTTAGAGTAAATTTTGCTCTGGCAGCACCAAGCTGTCTCCATGATTTGTCAGTGAATTTGTCAAATTGCTTAAAACAAAGACTTGCCCTTATAGTGCACCTTCCACGACCTTTTCTGAAAGTTTCAATCATGAAGTTTAGTCACTATTGTAATACAGGAAATGAAGACCATTTGAAGCCCATGTGGTAAGATAAACAGCAGTGTGGTTACGAACCCTCGATCTGATTTGTAGAAGTACTGAGTGATGGAGAGCTCTCCTCCTCCTCTCTGAAATTGTACCATGGTGTCTTTGACTTCCTAGATTTTCATACGGGTGTTTACCCCTCAGTTCTGTGGGAAAGTTAGGATGTGGGCTCTTATAAAGTTGAATTAATTTTTCGTTCAAACCAGAGTGGGAATGCACCTTCTAGGTGCAGCAAAAAATAAACTGTGAATTGCAGTTTGTATCCATTCAAGAAACAGGATGGTGTTTCACTTAGCATCACCCTCGTCAGTTAAGGAATTGTCTCTAACATTTCCTTATCAGTCAGTTAAAAGGTTCACTGAGATTTTCAAAAAAATTTTGGTTGTGGCTAGATTTTACTGGAAAAACATTCATCGAGCACTGTGTGTTAAATTCTACGTACTTTAGGAAACGAGTAAAAAAGAATAGAGCCAATGTGATCCAGGGCAATTTAGGTAAATTAGATCCAAAATTGGCTGGAAGATATGAGGCAGAGGGAGGTGGTTGTGACTACTGGGACCCACATTGTTTGATATATATGTTAATAATTTACAGCAGCCAATAATGTTGGTTGTGAGGAGGATGGTCATTGGCTTCTGGGATAACAGTGGTCTGTTGGTAAGATGGGCAGAGTCGTGGCAAATGGAATTTAATGTAATTGCACCGGAGAGGGTACAGAAGAGATTTGCCGGGTGTTGTTTGGGGACAGAGCAGCTCAGTTATGAGGGGAGGCTGAGATCTGATAAGGTACACAAAACTGAATGACATGGATAGGGTAGTTAGGAGGGAACTAGGGGACTGAGATTTGGGTTAAGAGATTTGGAGGGGATCTGAGGAGGAATGTTTTCGTTCAGAGAGTGTTTGGAAGCAGGAATATCCTGCCTGAGTGGGTGCTGGAAGCAGGGACTCCACTACATTTCAGACGTATATAGGTAGCCACTTGTATCACCACACACTGAAGGCTATGGACCAAATGCTGGCAAACTAAGTGAGTATAAATTGGGTACTTGTTTGTGGATATAAACGTGAAGTGCCTCATCAATTTTGTCTGACTCTGAGTTAGAGTTCGGAGTGATCTGGGAGCAGTGTTTGGCTCTGTTTATTTCACAGGTCTGGGTTCACTAGTTTGGTTTTTGCTTTGTTCTGGGTTATACTGGTTGGGCCTGGGATTATACCGGTTTCACTAAGCCAGGTCTGACCCAGTATGCAGCAGGGTGGGGGCAGACACAGTTTGCGGGTGGGGCAGGGGCTGGCCCGGTTTTTGGCACTGGGGCTGCTGCAGGTGCGACAGTGAAGTGTTGTTTTGTCCAAGGTGTTTCTGTGTGATCGGGATGTATGGCTGTGCTGGGCTCTGGTTTGGGCTGTTGATTAGGTCTCTGTGTGTGGTCTGTAATTGGTTTGTGTGTTAATGGTTGTGTCTGAGTTTGATATGCAGTGGGTGGGAATTGTTCAGCTCCTTGGGTCTGGGTTTAGCTCGGTCTAATGATTTGGTCTTGATTTACTCTGGTGCAGTGGCTGGGTCTGTGTTCGGACTGTTGTGAGTTTCTTCATTTTGCCATAACAACTGCTTGTTGTGACCTAAAACATGTAATTTACTGCCTGTGTTTGATTCAGTTCTCGAGTTTGGGACTAGGATTGTTCTGTGTGTAATGCTGTGTCTTTGCTTTCACCAGTGGGCAGTGAAATCTGTTGTTTGGATCACGTCTGCCCTTTCAACCAGCAGTATATAATTTCCTGCAACTGGTGTACATTCCATTCTGTGTTGTTGCATGATCATCTGCACCTCTATCCTGGGACCGTTCTCATTGTCAATCCTCCTTCTCCTCAGGTACCTTCCAACAAACATGTAAAAGTCATTTTCGAAGTGTTCCTTTTGCAAAATCCGGACAAGGACAACACCTGCAAGGATTATGTGGAAATAAACGGCAAGAAGTGAGTTGTGCTGCATTCACACACACACACACATGTTCATTGTCATAGGCATGCATACCCAGGGTACAAATGGTATGAAAAATAGCAGCAATATGATAAGCATAAATTACATAACCTTAAATTAGTCTTGGTTTTGGGCTTGACAAGTTGATTGATCCAAAGGAAAGCATGCTTTCCCCATTTTTTCAGGGTGAACAGAAATATTCAGTACCAGCACAGCTGCTTGTAGTTTAGAACCCAATACCTGACCAGTACCTTTGATAGGGATTGAACCCTTTGATAGGGTTACAGCTGGAAAATCACTTTTAATTCTGGTTGCCACAGTATAGGAAGGGTGTGATTGCATGAGAAAGAATGCAGAGCAGACTCACCAGGAGGTTGATGGGATGGAGTGTTTCAGCCATGAAGAGGGAGCCTGTTCAGTCTGAAAAAGATGAGAAAAAAAATGTGAAAACATGCTTTTGTTTCAATCAAACCCTAAACCTATACTGTCTAATTTCAGGCACCTATGCCATAAGGAAGTGTATTCTATTATCGTCTAAGCTTACTCAATTATTACTCACAATTGAAGTGTCCCATCGCAGGGAATAACAACAACCTCCTCAGTGCTAAAAAAAAATGTTGCTTTGCTATTGCCCGTCAAAATATTTTCTTCTGTGAGTTGGCGAGTTCTAGCCATCACCCACAGCCTGGAGTTATGTCAACTCAAAGCCAGCTTCTTTCCCAACCTTTCATTTTAGCTCTCTTTTGTGGTTATAGAATTTTACCAGACACAGAATTGTTTCAAATACACCAGGAGTCCATTCCAGACCTTGGATTATTGAAAAGATCCAGCAGATCATTGCTGTGTCTAGATCATCTGGGCGGGGGGAATGGACAAAGGTTTCTGATGTTTTTGACAATCTATGGTTCCTTAAGTGTTTTTTTTTAATATAGTTAACAGCATAGTACAGTACAGTATGGGAACAGGCTCTTCAGCCCACAATGCTAAATTAAACTAGATTTCTTCTGCTTGAACATAATCCATAACCCTCCAATTTGTGCCAATCTAAAAGCCTCTTGATGCCAAAATCATGTTTGTTTCCACCACCACTCCAGGCAGTTCATTCCGGGTACCTACCACTCTGTGTTTTCAAAAAAAAAACTTCCCCTACACACTCCCATTAAACTTTCCCTCTCACATTAAAGGCATGCCTACTCATGCTTCATGTTTCTTCCCTGGGGAAGAAAGGATTCTGACTGTCAACCCTATCTGTGGTTCTCATAACTTTCTAACTTGCTGTCCGGTCTCTCCTCAGCCACCAGTGCTCCAGAGAAAACAGCACAAGTTTATCTAACCTCTCCTTATAGCACACACCCTCTAATTGAGGCAGCATCCAGGTAAACTTCTGCGCCCTCTCCCAAAACCTCCAAATCCTTCTTCTGATGAGGCACCGAACTTGCACATAATACTCCAAGTGTAGCCTATCCTAATTTTATTACTGCTGCAACATGACTTTGTGTCTCTTGTACTCAGTGCCTTGACTAATGAAGACAAACATACCACATGCTTTCTGTTCCACCCCTATCTACTTGCATGACATCCTGAGATTGTTTCACTTGGTGCATCAGGTCACACTGGAGGATCTAAAGTGGCCTCGGTTTGCAGTCTAAGCACATTCTCATCCATCTGCCTCCTGGACTAGAACAACTGGAACAGAGATAATCCCTTCAGGGATATGGAGTTCCCTGATACACTTGTTGCAGACTGCAAAGCTCTGAGCAGGGCCTGAGAAGCAGGATTGTTGTCTCCAAAGTCAGTTCCCTCAAGGCTGCTGATCCTTGACTTCTCCTGAAAGTCTCAGGTTTGGGATCTGTCAAGTCCAGAGATTAGGGTGTTGGATGGTGAATATTGGTCGGTGTAGATGGTGTAGAACTCTTCCATTTGTGGTTGGTTCAAGAACCAGGGGCCACATTTTTTCCTCTCTCCTTGACTATCTCAATCCATTACTCACCAGTCTCTGTCTCTTGCTCTCGCTTCCCACTGACCCCATCTGCACATCACCCTTCTCCTCCACTTCAGCCCTTGCCTCACCACTCACCTCAGTCAGCTCTTTATACTGACTATCTCGGAGCCATAAGGCATGAAAAGAGCCCTTAAGTCCACCGGTCATGAGTACCCAGCTATACAAGTCCCATTATCTAGCACTTGCCCAAAACCACCTAGGCCAAGGACTCACCGAGCATGTTCAAGTTCAAAGTACATTTATTATTAAACGATGTATACATTATAAAACCTTGAGATTCGTCTCATGATGTTTAAGTCACACACAGATACACAAGAGATTCTGCATATGTTCGAAATCTCGAGCAACACAAAATGCTGGGGAAACTATCTGTAGAGGGAAATAAAGAGTCAATATTTTGGGCTGACATCTTTTTATTGGGATTGGAAAGGAAAGGGGCCAGAATAAAGAACCTACCTCCACCAGCTCTCAGGCAGTGCATTTCAGACGCTAAACTGCAAAAAAAAATCCTTGGAATTCCTTTTGAATCTCTTATCACTTACTTTAGATGTGCCCTCCCGTTTTAAACATCTCTACCACGGGGGAATGCTTCTTACTATTTTGTTTATTCCCTTCTTAATTTTGTACACTTCCATCAGGTCCTCACTCTGCTGCAAGGAAGATAAACCCAGTCTGTCCAGTTGCTCCTCGCCATCACAGGCAACTTCTGGCTCAACATAATCTGCATTCACTTTCCTGTTTGTACAGTGATCAGGATCAAACACACCACTCTAGTTATGGCCTAACCAAGATTTAAGATGGTTCATAAGCACCTTCCTCTTGCCGTCTGTGCCCTGAAATCCTCCTCTTCTCTCCTCACCATCCGTGACTCTGAGCCATCTTCAGTTTGTCATCTCCTTGAAAACTTCAGTCGGATTGGTTAGACCAGATCTCTCCCATTACAAAGCAGTGCTGATTAACTCTAATCGAGCTCTTCCTCTCCGTATGCAGATTAATCCTTCCCCTCAGATTTTTTTTCCCCAAAATGCATGATTATTTATGCCCATCTCTGATAATATGGGATTAAATAAAACACATTTCAAATGAAAGGCCCTCAAGGATGGTTTGTATTGTGAATGTACATTTCCACACGCACTGTTCTGGTGTGTTAATACATATTAACACAGGGGATTGGAGGGCTGTGGGATTGGAGTCAGTTCCTAATCTAACACATTACACCCCACCAATGCTACATGATTTAACTTGTGTGACATCCAGTCCAGATTTACTGCTGAATTTGTGTTCACAACCAAGTGATTTATTTAAAGAAATCTCACAGATGAATGCAATATAGCTTACATTTGTCTTTTTATTGGAGCCTTCCCTTTAATAGTGATTGTAGCATGATCCATTCTATTGTTTCAGGGATATAGGGTGCATACAGAAAATATGCTGAGAGCGTGCAGAGGAGATTTGGGTCAATATCTGGAACTCACTTCTGAAGAAGTGGTGGAATCAGATATAGTCACTATTATACAGTGGCATTCAGACAGACATTTAAAGGCAGGGCACAGAAAGATACAAAGGTTAATGCATGCAGTTTGGATAAACATGCTGGTCTGAAGGGGCTGCACAATGGCTGTCAGACAGGCCTCTACTCATTTCGAAAGACAACCATGCACGCCAGTTTCCATTCTTTCAAAGCTGTGAATTGTCCAAAGATCACAGAGCAGCTATTTGGAATGTGAATTCCTGGCCCTCTATGTTGCATGAAGAACATGACCACTCAGACCAGTAGGTGATCAGTCAAACTACTAACCAATCCATGTCATTTTCATATTCTTATTTAATATCTCCTTATGACATTGAAGGAGGCAATTTGGCCCATCAAGTTGATGTTGCTTTTCTTTATTAATCACTCCCATCCAAATAATTTCTAAGTGAGAAGTTGGAAAGAAATTTCTTATGTTCACTTTGATCTGGCAATATTCCATGCCTATTCGTTGAGATAGTTCCTAATCCATATGTTATTTGCTCTCACTGCAGTAGAGGGCATAGTTGTACCAGATAGGCCCTACTCCCATGAAACCTACTGACTTTTCATTCACTGTGTAAGCCAAGGTGAGAAATATGGTAAGTTCCAAGTTTTCTAACATTAGGACAGATCCTGGCCCCAAATGAGATGTAATTCTTTACTTTAAGTTCTTTGATGTTTTGAAGCTACATTTAATAACATTAACGCAAACACGAGGAATTCTGCAGCTGCTGGAAATTCAAGCAACACACATCAAAGTTGCTGGTGAACGCAGCAGGCCAGGCAGCATCTCTAGGAAGAGGTACAGTCGATGTTTTGGGCCGAGACCCTTCGTCAGGACTAACTGAAGGAAGAGCTAGTAAGAGATTTGAAGTGGGAGGGGGAGGGGGAGATCCAAAATGATAGAAGAAGACAGGAGGGGGAGGGATGGAGCCAAGAGCATAACAGGTGATTGGCAAAAGGGATATGAGAGGATCATAGGACAGGAGGCCCAAGGAGAAAGACAAGGGGGGGGGGGAACCCAGAGGATGGGCAAGGGGTATAGTCAGAGGGACCGAGGGAGAAAAAGGAGAGAGAGAGAAAGAATGTGTGTATATAAATAAATAACGGATGGGGTACGAGGGGGAGGTGGGGCATTAGTGGAAGTTACAGAAGTCTATGTTCATGCCAGCAGGTTGGAGGCTACCCAGACGGAATATAAGGTGTTGTTCCTCCAACCTGAGTGTGGCTTCATCTTTACGGTAGAGGAGGCCGTGGATAGATATATCAGAATGGGAATGGGATGTGGAATTAAAATGTGTGGCCACTGGGAGATCCTGCTTTCTCTGGCAGACAGAGCGTAGGTGTTCAGCAAAACGATTTCCCAGTCTGTGTCGGGTCTCGCCAATATATAGAAGGCCACATCGGGAACACCAGACGCAGTATATCACCCCAGCCGACTCACAGGTGAAGTGTCACCTCACCTGGAAGGACTGTCTGGGGCCCTGAATGGTGGTAAGGGAGGAAGTGTAAGGGCATGTGTAGCACTTGTTCCATTTACAAGGATAAGTGCCGGGAGGGATGTGGGGGAACAAATGGACAAGGGAGTCGCGTAGGGAGCGATCCCTGCGGAAAGCAGAGAGAGGTGGGGAGGGAAAGATGTGCTTAGTGGTGGGATCCCGTTGGAGGTGGCGGAAGTTATGGAGAATAATATGTTGGACCCGGAGGCTGGTGGGGTGGTAGGTGAGGACCAGGGGAACTCTATTCCTAGTGGGGTGGCAGGAGGATGGAGTAAGAGCAGATGTGCGTGAAATGGGGGAGATGCATTTGAGAGCAGAGTTGATGGTGGAGGAAGGGAAGCCCCTTTCTTTAAAAAAAGGAGGACATCTCCCTCGTCCTGGAATGAAAAGCCTCATCCTGAGAGCAGATGCGGCGGAGATGGAGGAATTGCGAGAAGGGGATGGCATTTTTGCAAGAGACGGCGAGAAGAACAATAGTCCAGATAGCTGTGAGAGTCAGTAGGCTTATAGTAGACATCAGTGGTCGCGATCGAGGATTAAATAAGAGGAGGTATCTGTGAGTTGTTTCGACCGTCTCGACTTCACCGCAGCTTGTTCCCATTCCAACCTTACTGCTTCCGAACGCTGTGCTCTCCACTTCGTCCGCACTAATCCTAACCTTACTATTAAACCTGTCAATAAGGGGGATGCTGTTGTAGTCTGGCCCACTGACCTCTGCTGAGGCACAGCGACAACTCGCGGATGCCTCCTCTTATTTACCCCTTGATCGTGACCCCATTTAGAAGCACCAGGCCGTTGTCTCCCACAGCATCACCGACTTTATCCACTCAGGGGATCTCCCATCCACTGCTACCAACCTTATACTTCCCACATAAACACGAGGAATTCTGCAGATGCTGGAAATTCAAGCAACACACATCAAAGTTGCTGGTGAACGCAGCAGGCCAGGCAGCATCTCCAGGAAGGGGTACAGTCGACATTTCGGGCCGAGACCTTTTGTCAGGACAAACTGAAGGAAGAGCTAGTAAGAGATTTGAAAGGGGGAGGGGGAGATCCAAAATGATAGGAGAAGATAGGAGAAGACAGGAGGGGGAGGGATGGAGCCAAGAGCTGGACAGGTGAATGACAAAAGGGATATGAGAGGATCATGGGACAGGAGGCCCGGGGAGAAGGAAAGGGGGGGGCAAACCCAGAGGATGGGCAACGGGTAGTCAGAGGGAGAAAAAGGAGAGAGAGAAAGAATGTGTGTATATAAATAAATAACGGATGGGGTACGAGGGGGAGGTGGGGCATTAGCGGAAGTTAGAGAAGTCAATGTTCATGCCATCAGAAATGATGGCATGAACCTCCTTCCCCTGTCTAGATCTTTCTGTCTCTATCTCTGGAGACAGCTTATCTACTGATGTCTACTATAAACCTGCTGACTCTCACAGCTATCTGGACTATTCCTCTTCCCACTCTCTCTCTTGCAAAGATGCTATCCCCTTCTTGTAATTCCTCCATCTCCACTGCATCTGCTCTCAGGATGAGGCTTTTCATTCCAGGATGAGGGAGATGTCCTCCTTTTTAAAGAAAGGGGCTTCCCTTCCTCCACCATCAACTCTGCTCTCAAACGCATCTCCCCCATTTCACGCACATCTGCTCTCAGTCCATCCTCCCGCCACCCCACTAGGAATAGGGTTCCCCTGGTCCTCACCTACCACCCCACCAGCCTCCGGGTCCAACATATTATTCTCCGTAATTTCCGCCACCTCCAATGGGATCCCATCACTAAGCACATCTTTCCCTCCCCACCTCTCTCTGCTTTCCGCAGGGATCGCTCCCTACGTGACTCCCTTGTCCATTCATCCCCCCCATCCCTTCCCACTCATCTCCCTCCTGGCACTTATCCTTGTAAGTGGAACAAGTGCTACACATGCCCTTACACTTCCTCCCTTACCACCATTCAGGGCCCCAGACAGTCCTTCCAGGTGAGGCGACATTTCACCTGTGAGTCGGCTGGGGTGATATACTGCGTCCGGTGCTCCCGATGTGGCCTTCTATATATTGGTGAGACCCGACGCAGACTGGGAGATCGGTTTTGCAGAATACCTACGCTCTGTCTGCCAGAGAAAGCAGGATCTCCCAGTGGCCACACATTTTAATTCCACATCCCATTCCCATTCTGACATGTCTATCCATGGCCTCCTCTACTGTAAAGATGAAGCCACACTCAGGTTGGAGGAACAACACCTAATATTCCGTCTGGGTAGCCTCCAACCTGATGGCATGAACATTGACTTCTCTAACTTCCGCTAATGCCCCACCTCCCCCTCGTACCCCATCCGTTATTTATTTATTTATTCATTCTCTCTCTCCTCTCTCTCCTCTCTCTCCTCTCTCTCCTCTCTCTCCTCTCTCTCCTCTCTCTCCTCTCTCTCCTCTCTCTCCTCTCTCTCCTCTCTCTCCTCTCTCTCCTCTCTCTCCTCTCTCTCCTCTCTCTCCTCTCTCTCCTCTCTCTCCTCTCTCTCCTTCCCCCTGTTTGTCCCTCTGACTATACCCCTTGCCCATCCTCTGGGTTCTCCCCTCTCTTCTCTTCCCCCCCCCCTTGTCTTTCTCCCTGGACCTCCTGTCTCATGATCCTCTCATATCCCTTTTGCCTATCACCTGTCCAGCTCTTGGCTCCATCCCTCCCCTCCTGTCTTCTCCTATCATTTTGGATCTCCCCCTCCCCCTCCCACTTTTAAATCTCTTACTACCTCTTCTTTCAGTTAGTCCTGATGAAGGGTCTCGGCCCGAAACGTCGTCTGTACCTCTTCCTAGAGATGCTGCCTGGCCTGCTGCATTCACCCAGCAACTTTTATGTATGTTGCTTTAACAACATTAATGCTGGTTGTTGGTTATAATGCTGTCAACCAAAATCAAAACCCTGTACAGGTTTCCCCCGCCATCCGAAGGTAAAGCGTTCCTATGAAACGGTTCGTAAGCCGAAATGTCGTAGAGCGAAGAAGCAATTACCATTTATTTATATGGGAAAATTTTGTGAGCGTTCACAGACCCAAAAATAACCTACCAAATAACACATAAAACCTAAAATAACAGTAACATATAGTAAAAGCAGGAATGATATGATAAATACACAGCCTATATAAAGTAGAAATACTTCTCTACAACGATTGCCTGCACAGATCTCCGTAGCGAAAATCTCACGCAAGCACTCTCGGCAGAAAATCTCACGCAAGCGCTGTTGGCATAAATGCGCTCTCCAATAACCTTTAAACTATGAAGCTGCCAAATCTACCAAATAACACGTAAAAATACACAGCCTGTATAAAGTAGAAATAATGCGTGTACAGTGTAGTATCACTTACCGGAATTGGGAAAACAGCGCCAAGCACACTGATGATGGTGTGTTAAACTGAGTCCTCGCAGGTTGGGTGGTGCAGTGGCCCCCACCCTCCAGGCCGCTGACCCGATACATTGCCGCGAAGAGCGCAGGGCTCCAGCGGTAGCCAGGAGGCACACAGCACATCGTTAAGAAAAAAGCCGAAATAAACATTTTAATTAGGTGCTGCCTGCCACGTAAATGTCGGTGCAGATCAGAGGCGATTGCCGATTGCATCGGCACTGATCTGGGCCGACAATTATGTGTCAGGGGCACCTAATTAATTAGCATGTTTATTTCGGCTCTTTTCTTAAAGATGTGCTGTGTGTGTCCCGGCTACCCTTGCATTCTCCGCGAATCGGTATCTGTCTGTGGCCTGGGGGTTGGGGTGGTGGGACAGTGGGGTGTCATCTCATCATCTGTTTCCATTAGAACAGACGGCTCATCTTCTTCTCTCTCTGCCTGCCTCGATGTCGAAGGTCGAGGTTCGTTGTCTGCTGTGGCTGATGTGGAAGGCTTGCTTGACTGCTGAGCCTCGTGCATTTTTCTATCATACGGAAAAATGATATCATCTATCATCTATTTTCTATCATCTTCTTTAATAACGACTCAAACCATCCTGCAAATATCTCCTAAACTGACGTACCCTTTCAAAATTAACGTCATACTTTATCATTACTCATTCGGTTTCAATTGTTATCCTTTTTTCTTCCAATTGCATCAGCTCTTCATCTGTCAGTTCTTGGTGATGGGATGCCAAAACCTCTTCAACATTATGTTCGTCAGCTTCTACAAGCCAAACTCATGTTGTCCTTACTTTGTTCACTACGATCAAAACGCTTAATTATGTCTACTTTTATGCTAAGTATAACACCCTTACGAGCTCTTTCAGGCTTTTCCAACACCATAGAACTCATCTTGCAAACAGCTGCTGACAGGTACGTGTTAAAGCAAAGCAGTTCCCAATCCGGGGGAGAGCGACTGCTCGGGGCGCGCTGCCTTTTATCGTGCGCTAATTTTTTCGCGTGCTGATTTTTTTATTGCGCGCTGAATTTTTTTTCGTAACAGTGAAAACACCTTCCGAAAGCGAAAACAGGGTGCTAGTGTAGATCTTTCATAACAATGAGGTTTTGTAAAGCAGACGTTCGAAAAGTGGGGAACACCTGTATTAGCAACAAAACATTCAGAATGTTAGTACTGATTTAGGATTGACCATTTGTCTTTATGACAGACTGTTGTATAATACATACTGGGAGATGTGAAATAACTTCAGTGACTAAAGATTTTTAGTGATGAGAGAGGGCATGAGAGTTAAGTAGTCAGTGGAGTTTTCGAGATAAGAGGCTCCTGATGTGAAAATGGTGAACAGTGGGTGTGCTGAATGTCGACAGGTCAATGTTATTCAAAACTGCAATTAATTAGCAGAGTAGCTCATGTAGAAGATGATAGGTTTCAGTGGAGTGTTAGGAGAGTTTTCTACATAGTATTTCTAGCTGTACACAGTAAGAATTTACTCAGCTGCATGTACAAGATTATGATTTTTTTTGGAGTAGCAGATATGTGTATCCTCAATGTTACAGGGGATATGTCAAATAGAATGTGTTTATGTAGATTATTTGGGCTTGACTGCACCTGCCAGTTTGAATTAACAGATGAATGGTGTGAGCTTTTATCTGGTGGTGATCACATTATTTCAGTGTAATACTTGAAAGAGAGAATTAACATAGAGCTGATAAGGTTGTAGTCTCGGGGCACTCCAGCTTTAGCTCATCATGATGGAGACGGTGCATGGTGAACACCATTGTGTTCAGAAGAGAATTACTTGTGATATAAAATACTATTTAATTATTTTATAATTGATAATGAAATACTGGATCACAATTTAATGATATAAATTTGAACAGACTTGGGTAAAGAGCTTCCCATTTGCAGGTGGTCACTTCTTCGCATTGACGTATGTACAAGTTGGGTAGCAACTATGAGGAATGCGTGAGGATCATTCTCATCCTAAGCTTCCTCCCAACTGGGTGTGTAGAAATGTCAGTGGTTCTTTGCTAGAAATAAGTCAGAAAGTTGCAACTTAAGAAAGGTGATAGAAGCAACTATTGATCATTTATCCCAAAGTTTTGTTGAGAAATTGCTCATATAAATGTTATATAATTATATGATTATATAATCGTTAGAGAGATGGCACAGCTCCATGTAAAGGAACATCAAAAAGTACAAATGTTGGCAATCTGAAATTAAAGGCTGGGAACTCTCATCAGCTCAGGCAGCATTTGTGGCAGTGAAACAGTTAACCTGAAGAGCCTTCTATGACAAGAGGACCAACAACATCCCAGGACCACAGCATTAGGTCAAACGTGGTTCGAAGAGCTGAATTTCAGGGGTGAGGTGGAAGTAACTGACCTTGACACGAGGCTGCAACTAACTGAGCATTGCATCATGGAGTCATGGTAAAACTGAATTCAATGGGCATTAAATGTTCTTGCAGTCATTCCTTGAAGTTGGAGTCATACCCCTCACAGGTGAACTGCCCAAGCCCAGGGTATGATTGAAGCAGTTTCTCAGGGTGATGTCCTAGGTGTTACCATCACAGCTACAGCTTCGATGACCTTCCTTCCTTCCTTCATAAGACCAGAAGTGTGCATGCTCACTGATTGTACAAAGTTCAATCCACTTGCAAATCCTCAACAAATGAAGCAGCCCACACCCGCATGAAGCAGGACTCAGGTGACTTCTGGCCGTGGGCTTGGAAATGATAAGTAACTACCATCCTACAGAAGTGCCAGACACTGACCATCGCTAACAGGGATGAGTCAAACCACTTAACCTTGATATTACATGACATTGCTGTCACCAGGATCCCCTGTGACAGTAATTGATGGGAACCTCACTGGGCCAATCACATGAACACTGTATGAGCACCACATGTAGAGCTGAGGTTGGTATCGTATGATGAGGGGCTCACTTCCTGACATTTCAAAGGCACAAGTAAGAGGGTGAAAGAATGCTCTTCGGTTCTGCAGATGCATATAAGAAAGACTCTGACACTGAGAATTGAAACCACATCATGCCCATTTTAAAAAAACAAACCCATTAAAAAAGAATAAAAGAACTCTGAGTAAAGAAGACCGTTGAACGCCCAATGTGCAATGAAAAAAAACATAATACAGGTGTCCCCTGCTTTTTGAACGTTCGCTTTACAAAACCTCACTGTTACGAAAGACCTACATTAGCACCCTGTTTTCGCTTTCAGAAGGTGTTTTCACTGTTACGAAAAAAAAAGCAGCACGCGATAAAAGGCAGTGCGCGCCCTGAGCAGCCGTTTGCAAGGTGAGTTCTAAGGTATTGGAAAAGCCTAAAAGAGCTCGTAAGGGTGTTACACTTAGCCTAAAACTAGACATAATTAAGCGTTTCGATCGTGGTGAACGAAGTAAGGATAACGTGAGTTTGGCTTGTGGAAATTGACGAACATGATGTTGAAGAGGTTTGGGATCCCATGACCAAGAACTGATAGATGAAGGGCTGATGCAATTGGAAGAAAAAAGGATAACAATCGAAACTGAATGAGTAATGATAAAGTACGACTTTAATTTTGAAAGGGGATATTTGCAGGATGGTTTGAGTCCTTACAAAGAACTGTGTGGCAGAAAAATGCGCGAGGCTCAGCAGACAAGCAAGCCTTCTACATCAGCCACAGCAGACGACGAACCTCAACCTTTGACGTCGAGGCGGGCAGAGATGGAAGAAGATGAGATGCCTGCTCTAATGGAAACAGACGATGTCGAAATGACACCCCAGTGTCCCACCACCCCAACCCCCAGGCCACGGACAGATACCGATTCGTGGAGAATGCAAAGGTAGCCGGGAGGCACACAGCACATCTTTAAGAAAAAAGCCAAAATAAACATGTTAATTAATTAGGTGCCGCTGACACGTAATTGTCGGCCCAGGTCAGAGACGACGCAATCGGAAATCGGCACTGATCTGGGCCGACAATTACATGCTGGGCGGCACCTAATTAATTGGCATGTTTGTTTCGGCTTTTCTCAAGATGTGCTGTGTGCCTCCCAGCTACCGCTGGACCCCTGCATGCTTCGCGGCAATGTATCGCTCGGCGGCCTGGAGGGTGGGGGCCACTGCACCACCAAGCCTAACACACCATTATCAGTGTGCTCGGCGCTGTCTTCCCGATTCCCGTAAGTGATACTACACTGCACATACATTATTGCTACTTTATATCGGCTGTGTATTTTTATGCGTTATTTGGTATGATTTGGCAGCTTCATAGCTTAAAGGTTACTGGAAAGCGCTTGTGCTGTGTTTTTGCCAACAGTGCTTGCGTGAGATTTTCGCTACGGAGAACAGTTCAGTAATGATTGTGGAAAAGTATTTCTACTTTATATAGGCTGTGTATTTATCATATCATTCCTGCTTTTACTATATATTACTGTTATTTTAGGTTTTATGTGTTATTTGGCATGATTTGGTAGGTTATTTTTGGGTCTGCAAACGCTCACAAAATTTTCCCATATAAATAAATGGTAATTGCTTCTTCGCTTTACGACATTTCGGCTTACGAACCGTTTCATAGGGACGCTGTACCTTCGGATGGCAGGGGAAACCTGTACAAACAATAACCACAAGCAAATAGTGTTTCTGAACTGAAGTCCACAAAGAGAGTCCCATTGTTCAGCACAGGGCTGAGTAAACGTTGTGGAGCAGTGTTCTGAATTGGCCCCCACCTCGCCTTAGGCCTTGACACCCTTGACCTTTTCAATCTGGCCTAGTTCTTAAATCTCCGTCCAAACAACAGGTTCTGCTTCTTGGATACGCTGGACTTCGCCGCCTCGATTTGGCCTGGAAATCCCGGCTGAGCTTCAGCCACAGCGTTTCTTAATCCTGTAGTCTCCGCCGTCAGGAAGGATGAGGACGGGGTTACACCTGTAGCTTACCCCTGAGTTTTGCATAATCCTGACTTGAAAGTAGATGGCCATTCCTCCACTATTACTGTGCCTTCCTCCTGCAGCTGCCTCTCAGCCAACTGGCAGCTCCTCACCACCGTAGCAGCTGTCAGTACAAAGGGGCAGAATTGGCTGGCTGTCATTTTTTTTCTAGAATTTGGGTAAATTGTTAGGACTAGAGGAAAGTTGGGGAGGGAGGAGAGGGTATCTGGAACTTGTTGTGAAAAGATTAGTGGAAGCAGAAAGCTTCAGATATTTAAATAATTTGAGAACCAAAGCCTTCAGGACTGGCTGAAGGTCTGGAAGGTGTAAACCTAGGAAATACTGGAACCATGCAATAGGTCATGCAACAGCAGGGAAAGAAGAGAGCTAATATTTCAATTCAAAGACCCTTTGTCAGAACTGGAAAAGATAGAAAACGGGTTTGGTTTAAGTTGCAGAGATGGTGAGGGGCGGGGTGAAGGTAGTAACTCTGAAAGGATGAGGTCAGGGTTGCTATGGGAAAGAAGCTCAGAATCAATCTCGCTTTTTGGTTTCTTTTATGCATGAGGGACAAAGAATGTCCTGTTCTGTCACGTATTGACCAGAAAACTGGGACAGGCTAAATGGTACCCTTGTTTACTTCATAGCAAGTCATTGTTCATGCTTCTCTGTTGTGTGACTCTACAACCTCTGTCTTCCTGAGAGATATTAAGATATTTTGGTACATTTCACTGAGTTAAAAGTGCTACATAAATGCACTTAATTTTTTTTTGTTGATTTGTGAGTAATCTACCTTTTTGTGTTCCAGGATCTGTGGAGAGAAGCCAAAGATGGTGGAGCTGGGTAATAAGAATGAGATGACAGTCAGGTTCCGTTCTGATGCAGCTGGGTCATTTCGAGGATTTTTTGCTACGTTTGAACCTCATGATCCCAGTAAACGTGAGTACAGAGATATGACTTACCAGTCTCTGTCGCTGTTCCCACTCTTTTCTCCTCCCTCTGTGAATCGTCATCCTCACCTGGATCCACCTATCACCTCCCTGTCCCTGTCGCTATTCCCCCTCTTTCCTCTGTTACCCCCCTCCTGGGTCTACCTATCAAGCGCCAGCTCTTGTTCCACTTTCTCCCCCACCTTTTTATATTCCCTATCTTTCCATCCAGATGAAAGGACTTGACCCGCAATATTGTCTGTCCATTTCCCTCCACAGACGCTGTCTGACCCACAAAAGCCCTCCAGCCTCTCTGCCTCACTCCTACCTTCACCACTCCCCCCCCCATTTTCATTAACTCTATAAAACAGTTAGTATTTAGACCATAAGACACAGGAGCAGTATTTGACCATTTGGCCCATCAAGTCTGCTGCACAATTTCATCATGGCTTTCTCTCTTAACCCTATTCTCTTGCCTTCTCCCCATAATGTTTGACGCATTTACTAACCGAGAATCCTTTTGTGTTGATTTTGCATCTTCAAAGGTTCAAAGATCCAATTTAATGTCAGAGAAATGTATACAATAAACATCCTGAAATGACAGTGAATTAACCAAACCAATTCTGATCTCTCATCAGAAAAGAAATTAGCACTGCTGAACACATTCAGGTGGTCAGTTTGTGTCTGCAGAAAGCAAACCAGTCAGAGTTTCAGGTCAATGACACTTCATTGGAAGGTTCAGGTTCTTCAATGCACCGTCTTCAATTTGCAGCATTAACTGTTTCACAGCTGCTGCCTGACCTGCGAAGTATTTTCTGTTTTTGTTTCAAATTTTTAGTATCTATAATTCTTTTGATTTTAATTTTTTAAAACATTTTCTTGCATTTGCCCATTTGAATATTATTGCCACTTTGCTTGGCTGTACTTTCAGTGCGCAGACCTGCAGAAGTATTAAATGCCTCTCCACTTTTCCCTTCCTTTTCAATAATGCTCCTTGACGGTCTCAATGGTTCATTTTGTTTTGAAAATGCATTGGTTAATGCCATGGGACATTCCTTGGGTTGGATAAGCTGTATAAATGACTATTATTAATGTATATTTCTTCTACAGCTTGCCCAAAAGAGTTTGCTTGCAATAATGGCCAATGTATTCAGTTGGACCTGAAGTGCGATGGCTGGAATGACTGTGGAGACAACAGTGATGAAATCGGCTGTGGTAAGTGCCTATGTAATAAAGCTGTCACTTTGGAGCAGTCTTTTCAGTGAGACAGGGAAGTCATATTTGTTGTTGTTGTTCAGTCGTTAAGTCGAGTCCGACTCTTTGTGACTTTGTGGACCATAGGGTCCATAGGGTTTTCATGGCAAGATACGGAAGTAGATTGCCAGGCCTTTCTTCTGCGCAGATACTGCTGCTGCCCAGGGTGGGACCCGGCTGGGTTTGAACTCAGGACCATCTGCTTTGATCTCCAGTGCTGATGCCACGACACCACCAGCCGGCCGGAAGTCATATTACAGTATGCAATATGTATAAATTACTGTTTCTTAGACACTTAGAGTAGAACTGTTGACAAGTGGCTGTTCCTCATTATAGGAAGAGACGTTTAATTTTGAATCAGATAAAATCCTAAATGTGCACTCTTGGACAAGGTGGGAGTGAAGGTGTCTGGTTTTGGGTTCATGGCAGGGGATTTGAGTCAGTTGCCAATCAGTTATGAACTGATTGCAAGGTTGAGGGGTGGCGTGGCTCCCCTGTTACTGGGGATGGGAAGTTCCTGAGGGAATGAATATCCTTGGGCCAGAGAAGAGGGTAAGGGTATGGTGGGTTAGAAATTCAAGATAATGTGTTGATAATTCCTCCCTCTCCTTTATAGTGTGTACCAGTGAACAATTCCTCTGTGGTACAGGGCTGTGTAAGTCGAAATTTTGGGTGTGTGATGGTGTCAATGACTGTGGCGATAACAGTGATGAAGCAAACTGTGGTATGTCCCTTCAACCATTTCTGCTGTCGCACTGACCTACTCTCTTATCCTTGATCCCTTCCCGATTTGCCCCACCATTTGTTTCCCTGCTGCTTATAAACCCTCTTGTCTCATCCTCTCCAAGCACCTTTCCTTTCTCCACACCCCTCGAGTTGTCTCATGGGTACACATCCCCAGCCCACTCCCCTCCCCACCCCCAGGTCTGGTCCTGTTGTGTTCACTTCCCCCTCTTCCCACACCAGTAGTACAAAATCACCAACTCGGCCAGAAAACATCTCGGTTCCCCCATGTACCCCACTCTCTTGAGGGATCCCAGGAAGGAGAAGGCAGCAGTTTTGTCAGCTACTTGTTGAACTTGTGTTTTTCAGAGTGTGAGGCTGATGAGATGAAGTGCTCAAATGGCAAGTGCATTCCTGAGGTACAGAAGTGCAACCTGGTGCATGAGTGTGGAGACGGATCTGATGAGAAGGATTGCAATAACGGTAAGCTGATGGCCATAAGACACATGAGCAAAATTAGGTCATTTGGCCCATTGAGTCTGTTCTGCCATTTCATCATGGCTGATTTATTATCCCTCTCGACCACATTCTTCTGCCTTCTCCCTGTAATCTTTGACATCCTGATTAATCAAGAACTTATCAACCTCTGCTTTAAATGTACTCATTTATTTGGCCTGCATTGCTATCCACAGATGCACCACCCTGTGGCTAAAAAAAAATGTTTCCTCATCTCTCAGTTCTAAATAGACATCCATCAATTCTGAGGCTGTGCCCCCTGGTCTTAGGTTCCCCCACTATAGAAAACTTTCTCTCCACATGCACTTTATTCAGACCTTTCATATCAGATTCCTCCCACCACCTCCCACCACCCCCCCCCCACCCCCCACCATTCTCCTGATCTCCAGCAAGTAGGAGCCATTAAATGTTCCTCATATGTTAACACTCCCGTTCCCAGGATCATTCTCATGAATCTCCTCTGGACCCTCTCCAATGTCAGCACATACTTTCTACGATAAGGGACCCATAACTGCTCTCAATACTCCAAGTGAGGCCTCATCCGTGCTTTATGCTTTATATATTGCATCCTTGCTTTTATATTCTAGTCCTCTTGAAATGAGTGCTATCATCGCATTTGCCTTCATTAACCTGCATGTTAACCTTTAGGGAATCCTGCACAGGGCATCTCAGATCCCCTTGCACCCACCTCTGATTTTTGAATTTTCTCCCCATTTGGAAAACAGTCCACGTCTTTATTCGTTGCCAAAATGCATGCCTATGCACTTCCCTACACTATATTCCATCTGACATTTCTTTGCCCATTCTCCCAATCTGTCTAAGTCCTTCTGCAGACTTCTTGCTTCCTCAACACTGTCTGCCCCTCCACCTATATTCGTATTGTCTGCAAACCTGGCCACAAAGATATCAATTCCATCATCCAAATCATTTGCGCATAATGTGAAAAGAAGCAGTCCCAACACTGACTGCTGTGACACACCACTAATCACCAGCAGCCAACCAGAAATGGCCCTGTTTATTCCCACTCTTTGCCTCCTTCCAATCAGCTAGTCTTTTATCCTTGCTAGTAACTTTCCTGTAATACCATGGGCTCCTATCTTGTTAAGCTGTCTCATTTGCGGCACCTTGTCAAAAGCCTTCTGAAAATCCAAGTAAATAACATCCACTGACTCTCCTTTGTTTATCCTGCCTGTCATTTCCTCATAATTGTAACAGATTTGTCAGGCAAGATTTCCCCTTTAGAAAACCATGACCTATTTCATCAAATGCCTCAAAGTACTCTGAAACCTCAACCTCATTCTCAATGTACTCCAACATCTTTCCAACCACTGAAGTCAGGATAACTGGCCTATCATTTCATTTCTTCTGCCTCTCTCCCTACTTAAAGAGTGGAGTGACATCTGCAATTTTCCAGTCTTGCAGAACCATTCCAGAGTTTAGTGATATTTGAAAGATCATTACTAATGCCTTCACAATCTCTTCAGCTACCACTTTCAGAATCCTGGGGTGTAGCTTATCTGGTCCAGGTGACTTATTTATCTTCAGACTTTTCAGCTTCCCAAGCACCTTAGTACCAGCAATGACACTCACTTTTGCCTCTTGACACTCTTGCATTTCTGGTATTCTTCAAGTGTCTTCCACAGCGAAGACTGATGCAAAATAATTAAGTTTGTCCATCATTTTTCTGTCCCCCATTACTACATCTCCAGTGTCATTTCCCAGTGGTCTGATATCCACTATCATCTCTCTTTCGCTCTTTATATATTTGAAAAAACTTTTGTATCCTCTTTTATATTAATGGTAGCTTGCCTTCATTATTTCATCTCTTTTTTTTGTTTTTTAAGTTGCCTTCTGTTGGTTTCCAATCCCTAACTTCCCATTAATTTTTTGCTGTATTAGATGCCCTCTCTTTTGCTTTTATACTATGTTTGACATCCTTTATCAGCCATGGTTGCCTCATCTTTCCTTAAGAATAATACTTCATCTTTGTGATTTATCTTTCCTATGCCTACTGAAATCCCCCCAGAAAGCCATTGCTATTTTGCTGTCACCCTGGCTAGTGTTCCCTTCCAATCAACTTTGGCCATCTTTCTCATGCCTCCGTAATTCCCTTTACTCTACCATAGTACTGATACATCCAATTTTAGCTTCTCCTCCTCAAACTGCAGGATGAATTCTATTATATTATGATCACCAGCTCCTAAGGTTCCTTTACCTTAAGCTCCCTAATCAAATCTGCATTGTTACATAATACCCAATTCAGATTCGTCATTCCCCTAGTGGGCTCAAATACAAGCTCCTCTAAAAAGCCATCTCGTAGGCACTCTACAAATTCCCTCTTTTGGGATCGAGCACCAATCTGATTTTCCCAATCTACCTGCATATTGAAATCCCCTATGATTATCGCAACATTTTCCTTTTTATGTGCCTTTTCTATTTGCTATTGTAAATAGTAGACCACATCCTGGGCACTGGTTGGAGGCCTGTAAATAACTCCCATCAGAGCCTTTCTACCCTTGCAGTTTCTTAACTCTAACCGCAAGGATTTTATATCTCCCAATCCTCTGTCTCATCTTTCTGAGGATTGTATTTTTTTTTACCAATAGAGTCACCCCACCCCCTCTGCCTACTTGCCTGTCCTGTTGATACAATGTGTATTCTTGGATGTTAAGCTCCCAACTTTGACCTCCTTTCAGTCACGATTCAGATGCCTGCAACATTATACCTGCCAATGTTTAACTGCACAAGATCATTTGCCCTATTCCGTTTACTGCATGCATTGAAATATAACACTTTCAGTCCTGCATTAATCACCCTTTTTGACTTTGCCACCCCTCCCCCACCCCGCTATTCTGTAACTCATCCCACTGACTGCAATTTTGCCCTGTCCTTTCTCACAGTCTCACTACACACTGCATCTAGTTGTAAACCAACTGCCCCATCCTCAGCCCAATCACTCTGGTTCCCATCCCTCTGCCAAATTAGTTTAAATCCTTCCCCAGTGATCCTCTGCCTCACATGTCCAGAATGAACCATCATGTCCGCCCCTGCAGTATTTGATTGAGTCAGGGTTGTTGCTGTCCTGTGAAGTCAGTGATGGCTCATTGTAAAGGGAGCTTTACCCTGTCAATCCTGTGTTGTTATTTGCTTGGAGGCTTTCAAATGAATATTGGGGAGTTAACCATGAACCATGGACTGTAAGCTGGAGATTTGTTTGTGAGTTTGGTAATGACAGATATTCATTTCCCAGCAGATGAGAGCACTGTGGTCTGTACTGAGCACACATACAAATGTTCGGATGGGAGCTGCATCAGGAAAAAGAATCCTGAGTGTGATGGGACCAAACATTGTGCCGATGGTTCTGATGAGAAGAATTGTGGTAAATACTCATTGAGTTTCTAGTTGTTAGACATACCCAAGTACCTTCACAAAGAGGTTGGCCAGACCTTCCTCCTGTGGAGGGGGTCATTGCTCTCCACTGTGGAGCTGGTCACACCTCCCTACCACATGGGTTTAGGTCTCCTCAGTTCACCCGACATTCCTCTCTGCTGGGTTAGGTTACATGAGCACTTAGCAAATCACTTAATTATACTGTATATTTTGACAAATGTTGAATTAAAATGGATAAGATAGACTGCTTGTGTTGCTTAATATATTTAAATGATAGGAAACTAGCAAATGTGGGTGTGCTCAGGAGATGCACAAGGTTAGCTTGTAGGAATGAGGCACTATACTGATGTCCAGTGGTGCTAGAAAGTTTGTGAATCATGTAGAATTTTCTCTACTTCTGCATAAGTATAACCTAAAATATTATCAGATCTTCACTTAAGTCCTAAAACTACAAACCCCATTTCCAGAAAAGTTGGGATATTTTCCAAATGCAATAAAAACAAAAATCTGTGATGTGTTAATTCACGTGAACCTTTATTTAACTGACAAGAGTACAAAGAAAAGATTTTCAATAGTTTTACTGACCAACTTAATTGTATTTTGTAAACATACACAAATTTAGAATTTGGCTGCAACACACTCAACAAAAGTTGGGACAGAGGCATGTTTACCATTGTGTTACATCACCTTTCCTTTTAATAACACTTTTTAATTGTTTTGGAACTGAGGATACTAATTGTAGTAGATTTGCAATTGGAAATTTTGTCCATTCTTCCTTGGTATAAGACTTCAGCTGCTCAACAGTCCGTGGTCTCTGTTGTCTGATTCTCCTCTTCATGATGCACCATACATTTTCAATAGGAGATAGATCTGGACTGGCAGCAGGCCAGTCAAGCACACGCACTCTGTGTCTACAAAGCCACGCTGTTGTAGCCCGTGCAGAATGTGGTCTGGCATTGTCCTGCTGAAATAAGCATGGACGTCCCGGGAAGAGACATCACCTTGATGGCAACATATGTCTCTCTAAAATCCTAATATATGCCTCAGAGTCAATGGTAACCTCACATACATACAACTCACCCATGCCGTGGGCACTGATGCACCCCCATACCATCACAGATGCTGGCTTTTGCACCTTTCGCTGATAACAATCTGGATGGTCGTTTTCATCTTTGGCATGGAGAACTCGACGCCCGTTTTTTTCGAAAACTAGCTGAAATGTGGACTCATTTGACCACAGCACACGGTTCCACGGTCTTTCAGTCCATCTGAGATGAGCTCGGGCCAGGAGAACTCGCCGGCGTTTTTGCATAGAGTTGATGTATAGCTTCCTCCTTGCGTAATACAGTTTCAAGTTGCATTTCTGGATGCAGCGACGGACTGTGTTGAGTGACAATTGTTTTCCGAAGTACTCCTGAGCCCAGGTGGCTATAATTGTCACAGTAGCATGACGGTTTCTTAGGCAGTGCCGCCTGAGGGCTCGAAGATCACGCGCATTCAGCAGTGGTTTCCGACCTTGCCCGTTACCCTCTGAAATGTTTCTGAATTCTCTGAATCTTTTCAGAATATTATGTATTGTAGATGTTCAAAGACCTAAATTCTCTGCAATCTTGCGTTGAGAAATGTTCCTTTTGAACTGACTAACAATTCTCTCAGGAATTTTGGCACAAAGGGGTGAGCCATGACCCATTCTTGCTTGCAAAGACTGAGCCTTTGATGGACGCTACTTTTATACCCAGTCATGATACCTCACCTGCTTAATGTGGAGTCTTCCAAACCGGTGTTACTTGAATATTCTGTGCACTTTTCAATCTTATTTTAACTCTGTCCCAACTTTTGTTGAGTGTGTTGCATCCATCAAATTCTAAATTTGTGTATGTTTACAAAATACAATTAAGTTGGTCAGTAAAACTATTGAAAATCTTTTCTTCGTACTTTTGTCAGTTAAATAAAGGTTCACGTGAATTAATATATCACAGATTTTTGTTTTTATTGCATTTTGGAAAATATCCCAACTTTTCTGGAAATGTGGTTTGTAGATAAAGAGAACCCAATTAAATAAAATAACACAGAAACGTTATACTTGTTCATTTACTTATTGAGAAAAAGATCCACTATTACATGTATTTGTTGGAAAAAATAAGTGAACCTCTGGGGTAATTCCTTCTACAAAAGCTATTTTGAGTCAGGTGTTCCAATCAATGAGATGAGATTGGAGGTGTGTGTTGTGCAGGTGTCCTGCCCTATAAAAAAGACACACAAAGTCAGGTTACTGACAGAGCCTGCTCTTCTTGAGAAAGATCTGTTTTTGTGCACCAAGCCTCAATCAAAACAATTTTCAGAAGACCTTATCAGAAGAATTGTAGAGATGCATGAAGCTGGAAAAGGCTACAAAAGCATTTCTAAACATCAGTCCACAGTAAGAGAAATTGTCTACAAATGGAGGAAATTCAGTACTGTCGCTACTCTCCTTAGGAGTGGGCATCTTGTAAAGATCACACCAAGAGCACAATGTGCAATGCTGAAGGAGGTGAAAAAGAACCCAAGGGTAACAGCAAAAGACCTGCAGAAATCTCTAGAACTTGCTATAGTCTTTGTTCATGTGTCCACTATCAGATAAATGCTGAACAAGAATGGTGTTTATGGAAGGACACTATAGAGGAAACCACTGCTCTCCAAAAAACATTGCTACACATCTCAAGTTTGCAAAAGGCCACCTGGATGTTCTACAGTGCTTTTTGGACAATGTTCTGTGAACAGATGAGACAAAAGTTGAACTTTTTTGGCAGAAATGCACACTGCTATGTTTGGAAGAAAAAGGGCACTGCACACCAACACCGAAACCTCATCCCAACTGTGAAGCATGGTGGAGGGAGCATCATAGTTTGGGGCTGCTTTACTGCCTCAGGGCCAGGAGAACTTGCAATCATTGAGGGAGCAATTAATTCAAAATTCTATCAAGACATTTTACAGGAGGATATCAGGGTAGTGTAGCGGTCAGTCACCTGAAGCTTATAGAAGTTGGATGATGCAACAAGACAATGATCCGAAAAACGAGAGTAAATCAACAACAGAATGGTGTCAAAAAAGAAGAAAAGTAGACAAACATTTTCCAACAAATGCATGTACTATTGGATCATTTTTCTCAGTAAATAAATGAACAAGTATAATTTTTTGTGTTGTTTATTTAATTGGGTTCTCTTTATCTAGTTCTAGGACTTGCGTGAAGATCCGATCACATTTTAGGTCATACTTATGCAAAAATAGAGACAATTCCACAGAATTCACAAACTTTTCAGCACCACTGTGCTCTGAAGGATCAGGCTGTAAAAACATAAGTTCTCCTGAGCCTGCACACAGTTTTGATCAGACCACTTTAATAGTGTTACACAGTTTTGGTAGCTGAAAAAGGAAATAGTGGCATTGGGGTCAACGCACTGTGATTTTAAAAGTCTTACTCCTGGGGTGAGGGGGATTGTCTTGAGACAGTTCACAGAAGAAGCTTGGTGATTACTCAGTGGAGATTAGATGAATGAAAGTGATCTGTTCAGAGGTGGGTGATTCAGAGATACTGAAAGTGTGATGTTGAAAGGCTGTTTTCTGTCACTGGGGAGTGTCGAGCTGGGGACATCATTATAGAATGTGCTTTGAAGTCTGGAGGGGAAATTATCCTCAGTCAAGGATGTATACCTTTAGAGACTACTCTGCCTCGGCACTGGGATGCTCAGCACATGGAAGGCTGACACCATGGATCCTTGCCGATGTGGAATTGGTAGGATGTGGTGATGTGGAAAAGTGAACAAGGGATCTGACTTTCTCGTTTGTTGGAGAGAGGTGGAGTGAGGGGGGGTTCTGATGAACTGGGGTGGTGGGCTTCGAATAAAGCTGGGTTATGTAGAAGAGGGTGAAATACTGCTGGTGGTTGGGCTCAGTGATGGGCTGAGCTTTGAGGAAGCCCCATTGATCTTTTACGAGAGAGGTGGGTGGGTGAAGTTGTGGCTGTTGTGCTTCTATTAATTGCGAATACCTGCTTACAGCTTGTGGGTCTCGACCGTACAAACACTCCCGTATTGTGGGTGGTATGGACGCAGAAATTGGTGAATGGCCCTGGCAAGTCAGCCTACACTTCAAGGATCACAGAAGTACATGTGGGGCCTCAGTGATCTCCAAGAGCTGGCTGGTGTCGGCATCCCACTGCTTCCAGGATGTCCAGGGTGTGAGGTCAGTATTCAGTGGGAAAGTTTGAACTTCTGGGAGATGCTCCCCCCTCAAAGGAATGAGTACATGGGGGAGGGGGGAATTTGTCTCTTGTCTCCACCCATCCGCACCCCAACATGTCTCGTGCCCACCCCCGCCTCCAGCTTACTTAGTCACTGTCGTTTCTCCGCGTCTCCCTGCAACAACATACTCACCAATCTTACCACACACCTCCTCCATCTCTGGCACTGTAACCCCACACCCCCAGTACTAACTCATCTCCCTGGGCCGCCTTGCAGGTATTCTGATCCTGGTAATTGGATGGCATACCTTGGACTTCATATTCAACACCAGTTGAATGATCGAGTGGTGAAGAGGAATATCAAACGGATCATTGTTCATGAGCATTATAACCCACAGATATTTGACAATGATATTGCCCTGTTGGAGTTGGCTCAACCTGTGTCTTTCACCAGTGTCATTCAACCTGTCTGTCTCCCTGATGCTTCACACAATTTCCCTGTGGGCAAATCCACCTGGGTGACGGGCTGGGGAGCAACGAGTGAAAATGGTGAGTGCAGCTACCTTGCAACATGTCAGTCTGCTGAGTCTCATTGCTTCATGCTGCTGACTCTCACACCAACTTCATGGGACAGTAACAACCCTGACTCATTCAAATACTGCAGGGGCAGAAGTTCATTGGGGGAGGGTTTAAACTAATTTGGAAGGGGGATGGGAACTGGGGTGATAGAGCTGAGGATGGTTTACAACTAGATGTCAACTTGGTGTAAAACCTGTGCTTGAATTCAAAGTTCAAAGTAAATTTACCCAGTTACGTACCTCGTAACTGGGTTGCCAAACCAGCAGAAATGGATCACTCAGTTGGAGTCTGGATTACTAGAACTAAGAAAGTTTTATTAAAGAAACAAGCAACACAGTAATCGAAAGGATAATAAATGCAACAGTTCAACAATGATAACCACACATGTGCACAGAATTAAGATAACAGCATCAATCAAGCTCTATCGTTGTCTAGGGGTAAATGACCAAATTTCAAAGTGACTCAAAGTTCAGTCCAGTTTAGTAGTTTAGTAGTTCAGTTCGCAGTAATCGTTGCCATGGCGATGGACAACGTGCAGGGAGAGAGAGAGAGAACAGGAACAACTGATCATTCAGACACGGCTTCACTCACAGACCGGCGAGATGAACAAACAAACAAACAAGCAGCTTTTGGGCGGGTCCTTGGTGATGTCACCTGAGGTCACCGACTGTGACCCCTCCTCCAGATGCGGTCGATCCTCTGCAGTGAACCCGGCACCCAGGCAAGGGCGGACACACACCGGGTTCCCGCTGATCGTACCTTTCCACCCTGGTCGTTGTCTGATACTTCTCACCCACTCGTGAGAGGCGCACCGCTTCCAGGGTCTCGTTACCTCGGGTGGCGTGTGTCTGTCTTAGCGAACCTGTCCCTTTTTATCCCCCTGCTGGGGTATCGCCTGTCCATCACTTCAAACAGTTCAGGGTTCAAAGGGGGAGCCACTCCAGACAGCTCTCTCTCTCCCGTTCCTTCATTACACATCTCCAGACGCTGCTCCATTGTTCCTTATCTCTCCTTCCCCTGAGGGCAGGTGGCAGACCACTTGCTGATGTCACTGATGCTAACCCAGGCCAGCAAACATCTTAATTTTATGTGTATTCTCGTCACAATTATCAAAGTACATATATGTCACCATATACAACCCTGACATTCATTTTCTTGTGGGAATACTCAATAAATCCATAGTAGAATAATAATCATGATAAAATCAATGAAAGACTGCACCAGCTTGGCCATTCAACCAGTGTACAAAAGACAACAGACTGAAAATACAAAAAGAAATAATAATAAATAAATAAGCAATAAATATTGGAAACATGCAATATAGAGTCCTTGAAAGTGAGTCCATAGGTTGTGGGAACTTTTCAATGATGGGGCAAGTGAAGTTATCCCCTTTGGTTCAAGAATCTGATGATTGAGAAATAGTAACTTCCTGAATCTGGTAGTGTGAGTCGTGAGGCTCCTGTACCATCTTCCTGAAGAGAGCGTGTCCTGGGTGTTGATGGATGCTGCTTTCCTGTGACAACACTCAGTGGTGGGGAGGGCTATACTCGTGATGGACTGGGCCAAATATTTTCCGTTGAACTATTAACTCTTTCACTCTCTACAGACGCTGCTTTTCCTGCCAATATTAGCAGCATTTCTTGCTTATTTTAGATTTCCAGCATCTGCAGTTTTTAAATTAATTTTCGTTCACTGCCATAAATCAAACTGCATGAAGGAGCAGCAGTACACACCAGGAACCAATCACCCACCAGACTGGACCCCACCCCATCCACGAGGCTGGACCTGGGCACACATTCTACAAGGTCCACTTTTGAAAAATACTGATTATTTTCAAAAAATAATAGAGCATAAAACAATACAGCACAGGAACAGGTCCTTTGACTGACAATATCTGTACTAAACTAATCAAGCTAGTAATTGGTCATCTAACTAAACTAATTTCTGTCCTACACAATGTCTATATCCCTCCATTCTCTGCGCATTCGTTTGTCTATCTCAGAGACTCTTAAACACCCCTATCATATCTGACTCCACCAGCACCCCGGCAGCAAATTTCAGGTGCCCACCGCTCACTGTAAAAGTACTTGTCCTGCGCATTTCCTTTGAACTTATTCCCTCTCACCTTAAAGGCATGCCTTCTGGTATTGAGCATCTTGACCCCAGGCAAAAGATACCAGCTATCTGCTCTATACCTCTCATAATCTTACAAAATTCTATCAGTTCTCTCTTCAGCCTCTGCTGCTTCAGAGAAAACAACCCAGGCAGCATCCTGGTAAACCTCTTCTGCACCCTCTCCAAGGCCTCCACCATTTCCGACCAAACTTTGTGTCATCTGTGAATTTACTGACTCATCTATCCACGTTTCCATCCAAGTCGATTATATATGCTGCATACAGCAGAGGTCACTGTGGAACACCAATGGTCATGGACCTTTAGACAGAATATGTCCCAGTGACTACTCTGTTTTCTATGGGCAAGCCCATTTGGAATCCAAACTGCGAAGTCACTGTGGATTCCATGCATCTTAATCTTCTGGGTGAGCGTCTCATGAGGGACCCTTGTCAACCATCGTGCTAAAATCCATGAAACAACATCCACAGCTTTACCTTATCACCTGCTCAAAAACTCATCAAGTTAGTCACACAACTTTCTCTGCACAGTCATTCTGACTAACCCTACTTAAGACATGGTTTTCCAACTGCTCCTAAATCCTGTCCCTGAAATCCTCTCCAGTGGCTTTCCTATCACTGATGTGAGATTATTCCTATTTCCCATCTTGAACAATGCAACAACATTCATTGCTTACCAGTCCTCTGGGATCTTGCCTGTGGCTAGAGAGGACATGAAGTTATTGGTCATTGCCTCAGTAATCTCATCTCTTGCCTCTCTCAATAATCTGGTGTGCATCCCATTAGGCCCAAGAAACTTATCCACATTAATGTTTAATGTTCTTCAAGAGACCAAACACCACCTGTTTTCTTAAATCTCAAAATATTCCACACTGATTTCACAATTCTCCGTGGCCACCTACTTGGTAACCATCGGCACAAGGTCTCCTTTAGGACCTCCAAGCACATGTTCCCTCCTTTATCCGAGTGGTCCTACCCTCTCCATAGTTAGCCTCCTCCTCTTAATGTGCATATGCAATGCCTTGGGATTTTAAAAACCATATTTGTCAAACACTTATCCTTGTCCCTTCTGCCTCTCCTTCTTACATTCTTTTCTAGCTTCTTTATAATCCTGAAGGGCTCCATTTGGTGTTCCTTTTCCTTTGAAGAAATTCACCACCTCTCTTGACATCCAAGGCTCCCTAACCTTGCTGTTCTTGTCCTTGCTTCTTACTGGAATACTTGTTCTCTACTCTGTTTAGATAGTCTTTAAGTGTTGTCCACATGTCAGATGTGAACTTGCCCTAAAACAGCCTTTCCCAATGAATCCTCCCTATCCCCTGCCTAATACTCTTGTAAGTTCCACTTTCAATTTAATACTCTCTCACAAATTCCACATTATGCTTTATCTATAGCCATCTTAAAATTTAAAGTCATGCACCTCCGCTCCATCCGCCAGAAGCAGAATTTCCCAGTGGCCCAATATTTTAAATCCGATTTCCATTGTTCACATGTTGGTCCATTGCCTCCGCTTGTGCCACAATAGAGTCATAGAAAAGTACAGCACAGAAACAGGCCCTTCAGCCCATCTAGTCCATGTCGAAACCATTTAAACTGCCTACTCCCATCGATCTGCTCCGAGATCATAGCCCTGCCGCCAAAACCCCTATCCAAACTGTGCTTATACATTGAAATCGAGCTTGCATCCACCACTTGTGCTGGCAACTTGTTCCACACTCTCATGACCTTCTGAGTGAAGATGTTTCCCCTCATGTTCCCCTTAAACTTTTCACCTTTCACCTTTAACCCATGACTCCTGGTTGTAGTCCCACCCAGCCTCAGTGGAAAAAGCCTGCGTGCATTTACCCTATCTATACCCCTCGTAATTTTGTATACCTCTGTCAAATCTCCTCTCAATCTTCTGCGTTCTAAGAAATAAAGTCTTAACCTGGTCAATCTTTCTTTATAACTCAGGTCCTCCAGACCCAGCAACATCGTTGTAAATTTTCTCTGTACTCTTTCAACGATATTTACATCTTTCCTGTAGGTAGGTGACTAAATCTACACGCAGTGCTCCAGATTAGGCCTCACCAATGTCTTATACAATTTCAACATAACATCCCATCTCCTGTACTCAATGCTTTGAGTTATAAAGGCTGATAAAAGCTTTCTTTGCAACCCTACCTACCTGTGATGTCACTTTCAATGGATCATGGACCTGTATTCCTAGCTCCCTTTGTTCTACCACACTCCTCAGTGCCCTACTGCTTATTGTGTAAGACCTACCCTGGCTGGTCCTACCGAAGTTCAAACTCATGCACTTGTCTGCATTAAATTCCATCTGCCATTTTTCAGCCCATTTTTCCAGCAGATCCAGATCCCTCTGCAAGCAATGATAGCCTTCTTCACTGTCCACTACACCCCATCTTGGTGTCATCTGTAAATTTGCTGATCCAGTTAACCACATTATCATCCAGATCATTGATATACAGTGCCTGTAAAAAGTATTCATCCCCCTTGGAAGTTTTCATATTATTGTTTTACAATATCGAATCAGTGGATTTAAATTGGCTTTTGTGACACTGATCAACAGGAAATGACTCTTTTGTGTCAAAGTGAAAACAGATATCTACAAAGTGGTCTAAATTAATAATATAAAACACAAAATAATTGATTGCATAAGTGTTCACCCCCTTTAATATGACACATCAAATCGTTACTGGTGGAACTAAATGATTTTTAGAAGTCACATAGTTAGTTAAATGGAGATCACTGTGTGCAGTTAGGGTGTTTCAATTCATTGTAGTAAAAATACACTTGTATCTGGAAGGTCCAACTGCTAGTAAGTCAGTATCCTGGAAAAAAACTACATCATGAAGACAAAAGAACACTCCAAGTAACTCCACGAAAAAGTAATTGAAAAGCACAAGCCAGGAGATTGATACAGGAAAATTTCCAAGACACTGAATATCCTTGGAGTACAGTTAGGTCAATCATCAAGAAATGGAAAGAATATGACACAGTTGTAAATCTGCCTAGAACAGGCCGTCCTCAAAAACTGAGTGACTGTACAAGGAGACTAGTGAGGGTGTCCACCAAGAGACCTATGATTTAATGCCCTGGAGTGGCCAAGTCAGAGTCCAGCCCACAATCCCATTGAGAATTTGTGGCTGGACTTGAAAAGGGCTGTTTGCTTGTGATCCCCATGCAATCTGACAGATCTTGAGCAGTTTTGTAAAGAAGAATGGGGAAAAATTGCAAAGTCCAGATGTGCAAAACTATAAAGACCTATCCACACAGAATCAAGGCTGTAATTGCTACCAAAGGTGCATCTACTAAATGCTGACTTGAAGGGGGTGAATACTAATACAATCAATTATTTTGTGTTTTATATTTGTAATTAATTTAGATCACTTTGTAGAGATCTGTTTTCACTTTGACACGAAAGAGTCTTTTATTGTTGATCAGTGTCCAAAAAACTAAATTAAATCCACTATGATTCAATGTTGTAAAACAATAAAATATGAAAACTGACAAGGGGATTAAATACTTTTTATAGGCACTGTACATGATGAACAACAACGGACCCAATGCCAATCCCTGGAGCACCCCACTAGTTACAGGCCTCCAGTCAGAGGGGCAACTATCTACTGCCACTCTCTGGCTTCACCCGCAAAGCCAATGTCTAATCCAGTCTACTACCTCGTCTTGAATGCTGAGTGACTGAACATTCTTGACCAACCTCTCATGCAGAACCTTGTCAAATGCCTTACTAAAATCCATGTAGACAACATCCACTGCCTTGCCTTCATCAACTTTCCTGAAAAACTCTCTAAGATTGGTTAGGCATAACCTACCATGCACAAAGCGATGCTGACTATCCTTAATCAATTCATGCCTGTCCAAATGCTTATATATCCAGTCCCTTTAAATACCTTCCACTGACTTTCATACAACTGATGTCAGACTCACCAGCCTATAATTTCCAGGCTGATGTTTAGAACCTCTCTTAAATAGAGCAACGTTGGTTTTCCTCCAATCATCTGGTACCTCGCCTGTCGCTAAGGATAATTCAAATATCTCGCTAGGGTCCCATCAGTAAGGCGACCCTTGCCTTGCATTCCATCTGGGTAGCTTCCAACCTGATGCCATGAATATCAATTTCTCCTTCCGGTTTAAAAAAAAAATCCCTCTCTGCTCCCCTCCTCTATTCCCCACTCCAGCCTCTTACCTCTTCTCACCTGCCTCTCACCTCCCCCGGTGCCTCTTCTCCTTGCTTTACTGATATGGTCCACTCTCCTTTCAGATTCCTTCCTCTCCAGCCCTTTATCTTTCCGACCCACCTGATATCAACCGATCACCCATTCTTTCCCCTCCCTCAACTTTTTATTCTGGCATCTTCACCCTTCCTTTCCAGTCCTGAAGAAGGGGCCCAGCCCCAAATGTTAACTCTTTTCATTTCCATGGCTGCTGCCTGACCTGCTGAATTCCTCCAGCATTTTGTGTAAATTGCTTTGGATTTCCAGCATCTGCAGAATCTCTCCTGTTTAAAATTTAAGGAGTTGTGATCACTGTTCCCTCAATGTTCTCCCACAGAAAGGTCAATCACCTAGCCAGGCTTATTTTCCAACAGCTGGGAGAAGGTCTCTAGCTCTCCACTATATCTATGCCTCTTATGATCTTGCACAACTCTATCAAATCACTTCTCTTCCTTCTTTGCTCCAAAGGGGAAAAAAAAACCTAGCTCATTCAACTTATCATTAATCTAATCCTGGCACCATCCTGGTAAATCTCCTCTGCACCATCCCTAAAGCTTCTATATCCCTCCTATAATGAGGCAACTGGAACTAAACATAATATTCCAAGGGTGTTCTAACCACAGTTTTTTAGAGCTGGAACATTACCTCAGAGCTCTTGAATGCAATCCCCTGACAACTGAAGGCTAACTTCTTAATAACCCTATCAACTTGCACATCAACTTTGAGGGATTTATGGATGTGAACCCCAAGGTCTCTCTGGTCCGCCACATTGCTAAGAATCCTGTCATTAACCCTGTATTCTTCCTTCAAATTTGACCTTCCAAAATGAATCATTTCACATTTTTCTGGGTTGAACTCCAACTGCCACTTCTCAGCCCAACCCTGCATCCTGTCAATGTTTCAAAGGTTTCAAAGGTACATTTAGTGTCAGAGAAATGTATGTGATATACACCTGGAAATTCTTCTTTGTCATAACCATCCACAAAAACAGAGGAGTGCCCCAAAGAATGAACGACAGTTAAGTGTTAGAACCTAAAGCTCCCCTCAGCTCCCTCCCCACCAGGAAAAAAAGCATCAGCGACCCCCACCAAGCACTCAAGTGTGCAGCAAAGCATCACTAAAGACACAGACTTGCAGTACCCCAACGACTACTAGTTCACCCGGTATTTGACATACCACAGGTTCTCTGTCTCCCTAATAAGGGAAAAAGTGGTGTCTCCGTTTCACAGCAAGATGGGAGACATAACAAACAACTCGCTGATTTTTGGTGTTAAAAGTCTGTTGTGTCGCTTCTTCTGAGCTCTGTGCCCAAAGAACTCGGGTCTCCGGGCTCACAGTCAGCAGCCAACTCGCTGCTTTCAATCTTCTGTCTCCCACGACACACTGATTTCCTGCTGAGGCACTGACCCAAGTCTGCACGCCTCCAGAGCCATGAAATCCGGAAACTCCGAAAGTGCACTAGTCTTCTAGGCCGCATCCTTAGTATATCAAGTAACAGCCAGTCGTGAGCGGGTCCCATTCCCGCAAAGAACTGAAGTCAGCGTGTAACTCCATGTCAGGGTCTTCAAAAGAACTCTGAAAGGGAAAAATAGATTTTAAAGATAGAAATAGAGCGGTTTCCAAAGATGTAAGCAAAGGAGTTGCCGTTAGGCGCCATTGTCTCGTAAGCTCCATTGCAACCTCCAACATCCTTCTGCACTCTCCATAACTCCACCAACATTTGCGTCATCTGCAGACTTACTAATCCACCCTTCCACTTCCTCATCCAAGTTACTTATAAAAATCGCCGAGAGCAGGGGTCACTACAGAATACCACTGGTCACTGATCTCCAGGCAGAATAAGATCCATCTGTATTCACCCTCTGCTTCTGTGGACAAGTTAATTCTATATCCACACAGGCAATTTTCCCTGAATCCCATGCCTCCTGACTGTCTAAATGACATGACCAAGGGGAACATCATCAAATGCATAACTAAAATCCTTAGACACCGTATCCACTGCTCTAACTTTATTGATGTCCTTTGGCACATCCTCAAAGAATTCAGTCAGGCTCATGAGTGGTGAATCTGTGGAATTCTCTGCCACAGGAAACAGTTGAGGCCAGTTCATTGGCTATATTTAAGAGGGAGTTAGATATGGCCCTTGTGGCTACGGGGATCAGGGGGTATGGAGGGAAGGCTGGTGCAGGGTTCTGAGTTGGATGATCAGCCATGATCATAATAAATGGTGGTGCAGGCTGGAAGGGCCGAATGGCCTACTCCTGCACCTATTTTCTATGTTTCTATGAGGCATGACCTGCCTCACACACAGCCATGCTGACTCTCCCTAATAAGTTTATGCTTCTCAAAATACTTGTGAATCCTGTTTCTAAGAACCTTCAATATTTGTCCCTCACTGAAGTAAGACTCACCAGTCTGTAATTACTAGGGGTATTCCTAATCCTCTTTTGAACAAAGGAATAACTTTTGCCACGCTGGTGCTACTCGAGCTCAGTGTGGATGCAAAGGTCATCATCAAGGACACTGCAATATCTTCCTTTGCTTTCTGTAGTAACCTGGCGTATATCCCACCTGGCCCCGGGGACTTAACTATCCTGATGCTTTTCAAAAGTTCTAGCATATTCTCTCTTAACAACAGCATGTTCAAGTATATCAGCCTATGTTGCACTGTCCTTACAAATGTCAGGGCCCTTCTGAGTAGTGAATACTGACGCAAAGTATTCACTAAGGGCCTCCCCTATCTCCTCCCAAGTGTATATTTCTTCTCTATCCCTGATCAGTCCCATCCTCACTCTAACTATCCTCCTGTTTTTCACATGTGTAGAATGCCTTGGAATTTTCCTTAATCCTACTTGCCAAGGCCTTTTCAGGCCGCCTTCTAGCTCTCCTAACTCCATTCTTCAGCTCCTTACTGGTTACCTTGTAACTCTTTAGAGCCCTGTCTGATCCTTGCTTCTAAACCTTAAGTAAGCTTTCTTCTTCTTGCCTACGTGTTCCACATCTCTTGTCAACTTTGCTTTCTTCACCCTACCATCCTTTCCCTGCCTCAATGGAACAAACCTATCTGGAACCCCCAACAAGTGCTCCTTAAACAATCTGCACATTTCTATGCATTTCCCTGAGTACATCTGTTCCCAGTTTACAGTATGCTCCCCAGTTCCTGCCCAATAGCATCATAGTCCCCCTCTCAATTATATACTTTCCCATACCATCTGTTGTTTTTTGAATCTTTACATAATGTGTTTGCGTAGCTGTTCCTCAATGTCCAGGTGGCTTTTGTTTGTGTGGAGGGGTTGGGTGTCACTGCGGGTGGATATGTAGTATAATTTCATCAGAGTGATTGTACCTATCTTTTACTTCTTTTATCTCTTCTCTAAAACATCAAAACCCTTGAACACTAAGCATCCAGTCCTGTTCCCCTGTCAACCAAGTCTCTGTAATGGTCACAATATCATACTTCCATGTATCGGTCCATGCTCTACATTCATCATCCTTGCCCTTAATACTCCTGGTATGAAAATAAATGCACTTCAACCCATCCCTCCCATCCGTGTCTATCACCTTGCTCTCGCCTATCCTTCCTTCAAAGCTTAGTGGTTCTGACATCACATTCCCTTCAATCCGTCCACTTTCTGACTGGTGTTTTGGTTCCCATCACACTGCCAAACTCATTTATACTCTCCCCAGTAGCAATATCAAACCTCCTAGCCAGGAGGTTGGTTTCCCTCAGTTAAGGTGCACCCTGTCCCTCTGAGACAGGGACGACCAGTACCAGAAGAGATTCCAATGATCCAAGAATCTGAATCGCATTCCCTGCACCAGTTCTTCACCTACACATTCCTGCCCTGACTAGAACATAGCATCAGGAGTAATTCAGCAACTATCTGGGAGTCCAATTACTATTTATTTATTAAGATACAATGCAGAATAGGCCCTTCCGGCCCTTTGATCTGCACCCCAATTTAACCCTAGCCTAATCACAGGACAATTTATAATGACCAATTAACTTTACCAACCAGTATGTCTTTGGAATGTGAGGGGAAACCCTGAAGTCTCAGGCAATGGTGGGAATTGAACCCAGATCACCTGTGGTGTAAAGCATTGTGCTAACCACTACATTACTGTGCCACCCAGGGATGTCCATTTAGAATGGAGATTAGGAGAAATTTCTTTATCCATAGGGTGGTGAATCTGTGGAATTTATTGCCACAAGTAGCTGTGGAGGTCGGGTCACTGAGGGCATTTAAAGTGGAGGCTAGTAGATTTTTGATGAGTCAGGGTGCGAAAGGTTACAGGGAGAAGGCAGGAAAATAGATTGAGAGGGAAATAGATCAGCTGTGACCAAATGATGGAGTAGATTCAACGGGCTGAATGGCCTAATTCTGCTCCAATATCTTATGGAGTCATCCAGAGATTATCCAAGAGTCATCCAAGGACCTACTTTCCTGACTCCCTGTGACTGCTGAACAGGAGCTCGTATCCTTTTCTGCCTGTGTCATTGGTGCCAATGGCTGCTCACCCTCCCCATTGAGAAAGATGAAACAGAAAGGTGCCTCCGTCACTGCCCATAGGACTCCCCTCACCCTTTCACTGCCTCCAGGCACCACTGCTCACTGCTTATGCACAGTCTGTTAAAGGGAATCAGCACTAAATCGTGGTGTAAAGTGCCACTTTGTGCAGAGAATTTATAAGAATATTAGAAACAGGAGAAGGAGTTCGCCATCTTGTCTGTCGAGCCTGTTCCACCATTCAATAAGATCATGGCTGACCGGTCATGGACTCAGCTCGATTTCAGTTTCGGAGTTATGGTAGGTGCTTTTGGAGATGAGGGAATGCCAGAGGAGGAGCTACGTGGCCAAAGAGGTTGGACATCAGCAAGCTCACAGGCAGTGAGGCTGCAGTTGTATCCTGTGTGAGTTGTTGTTGCTAATATTAGATTTCTTAGATTAGATTCAACTTTATTGTCATTGTGCCGAGTACAGATACAAAGCTAGTGAAATGCAGTTAGCATCTAACCAGAAGTGCAAAAGAATAGTATTATTTACAAAATAACTGCGAATAAAAAGTAAGTGCTGCAGCACACAAATATAAAAGTACTGAGACAGTACAATATGGGTGCAATACTGCTTAGCGCTGTGATGTGAGGTTCAGGGTCACAGCCTCAGGGAAGAAGCTCTTCCTGTGCCTGCTGGTGCGGGAGCGGAGGCTCCTGTAGCGCCTACCGGATGGGAGGAGAGTAAAAAGTCCATGGTTATGGTGAGATGCATCCTTGATAATGCTTTTCACCCTGCCCAGGCAGTGTTTATGGTAGGTGTTCTCAATGGTGGGCAATTGGGTGCTGATAATCCACTGGGCAGTTTTCACCACATGCTGGAGCGCTTTTTTAAAAGTCTGTCAGTATCCTGGGACAGAGGTGAGCTTTCTTGATGCTCCGCAGGAAATAAAGGCACTGTTGCGCCTTTTTGATCAGGATGGAGGAGTTCAGGGACCAGGTGAGATCCTCGGAAATGTGGACACCAAGGAATCTGAAGCTTGATACATGCTCCACTACAGCTCCGTTGATGTAGATGGGGACGTGAGTGTGGCTCCTGGCATGCCTGAAGTCCACAATGATCTCCTTGGTCTTCTGGGTGTTAAGGGCAAGGTTGTTGTCGGCACACCACACAGCCAGTTGCTGGACCTCGTCCCTGTAGGCCGTCTCGTCATCCCTTCTGATCAGGCCAACCACCGTAGTGTCGTCTGCGAACTTGATTATGGAGTTAGAACCATGTACAGGAACGCAATCATAGGTGAAAAGGGAGTACAGAAGAGGGCTCAGCGCACAGCCTTGAGACACACCAGTGTTCAGGGTGAGAATGGAGGAGGAGAGGTTGTCTAACTTAACTGATTCAGGTCTGTTGGTCAGGAAGTCCAAGGTCCATTTGCAGAGGGATGAGCTGATACCAAGCTGGCAAAGTTTGGCGATCAGCTTGGAGGGGATCACAGTATTGAATGCCGAACTAAAGTCACTGAACAGCATTCTGATGTAAGAGTTGGGGCAGTCCAGGTGGGTCAGGGCAGAGTGAAGTGCCGTGGAAATGGCGTCCTCTGTTGACCTGTTGGTGCGATAGGCAAATTGATGGGGGTCCAGGGTAGAGGGCAGACAGGATTTCAGATGTGATAGAATCAGTCTCTCAAAGCACTTTGCAATGATGGGGGTGAGTGCAACTGGGTGGAAGTCATTCAAGCCTGTGGAAGTGGAATGCTTCAGCAATATTGCCAAGTCAGTGATACTTGTATTCAGGAGATGATTTAATAGCCATTCCCTTTTCCTTCTGCAGGTGCTGGGGCCACGGTCTTGCAGAAAGCAGAAATACGGATCATCAACAGAGCTGTCTGTAATAATCTGATGAGCAGTTCAGTCACCTCCCGCATGTTGTGTGCGGGTTACCTGAGCGGAGGCATTGATGCGTGCCAGGTAAGGCCCTCGTACACGCTGCTCTGTACACAGCAAATTACCAGGGAATGCAGAGTCGATGGGTTCACTTGCTTCACTGTACCTTTAAAAGCCCCTCTTTCCACATGCGACTGACACCCTCACTGGAGTATATGTAACTATGGCTGTGAAAAGTAGCTGTTGTGTTAGGCTTTTTATATTAGTGACCAAATGCTCTCTGCGAAAGTTCCATAGAATGAACTGCTCACACCTTATCTGACCATTACATGGACATTCTATAATGGACATAAAAATTCAGAGTCCACCTCACACTGGCAGCAAGATTGGCATGGCAAATAAAGCACGCTGCACAAAAATGACCCCATGCCCACACGTAGGATAGATCTGAGAAGCTCTCAATAAATCAGAGTGTGGACTTGTGTGCAAAGCTTTGTTTTGAAGTAGTATTTGTTTTCAAAGTTGAATACAAGTAAGACAAGCCCAAGATGGAGTATAATTACACACAGCACAGTGAGTCCTGCTGGAAGCAGGGTTCAGACAAGGCCTAGGTGAGAGGGAAAGGAAGGAAATGTTTGGGTGAAGATGCTCCAAATGATGTGGAAAGTTGAAATGAGAAGACGGTCCCACTAGTCTGACAGAGTGGGTGCAGGGTGGGGGTCTCTCCTGAATGAGCGTAGAATCATTTGGAAGTTGAGGTCAGTCATTCAGGACTGGGAGGAGGGGAACAAAAATAGAGAATGTTGGAAATATTTAACTCTTAATGTTTCAGGTTAGTGACCTTCCAGAATTGGAGAAAGGTCAGCAACTTCCCTTCAACAGCAGCTACCTGATCTGATGATTGTTTCCAGCATTTTTGTTTGCAGCTCAGAATTCCAGCATTTGCATCATCCCAGTTCCCTTCCCAGAAGGGCTGTGAAGGCTCAGTAAATTCAAACACACTAGCTACCACTCGCATTAAAAATCTCTCTCCCCTCCCACCCTTACTCTCTTGTCATGACATCCCCACACTCTTGCCTCTCCCTGTGTTCTCCCTTCTCTCTGCCACTGGTCCCTTCCTTTCCCTCGCCTTCCTTCTCTCCCTCCCTCCTCCCTCTAGGAAACATAGACAATGTAAAATAGGAATATTGGTCAATTTAGCCCTTCAAGCTTGCTCTGTATTTTAGTACAACTATGGTTGGTCCTCTGTGTTGGTAGCATATTCCTGATCCATTCTCATGCCTATTGATTTGTTTTGAGATTAGAGATCTATCTCGTCCTCAAATACATGCAGTTGCTGCTGTATGTGGAGAGGTATCTGCAGGTTCACCATCTCTGAGTGAAGAAGTTTCTTACACTGCTTTTTTCCATCACCTTCCATGCCCTTTGCCCTTGCATTATCCTATCACTTGGCTGCTGCCTGCCCAAGTCCCATTCTGGACCCCTCACTTGTGTCCTCTACAGACTGATTCACTTCCAGTAATCTTCTATACAGTTCGATGAAAGATTATGACTGAACATCATGTACCTCTAATTTGGGCGGAGAAGAGATAGCTGCATCTCTCACACACCCTCTCCCATTGTGATTAATTTCTACACTTTGAGTTTGTTCAATTCAGCCATTCATTTAGTTAATCTAAAACTTAATACACATAAATCCCCAAAAATCTGGAATGAAAAAATCGTGAACTTGGAGCTGGAGATTTTTCCTGACAGAATTGCAGTGCAGAATCGTAGTGCTGTAAACTGTAGTGCCGTGCAGCGCAGAATCGTAGTGCTGTAAACTGTAATGCCACGCAGCGCAGAATCGTAGTGCTGTAAATTGTAATGCCACGCAGCGCAGAATCGTAGTGCTGTAAATTGTAGTGCAGCGCAGAATCGTAGTGCTGTAAATTGTAATGCCACGCAGTGCAGAATCGTAGTGCTGTAAATTGTAATGCCACGCAGCGCAGAATCGTAGTGCTGTAAATTGTAATGCCACGCAGCGCAGAATCGTAGTGCTGTAAATTGTAATGCCACGCAGCGCAGAATCGTAGTGCTGTAAATTGTAATGCCACGCAGCGCAGAATCGTAGTGCTGTAAATTGTAATGCCACGCAGCGCAGAATCGTAGTGCTGTAAATTGTAATGCCACGCAGCGCAGAATCGTAGTGCTGTAAATTGTAATGCCACGCAGCGCAGAATCGTAGTGCTGTAAATTGTAGTGCCACGCAGCGCAGAATCGTAGTGCTATGCAGCACAGTTGTAGTGTCATGCAGTGCAGAATTCTAGGGCTGTAAACTGTAGTGCCGTGCAGTGCAGAATCGTAGTGCTGTAAATTGTAGTGCCACGCAGCGCAGAATCGTAGTGCTGTAAATTGTAATGCCACGCAGCGCAGAATCGTAGTGCTGTAAATTGTAATGCCACGCAGCGCAGAATCGTAGTGCTGTAAACTGTAGTGCAGTGCAGAATCGTAGTGCTGTAAATTGTAATGCCACGCAGCGCAGAATCGTAGTGCTGTAAATTGTAATGCCACGCAGCGCAGAATCGTAGTGCTGTAAATTGTAATGCCACGCAGCGCAGAATCGTGCTGTAAATTGTAATGCCACGCAGCGCAGAATCGTAGTGCTGTAAATTGTAATGCCACGCAGCGCAGAATCGTAGTGCTGTAAATTGTAATGCCACGCAGCGCAGAATCGTAGTGCTGTAAATTGTAGTGCCACGCAGCGCAGAATCGTAGTGCTGTAAATTGTAATGCCACGCAGCGCAGAATCGTAGTGCTGTAAATTGTAGTGCCACGCAGCGCAGAATCGTAGTGCTGTAAATTGTAATGCCACGCAGCGCAGAATCGTAGTGCTGTAAATTGTAATGCCACGCAGCGCAGAATCGTAGTGCTGTAAATTGTAATGCCACGCAGCGCAGAATCGTAGTGCTGTAAATTGTAGTGCAGAATCGTAGTGCTGTAAATTGTAATGCCACGCAGCGCAGAATCGTAGTGCTGTAAATTGTAATGCCACGCAGCGCAGAATCGTAGTGCTGTAAATTGTAATGCCACGCAGCGCAGAATCGTAGTGCTGTAAATTGTAATGCCACGCAGCGCAGAATCGTAGTGCTGTAAATTGTAATGCCACGCAGCGCAGAATCGTAGTGCTGTAAATTGTAATGCCACGCAGCGCAGAATCGTAGTGCTGTAAATTGTAATGCCACGCAGCGCAGAATCGTAGTGCTGTAAATTGTAGTGCCACGCAGCGCAGAATCGTAGTGCTGTAAATTGTAGTGCCACGCAGCGCAGAATCGTAGTGCTGTAAATTGTAATGCCACGCAGCGCAGAATCGTAGTGCTGTAAATTGTAATGCCACGCAGCGCAGAATCGTAGTGCTGTAAATTGTAATGCCACGCAGCGCAGAATCGTAGTGCTGTAAATTGTAGTGCCACGCAGCGCAGAATCGTAGTGCTATGCAGCACAGTTGTAGTGTCATGCAGTGCAGAATTCTAGGGCTGTAAACTGTAGTGCCGTGCAGTGCAGAATCGTAGTGCTGTAAATTGTAATGCCACGCAGCGCAGAATCGTAGTGCTGTAAATTGTAATGCCACGCAGCGCAGAATCGTAGTGCTGTAAATTGTAATGCCACGCAGCGCAGAATCGTAGTGCTGTAAACTGTAGTGCAGTGCAGAATCGTAGTGCTGTAAATTGTAATGCCACGCAGCGCAGAATCGTAGTGCTGTAAATTGTAATGCCACGCAGCGCAGAATCGTAGTGCTGTAAATTGTAATGCCACGCAGCGCAGAATCGTAGTGCTGTAAATTGTAATGCCACGCAGCGCAGAATCGTAGTGCTGTAAGTTGTAGTGCCACGCAGCGCAGAATCGTAGTGCTGTAAATTGTAATGCCACGCAGCGCAGAATCGTAGTGCTGTAAATTGTAGTGCCACGCAGCGCAGAATCGTAGTGCTATGCAGCACAGTTGTAGTGTCATGCAGTGCAGAATTCTAGTGCTGTAAACTGTAGTGGCCTGGAAAAAAATGTTTCTCAGTTCCCCTCTAAATTGTTTACACCTTGTCTTAAACCTTTGCTCTCTGTTCTTGGACACTACTGCAAAAGGGAACTATCTACCCTATCTAGATTGATACTCACACAACATGGAGACTTGACTATGCTGAACATTGCGTCTTCCTGAGCAAGTCCCATTTACCCACATTTGGACTGTATCCCCTAAACCTTTCCCATCTATGTACCTGTCCATAACACTTTCAAATGTTGTATCTGCCTCTACCATCTTCTCTGATAGCTCATTCCATATACCATGTTCCACTCTGGGGGAGGAAGAAAATGTCCCTTTGGTCCACTTTAAATCTTACCCCTCTCACCTTAAACCTCTGCCTTCTAGTTTTCAACTTTCCTACCCTGAGAAGAAGACAGTGACCATTCACCATATCTATGCCCCTCATGATTTTATAAACCTTTACAAGGTCTCAGCTTCCTCTGCCCCACGGAAAACCATCTCAGCTTATCCAGTACCTCGTTATAACTTAAGCCCGTCAGTTCTGGTCACCATTCTATAGGAAGGATGTGATTAAATTGGAGAGGGTGCAGTAAAAATTGACAAGCAAAATCCTTGTCAATCTTCACTACACCCTTTCCAAATTAGTTACATCTTTCCTATAGAACCAGAACTGCACACAATTCTCCAAATGCTACCTCACCAATGCCCTATACAGCTGTGCTATCTACACATCAAATGATTCAGTACACTTCTTTCGGTACCCACTCAGCCTCCTCTGCTCCAAAGCAAACAAACCGAGCCTCTTCAGTCTCATCTCATACTGTAACTGCAATGCTATATCCCACGCAACATTTTGGCAGGTCTCCTCTGTATGTTCTCCAGTGTAATCCTGCCCTTTCTATAGTGTGGCAACCAGGAGTGTACGATGAACTCTTGCTCAGCTTAACCAATGTTTTGTAAAGTTCTACCAAAACCTCCCTGCTTTTACACTCCATGCCTGATTAAAGCGGGCAAGTATCCCATACGCCAGCTTCTCCGCATTTATCTAAGCTGTCACCTTGTATAACAAGGCCTCTGTTCTTCATTGTTCCCCATGACCCATGTCCAGTCCTTATAAGGCCTCCAAAAGTGAATCATCTCACGCTTATCTGTTCAGTTTTGGTCACCCTGCTGTAGGAATGATACCATCATGCTGGAAAGAGCGCAAAAAGAAACTGAGGATGTTGAAGGAAAGGTTGAGCAAGCTAGAACTTGATTAGGCAGAAACTAGGGAGAGTTAATTGGACACAGTTGTTTTCGGGCAAGTCCACATACGTTGTTGTGTTTAAGGACCAACTGCTCAGAGTGCAGGATAGGTATGTTCCAGACAGAAGGAAGAACAAGAATGGCGAGGTAAGGAAATCTTGGATTTCAAGAGAGGTGATGATTGTAGTCAAGAAGAAAAAAAATGTACATAGGTTTAAGAAGCTAAAAATTAAGCAGAATACTTGATTATAAAAAAAGACAAAAAAAGAACTCAAAGGAAATTTGGAGAGCCAGGAGGGAATATGTGTTTGGAGGTGATTATATAAGCAAGGTCCTAAATGAGTACTTTTTTTTTGGTTTGTACCAAGGAGAAGGAGGTGAAAGATAGTGAGATCAGTGTGGAACATGTTAGTGTACGAGGGAATTTTGAGATGCAGGAGGTAGTACTGGGTCTATAGCCAAGAGCCTTTGAAATGCCTCTGGTAGGGAAGCTATTCTAGAGCATTCTAAGAAATAGGATTTATGACCATTTGGAGAGACATTGCTTAATTAGGGACGGTCAGCATGGCTTTGGGTGGGGCAAGCCATGTCTTACTCAGTTGAGTTTTTTGAGAAGGTGTCAAGGGTGATTGATGAGGGTACTGCTGTGGATGTTGTTTTCGTGGATTTTAATCAGGTACTTGTATCGGTATTTACTGAGAAGGATGTAGAGGATTCTGTGATCAAAGTGGAACATGATAAAATGCTAGGGCATTTCGAGAGTAGGAAAGAGGTAGTGTTGTATTTCTTAAGGTCAGCATGGTTTCCTAGAGGAAATCTTTTGGAAATCTTTGAGGAATTAACAGGCAGGATAGACAAAGGAGAGTCAGTGGATGTTGTATACCTGGACTTTCAGAAGGCCTTTGACAAGTTGCCACACATGAGGCTGCTCAACAAGATAAGAGCCCATGGTATACAGGAAAGATACTAGCATGGATAGAAGATTGGTTGACTTTTAGGAGGCAAGGAGTGGGAATAGAGGGGGCCTAATTTGCTTGGCTGCTGGTGACAACTGGTGTTCCACCGGGGTCTGTGTTGGGACTGCTTCTTTCCACATTATATGTCAATGATTTCGATGACAGAATTAATGGCTTTGTGGCAAGATAGGTGGAGGGTCATGTAGTGTTGAGGAAGCAGGGAGTCTGCAGGAGGACTTAAGTAGAGGTCTAATGCTTTATTGTCTTAAATTCCATTTTTCCACTGTCTGCCCAATAGATCAAAATCATAACCACCTCGCTCCTGTCAGCACCACCAATTCTCATGTTATCTACAAATTTTTTAATCGTACCTTCTCTTCACTTCCAAGGCGTGAATGTATATAGCAAGGAGCACTGCTGACGTCTGATTGAGGGGTCAGGATTTGGAGCTAGGTCCGTGCTGGAGAGAGGATAGTGATATGGCATTGGTTCTGTGGGTCAGAGTTTGCAGGCTGAGGACCAGGCAAGGACTGGGCTCTGGGTTTGGGGCCCAACAGCTGAAGAATGACCAGGTCTGGTGTTGTTGACCTGAGGTCAGGGACAGTGCTGGGCACTGGGATGGATTCTGGAGTTGGGCTTGGCACTGGGATGTGGGATGGAATAGGGGTTGGTCCTGAAAGACCACAGACCTCAGTTCCTGACATGCAATGAGATTGGGGTCTGTGGGGAGGAGTCAGAAGGGAAGCAAGTCAGGATGTTGTAGGGTTTGGGAGTTTACTTACTCTGCCATGCATTGCTTCTGGGCCACTGGGGAAATCTCGTTGCAGATGGCCCTTTTTAGTCAATGCCGTACTGTGAAAATCTGTAGTGGAGTTACTGCAGACAGACATCTAACTCTCGGTTTGACCAGGAACTATCAAATCATGGAAGAGGATAGTGTAGGAAGTCACAAGCTGTACCAGTGGCTGTGTTTGGTGTGAATGTTCAATCCAGGCCCATCTTGCTGTCCACTGGCTGCCTGAGCTAACAGTTTTATTGTTTGGTTTCAGGGTGACTCTGGCGGCCCCATGTCCAGCGTGGAGGAAAACGGGAAAGTATTCCTTGCTGGCATTGTCAGCTGGGGAGACGGCTGTGCCAGAAAGAATAAACCAGGGGTCTACACCAAGGTTTCAAAGTTTCGACAGTGGATCAAGCAGCACTCTGGGGTGTAGTGCATTGATATGTATGTCGTCCTAGCCTGGTATAACAGAGAAATTGTTCTATCATGGAGAATGGACATTTGGTACACGCTTTCACTTGTGTCACTGGTTCCTGGCACAGAGACTCTCCCAACTTGTAGATAATGTATAAAGTTTTCATGAAATCAATTCCATCAGTGAAGATGTTCTGTGGGGTGATTTGTTATTTCTCATCATACTGATCATAAATGCTCAGTGGTATGGGGAGGGGGAGGGGGATGGGTACAATGAGCTGGAATGCTCTAGGTAACCTTTCCTTCCTCCCCTCCCCATACAGATAGACTGAAGGTTGGTCAGACTGGGCTAAGAGCAGGTTGTTTGCTCAAAATATGCCTTTTAGTTCAATTCACTTTATAAAATTCTGTGAAGGAAAGTAACTATTCCGCTTATGCTAGATTGTGTGTATTGAGTTCAACATTACCAAACCTGCAGGGAGCCTAAATGATTTTTTCCCCCAACTAAATGCTCAGCCATTAGCATTTGCCATGAACTCGCAATGACTCTTGGAACCTTCTCAACTATCAGTAGATTGTGTTTTTATTCTGTCATGTGTATGTAATTTGACATAAGGGTTTTTAACTTCTGTTTTAGTTTTGTTCAGTCTGCGCGATGATTGTGAGAGGCTGACCTCATTGTTACTCCCAGCACACTTTAATGAAAGAATCACTCTGTCTACACAGAATGGAGGTGGCCTTGTGTGTGGTACAAGGTGGACCCACTGACTGGGAAGAGCACCTTGCTTCGCACCCCTGCTGAACTCCTGCCTCCTTGGGGTGCCTGCAGTGAGCTTAGCTCAGTCTGCTTCATTGACTTTTGATGTCAAGTATAAAGCATGAAGGAAAAACTCGGGGAAAAAAAAGCAAATGTAGAGTTTTAAGTTATCAAGACTTTTCAGTGAGCTCATGTTCATAACCCAGTCGAGGCCATCAATTGGTAAAATGATGGTTTGAATGCAGCAAGAGTTTTTGTGGTTTGGATGAAATTTGACATGACTATACACACAATCACTGAGCCATGTTCCAAAAGGTCGTAGTTTAGCTGAGCTGATTCAGCTGATACTTTCTCTGTGGATTCTTCTGAAAGAGACAGAGACAAGAGTGCCTTCCTGACACATGTGCTGCTGTTTTCAATTCTACTCTCTGCTTTCCCACTGCAGGGTCACTGTTTTACTGATACCGTTTCTTGCTCAGCAGTGTTTTTATATGCAAACTTTTCTACTAAAATAAACTGGAAATGAGCGTACCTTGTCTTATTTGAGTTTCATCCTATTACAGAGTTATACAGAAATGGGCCCTTTGGCCCAACTGCTTCATGGTGACCAAGATGCCCATCTATGCTAGTCCCAGTTGCTCACATTATAGAATTTTTATTTTTCTTTGAGCTCTTGCAATGTCGGGCTTAATGATGGGTAATACAAACTGGTTTGGACCTGTACCCACTCATGGTCTGGTAAAAAAAACCAGAGCCATAATGTGGCAGATGAAGATGTGGCTGAAGAATTGGTGCATGGGCAGCATTTCAGATTTGTCGATCATTGGGATCTTCTGGGAAAGGAGTGACCTGTACAAAAGGGGCTGGTTACACCTGAACTTGAGGCATCAATGTTCTTGCGGGAGGGGGTGGGGTGCTAGGGTTTGAAAGTAGCTTGGCGGGCGGGGGGGATGGGAATCAGTGATAGATCAGAAGATGAAGCAATTGGTGTAAAGGTAGATGCAATGTGCAGAAAGACTGCGAGGAAGATGTTGTGTACCATTCAGCTAGGTCTTCCAGTATAAAGAAACAAACTACAACAAAGTCAGAGTGAATCACATGATTAATGCATTTATTATTTTACTTGCAAGGGGAGATGTACTTCCTGTCAATTTTCATTGGAAATATAGCTCCAATCTTCCCTGTTGTCAAACATTCCCTATGGCCATAAAACAATTGTCTGTCATCAAAAAAAAAGTTTGTTCCCATATAACAAGTTCATAAGTTTTCTTATCCAAACCAGCAAAGCACCTTCGGATCTCATAGCCTCCATTTCATTAATGCAATGCATTTTACAAAAGTTAAAAATTCTTAAATGCGGGGTTACAGACATATACCAATGGTTATGCCATTATGTAGGATAATCAAGCCACCATCCTCTTCCTGGAGTGCTATAATTGTGAAACTGATCTCCCACTTTCTTATTCTTTTTGATAACCTCTCGGATAGAATCCACAAAGTAAGTTATGTCTTATGGTTCATGTGGCATGTAAGTTCAACGTTCTTGTCCAATCAGAGTGTACATGCCTCCTTTCTTGGATAGAAGCTATTTGGTTCTGCAGTGCCATTGTACGGACAGCTACCAATTCTGCCAACAATTTAGATATTGCTTGTGGAGTGGGTTCGTTCAAGGGCATATGCAGTTTCATTTGCTAACTTTTCCAACGTTGATGTTATGTTAATCAGTTCCTGTGCCTTACCAGTTCTATAGGCAAGTGTTACCTTCCCCAGGGACAACACTAAGTCCTTTTACTTTGGCATTGGCATTGTCTTATAGAGGTATACACCTTCCTCTAAAATACTTTTTTCCAAATTTATCTCCCCATCTTCTCCCGTGACATTCTGGCTGTACCAATAAGGGGAGGAAAGGGTTTATGTTTCTGAGTCCCAGCATCATTGTACCAACATACCCAGAGCAGAGGACTTGGACCAATTAAAGTAACAGTTCATCTCTGTTTCATTAAAGGGCATGGGTACACAAAGCCCACCCACTTCCATGTGCCTGGACATCCTTACAAACCCAGCACCTGAGAACATTGGTCCTGTTTGCACATTTGCAAGTGAATGGTAAGAAAGTATGTGTGGCAATTGCATGTGTCAGAGAAAAGACGAGGGCTAAACCAACCGCTGTCATTTGGACTCTTAGTGGTTTTATTTTTTTCACGTTATTAGGCACCTTACAATGGGAGATGTGAATCCACGAAGGCTTTTCTATTACCTTGATGTCTGTATTAGTAACCAGTAATACATGTAATGTCAGGTTGCTGTTCATTGACTATAGCTCAGCATTTAATACCATTATTCCTACAATCCTGATTGATAAGTTACAGAGCCTGGGCCTCTGTACCTCCCTCTGCAATTGTATCCTCGACTTCCTAATTGGAAGACTACAGTCTGTGCAGATTGGTGATAATATCTCTTCCTCGCTGACGATCAACACTGGTGCACCTCAGCGGTGTGTGCTCAGCGTGCGCGCGCTCTCTCTCTCTCTCTCTCTCTCGCTCTCGCTCTCTTTCTATATATATACACACACACACACACACACACACACATATGACAGTGGCTGGGCACAGCTCAAATACCATCTACACATTTGCTGACGATACAACCATTGTTGGTAGAATCTCAGGTGGTGACGAGAGGGCGTGCAGGAGTGAGATATGCCGAACAGTGGAGTGGTGTCACAGCAACAACCTGGCACTCAACATCAGTAAGACGAAAGATCTGATTGTGGACTTCAGGAAGAGTAAGACGAAGGAACACATACCAATCCTCATAGAGAGATCAGAAGTAGAGAGAGTGAGCAGTTTCAAGTTCCTGTGTGTCAAGATCTCTGAGGATCTAACCTGGTCCCAACATATCAATGCGGTTATAAAGAAGGCAAGACAGTGACTATACTTCATTAGGAGTTTAAAGAGAATTGGTATGTCAACAAAAACACTCAAAAATTTCTTTCGATGTCCCATTCTGACAGGTTGCATCACTGTCTGGTATTGGGGGTGGGGTGGGGTGGGGGCGCTACTGCACAGGACTCAAAGAAGGTCGTAAATTTAGTCAGCTCCATCTTGGGTATCAGCCTACAAAGTACCCAGGACATCTTTAGGGAGCGGTGTCTCAGAAAGGCAGCGTCCATTATTAAAGACCTCCAGCACCCAGGGCATGCCCTTTTCTCACTGTTACCATCAGGTAGGAGATACAGAAGCCTGAAGGCACACACTTAGTGATTCAGGAACAGCTTCTTCCCCTCTGCCATCCAATTCCTAAATGGACGTTGAACCCGTGAAGACTACCTCACTTTTTAATATATTTCTGATTTTGCATGATTTTTAATCTATTCAATGCATATATACTGTAATTTACTCAGTTATTTTTTTCTTCTGTATTTTGTATTGCATTGAACTGCTACTAAGCTAACAAATTTCACGATACATGTCGGTGATAATAAGCCTGATTCCGATTCTGATTCTGAAAAGGTCCTTCAAATCGAGGTTCCAAACAATTCCTTCTTTTAAATATCTGCACCAGCACGTAATCTCCAGACTCGATGTCATAGCACTTACTATCACTAATGGTTGCTCTAGTCCACTTTTCCTCACACATTTGACCAAGTTTATTCTTAAATTGCTTCATTTGTCCTTTCCACTAGGTCTGCTGACTGAGAATCGAAATATTGATTCACCTGTAAGGCTTTGCATACTATTTTAATTACTTTGCCAGTGAAATGAGTACTGTTGTTGCTAGATAGTTTCCAGGGGATCCCAAATTGCAGGATTATTTCCTTTAACAAACATTTCATTTCTGTAATTGCATCATTGTTTCTACAAGGAAATATTTCAACCCATTGTGAGAACACATCAGTAATGACTAATATATACTTATACCCTTCACATTAAGAGAATTCAATAAAGTCGATCTGTAAGTGTAAAAAAAAATCTGGCAGCAAGGTGTGAACCCTGTTACTTTTACCAGTTTTCCTGGATTTTGCAAGGTACATCTCACATCTCATACATTGTCTACAGATTTTTTCTGCAACTCTAGATACTCCCGAGTCATACCAAGTTTGGTTTAATTAAACATTCACCTCTTGCCGCATGTGTGATCTTGTGAACACATTGGGCAGTCCATGGTACCAATTTACCTGGGGTCACAATGTCTTTATCGGGGTGAAGCCACATACTATCGTGCTACTTACAACCCAGCTTTTCCCTTATTGTTGGATAAATCCGAACAGCAACAAAGCAAATTAAATTGACATTAACAAAACAATTGGAGTATTAGTAAGGTCTACACAGGCTTGTGTAACAGTTTCACAGCAGTGTGAATCAGTCTTCCTTCATGGGGAGAAGAGTGGGCGGATTAAGAGTTGCACAGCGAGTAATCATTAACATTTGGTTTGTTAGTAACTCGGTTTTGTACTTAGTTTACCTAGCAGGGGTAAGGTGTTATAAGGCATAGCAAGTCAGTATGTGCTGAACAGCAAGGTAAGAAGCTGCCACTGCTGGAACGCAATCTGATAAACCTCTGGCTGTTGGGTCTGAGCACTGAAATAAACAGTTGTCCTTTGTCTTTCCCTGTGATTCTGAGTCAAGACGATCTGAACAAACTATTCATGGTGAACAAAAGGTGAAACTCCCTTCTTTTAGTCTGGGAGGCTCAAAATTGAGGGGCAGATATCATCGCTTCTTTCATATGTTCAAATGCTTCTTCAGCTTCCAGGGTCCAGCATAATGGATCTGCTTGACTGGGAACAGATATTTTCTGGGGGGCCCTAACAATGGCTGCATTATCTAAAATCTGCTGTCTGCAGTACACAGTCATCCCCAGGAAATGCTTCATTTCCCTGTGAGGCATTGGCTGCAGGACTTTAACTATTGCTTCAATCTGACTCTTAATCAATGAGCTTGTATCTTGGGATAGGGTATGTCCTAGATAAGTAACTTCTGGTCGTACAATCTGTAGTTTCTGCTTTTATACTTTATGACCTTTCTTAGCTTATGTAAAAGGTAGCTTCCTTGCTTGGGGAGATTGACAGGAGGTCATCCAGGTACTGTATTAGAGTAGAGCCCCCTGGGAAGCCCCTTATTCTTCTATTTGCAATTCACACAACAAAACACTAATTGTATCTGAAGCACCTTCAACTACTCCAAAAGACTGAGGTTTGGTAAAATACTGAAAGGCTTTTATTCGCTGTACAATACGACCTCCACAGTGAGTGTCTGCCCCCGGACTGAGGGGGAGGGGCAAGGCGAACACCTTTATACAGGACTCTGTGGGAGGAGCCACAGGGGCAGTCAGCAGAGGGGTGTGTCCAGACACGTTAGGCGTCGGTAATCCCTCGTGCGTGTGCGTCGCGCCCGGTAAGGGAGTGTCGTGTGGTGTCTGTATAGGGTTTGGGGTGTACGGTGTCTTGTAGGTACATACATTGGTGGGTACGGGATCAATAGTCACCATGGAGTGTTCAGGGTAGGGGCCCGGAGCTCCTGCGGGCGCCAGGTCCCGGATGGAGACCATAACCTCCCGCCCATCAGGTAAAACCACGTAGGCGTACTGGGGGTTCGCATGAAGTAAGTGAACCCTCTCGACTATCGGGGAGTATTTATGGCTCCTCGCATGTTTCCGGAGCAGCACTGGCCCCGGGGACGTCAGCCAAGTTGATAGGGTGGTTCCAGTGGTCGATTTTCTGGGAAAAGAAAAGAGCCGCTCATGAGGGGTGGCATTAGTGGCTGTGCATAACAGGGAGCGGATGGAGTGGAGTGCCTCGGTGAGGACCTGCCAGTGGGAGACTGGCAGTCCCTTTGACCTGAGGGCTAAGAGTGTGGCTTTCCACACTGTGCCATTCTCCTTCTCTACCTGTCCATTCCCCCGGGGATTATAGCTCATGGTCCTACTAGTTGCAATACCCCTAAGCCAGTAGATATTGGCACAGCTCGTCACTCATAAACAAGGACCCTCTGTCACTGTGGATATAACAGAGTGAAGAGCTTGTGCAGGGCTTTTATAACTGAAGTTGTAGTGGTGTCGGGGCAGGGGATGGCGAAGGGGAACCGCGAGTACTCGTCGATAACGTTAAGAAAGTACACATTGCGGTCGGTGGAGGGAAGGGGGCCCTTAAAGGCAACACTCAGTCGCTCAAAGGAGCGGGTGGCCTTGATGAGTTGTGCCTTTTCGGGTCGGTAGAAGTGCGGTTTGCACTCTGCGCAGACTTGGTAATCCCTGGTCATCATCCTGATCTCCTCAAGGGAGTAAGGCAGGTTCCGGGCTTTCACGAAGTGGAAAAGCTGGGTGACCCCCGGGTGGCAAAGGTCTACATGTAGGGCGTATAGCTGGTCGATCTGCATGCTGGTGCACGTTCCCCGGGATAGGGCATTGGAGGGCTTGTTGAGCTTCCCAGGCCTGTACATGATGTCATAGTTGTAGGTGGAGAGTTCGATTCTCCACCTCAGAATTTTATCATTTTTGATTTTGCTCCGCTGCTGATTATTAAACATGAATGCGACAGAGCGCTGGTCAGTTAGCAGGGTGAACCTTTTGCCGGCAAGATAGTGCCTCCACTGCCTAACAGCTTCCACTATGGCCTGGGCCTCTTTCTCCACTGCAGAGTACTGAATTTCAGGGCCTTGAGGAGTACGGGAGAAGAACGCTACCGGTCTTCCCGCCTGGTTGAGGGTAGCAGCCAGTGCAAAGTCAGAGGCGTCAGTCTCGACTTGGAAGGGAATGGCCTCATCCACCGCATGCATTGCTGCTTTGGCAATGTCCCCTTTTATGCGGTTGAAGGCCGTGTGGGCCTCGGCAGAGAGGGGGAATGTGGTGGACTTGACCAGGGGGCGGGCCTTGTCTGCATAGTTAGAGAACCATTGGGCGTAATATGAAAAGAAGCCCAGGCACCTTTTGAGGGCTCTGAGGGTATTGGGAAGAGGGAGTTCCAACAGGGGGCGCATACGGTCAGGGTCAGGGCCAATGACTCCATTCTCCACGACACACCCAAGGATAGCAAGTCAGGTGGTCCCAAATACACACTTGTCCTTGTTATAGGTGAGGTTGAAAGATTTGGCCGCTTGGAGAAATTTTTGGAGGTTGTTGTCGTGATCCTGCTGGTCATGACCGCAGATGGTGATGTTATCCAGATATGGGAACGTGGCCTTCAGTTGGCACTGGTTCACCATCTGGTCCATTGCCCTCTGGAAGACAGATACACCATTCGTGACGCCAAAGGGGACGCGCAGGAATTGATAAAGCCTGCCGTCCGCCTCGAAGGCAGTGTAAGGGCGGTCCTCCCGGCGGATGGGGAGCTGATGGTAAGTGGATTTTAGGTCTATGGTCAAGTACACCTTGTACTGTGCTATCTGATTGACCATATCCGTGATGCGGGGTAGAGAGTACACGTCGAGCTGCATGAACCTATTGATGGTCTGGCTATAGTCCACGACCATCCTATTCTTCTCCCCGTTCCGAACAACCACCACCTGCTCCCTCCAAGGACTTGTGCTTGCCTCAATGACCCCCTCCCTGAGCAGCCGCTGCACCTCTGACTTAATGAAGGCTCTGTCCCCCGCGCTGTACCTCCTGCTTTTAGTTGCCACGGGTTTACAGTCGGGGGTCAGGTTGGCGAACAGCGGTGGGGGAGGGATCCTGAGGGTGGAGAGGCCACAAGTGGCATCGGTAGTGCGGCAGTTGGCATGGTGTTGGGTGGGATGCGCGGGTCGGTAGTGGGGTACGTGACATATCTCTACAAAACAGGGGATTTATGACAGTAATTGGTGGGAGGGGCCCATCATACTTCATTGTCACGCTTTTCAGGTGGCTCTGGAAGTCCAACCCCAATAGCACACGGGCACACAGTTGAGGCAAGACCAGTAACTTAAAGTCCCGATATTCTGTGCCCTGCACCACTAGCGTCGCTGTACAACCCCCCCGGATGTCTGTTGTATGCGACCCGGAAGCCATGGTGACCCTCTGACTTACCGGCCATATCATGAGTCCACAATGCTGCACCGTGTCTGGGTGGATAAAACTCTCCGTGCTGCCTGTGTCAAACAGGCAGCTTGTCCTGTGCCCCTCCACCAGGATGTCCATCATTGACCTTGCGAGCTGGTGGGGAGCGCTTTGGTCGAGGGTCATAGAAGCCAGGGTGGGGTCACTGTCTTGGTCCGGCGCGGTAGGGTGGCCTGTGAGCACCTGCTGGTCGTGGGCGGTGGGAGGTGGCACCGACCAAGATGGCCGCCCCCATGTCTTGCACGTGGTGGCAGTGTGCAGGGAAGATGGCGACCCCCACGACTCGCACGCGGCGCTGCTCGATCCTGCTCGCAGTTTTGACTTACAGAACTTGGCGAAGTGGCCCTTCTTTCCGCAGCTGGAGCGGGTAGCTTGTCAGGCTGCGCAGCGTTTCCGGGGGTGCTTCTCCAGTCCGCAGAAGTGGCACTTCACGGACTCACGACTGGTTGCAGCCGAGGTTGATTCACCGGCGGGTTGCGGGGTCTGCGGCGCCCACGAGGCCATCGGGGGATCGCGTGCCTGGAGAGCCTCGGAGTTATGCAGAGCGGCCTCCAACGTATCAGCCAGCTCGATCGCCGAACTTAGGGTAAGATTGGCTTTTTCCAGCAGCCACTGGCGCACGTAGACTGACCTGGTCCCCGTGACAAAGGCGTCTCTCACTAGGAGTTCTGCATGCTGTGCCGCTGTCAGTTCCTGGCAATTGCAGGCCCGCACGAGTGTCTGTAGGGCCCGGACAAACTCAGCGCTCGATTCCCCGGACCGTTGTTGCTGTGTCGCTAAGCGATGCCGAGCATAGACGCTGTTTATCGGCCGCAGGTATTGTCTTTTGAGTGCGTTCATCGCGCCGTTATAGTTCGGCTGGTCTCTGGTCAGCGAATAAACCCGTGGACTGACCCTGGAGAGTAGAACTCTGCGCTTTGCTACGGGGTCGGTCGCTTTAATCTCCTCTAGATACGCTTCGAAGCAGGCCAGCCAGAGTTCGAAAGCGTTTCCAGCGTCAGGCATTTGTGGATCGAGGTCCAATTTTTCTGGTCTCAGGGCCTGTTCCATGTTTTAAAATGTACAGCGAATAAAATTGACGCACCTTCAATTACTCCAAAAGACTGAGGTTTGGTAAAATACTGAAAGGCTTTTATTAGCTGTACAATACGACCTCCACAGTGAGTGTCTGCCCCCGGACTGAGGGGGAGGGGCAAGGCGAACACCTTTATACAGGACTCTGTGGGAGGAGCCACAGGGGCAGTCAGCAGAGGGGTGTGTCCAGACAGGCAACCGAGTTACAACATATATACATGGTTTACCACAGTATCAAAATTATTTTCCAAGGAATCTCAAATTCAAAATCAAAGTCAAAGGTCTTAGTAACATCTTTTATATTCTATAAAAGGAAGCAGTCTTACTGGTAAAGCAACTTTTAGGTTGCCCAAAAATATTCAAATCTTTCCAAAATTGTTAATTTCAAATACCTAATTTAATTACCATCCAAATGCCAATTTCCCCCAAATGCCCATTTCACTTACAAATGTGGGCATTTCATATCTGGAATACAGTTTCACAAAGTTTTACCTCAACTCAGATTACATCTGGTCAGTATGAGATCTGAGATTTTTTAAATTAATTCCACAAAAAAAGAACCCTAAAAAGAAGCAGACAAGACAAAACAAAAACATCCTTGTACTATTCTTCTTTGAAGTAACTTCAAAATATAAAATACCCATTCAAAAAAAGGCTTTCACATTTTTTTCAAAGGACCAAGGAAGAGAGGCGAAAAATCTGCAGGGTGGGGTGGGGGACATTAACACATTGATGCAACCTCTTAAAGGCACAGTCTCTTAAAACAACACATATACACATGCGTGTGCATGCAAACTCAATTGTGGCCACATGTTACATGCAAAACCATTCACACTTTAAACCATTTTAGAAAATCTCTTGTTCCTAAGGGTTACATCATTACAGCAATATTCAGTTACAATTTGACAACATTGAGGAAATATGTTACTCCAAGACTCTATAACAAAGAAATGTTGGAAGTTATTCATTATGCATAAGTAAACAACATTCAATACGTTTAAAGCATAAACTCCCCACATTCTAAAATTCCCCAAAATTCCAACATATTCTGACCCTTCTGTAACTGCAGTCCCTGATTTTTGCTAGGATTTAAATTACATTAACTGTTTGCTCTATAGTTCCAAGCACATTGACCCCACATTACCACAGCTGAAACAGTATGTTCAGATGCAAGCACATTATAATCGATCTTCTTTCCTCGTTTATCATCTAGACTGTATATTTCACTCTGGTAACTGATTACATGAAACAACTCTCTAGAATCGTTGCTGGGCAAATATGTTGCTTGGCAATATCCCTCAGCTGCTGTATGCTGAACAGGGTAGTGTATGTTCTATTTTGGTTTTGATTTCCTGCCCCGGCTCCTCCCTCTCAGTAACTGGGGGCGGGGGGGGGGTGGTGCGGTGAGGAGGCTCGTCATCATAACCATATCTGGTCATCTTATCTGCTAAATCATTCCAATCCATATTTCCATATTCATCGTCTTCCCCTTTCAGATCCAAAAGCATATATTATTCCTCTGTGCAGCAAGTTGTCTCTTCAGCTTTTGTATCAACTTTAAAAACTATGATTTTTCTTTTCATGTGCTGATTTCTCTTTCTGGATCAGAGAGCAACGCACTCTGCCACATTTTTTTTTGTTCTATTTACATTTACCAGTAGTCTATCAAGTTACCAGTTTTCACTACAGTATCCTCTGGGGTTTAATAAATTTCAGTATTTAGTTCCGGCATCTAGTGTCCCTGACACCCTTTCATTATTGGATAGTTTACTAATTTCCTTTCTCATATTACCTCGGAAAACTTTCGCATGTCCCCGACACTAGGTCGACCTACATAAAAGTCCCTAACACTAAAAAACATCCAATATATTTGTACACATGCATCCCAGTCGCAGGGTCATCCTGTATAACTGCCCCCCAACATGAAAAACTATCCAATACATTTGTGCACATCTCTTTCACATGCCCCAGACACTAGGTCGACCTCTATCATCATACCAAATACGTTGGAATCATGACAAAAACTGATCCACTCAAGACCATTGCATTGATTGCAGTGTATAGGGTGAAAGGCAGATAAAGCTGAAGTAGAACTGCCAAGGGTAAAAAAAAAACTTACTTTTCCTTCAGTGGCCACTACTCCCAATGAGTTTGCCCCAGGCAGTTCTGTCCTCGGAATTTCCCGTATCACTGTCATACCAAGCAGTCTTGGTAGAACTTCCAACTTCTGTTATGCATCATTCAACTAGGTCTTCCAATATAAAGAAACAAACTGCAACAAATTCAGAGTGGATCAAATTATTAATGCATTTAGTATTTTACTTGCAAGGGGAGATATACTTCCAGGCCAGTTTCCACCCAAACCAGCAAAACACCTTAGAATTTCATAGACCCCCATTTCATTACATTGCATTTTACAAAAGTTACAAATTCATAAAGACTTTAGGGTTACAAATACATTTCCACAAAGGATGGGAAGTGAATAGAGCTTAAATACAGTCAGTTGGTTGAGTTGAAATACTTCAATGTGAGAAGTATCAGGAACAACGATGATGAAATTAGGGCATGGATTAGATTTGATTTATTAGCTTTATTTATTAATCACGTGCATCAGACCATACAGTGAAATGTGTTGTCTGCATTAACAACCAAAGCAATCTGAGGATGAGCTGGGGCCAGCCCACAAGTGTCACCACGCAATCCAGCACCAACATAACATGCCCACCACATTCAACAGAACAACACGCAGCCAACATATTACCAGCAACAACAACAAAACAAATCACTTTCCTACTCCCCAACCCATGTACTCAGACGGGCCTCCAATCTCCAGACCATGGCGCCAGACTCACAGACACTGGAACTCTGACCTCAGCTCTAGCCTGCCTTGGGACTTTGACCTTCAGACTCACCAACCTCTGGACTTTAACCCAAGAATTCACCAATCAGGGGCTGACTGACCTCTGACCTCAAATCCCGGGGATCTCCAGCACTTGTGTTTTGGGGTCCACAGACCTTGGACCTCCATCCTCAGAGATTGTTGCCCTCCAACCTCAGACAGCTCAGATCTGAACTCTGGCTTGCTCCTTCCCCTGACCCCTCATGCCCCTCATCCCTGCCCGCACCCCTAACCTGACATTGATAGGATGTAGAGCTGGGCTAAGAAATGGCAGATGGAGTTCAACCCAGAAACGTGTGAAGTAATACAATCAAGAAGGTCAAACATGAAGGCAGAGTACCGGGTTAATGGTAGGATTCTTATCAGTGTGGAGGAACAGAGGGATCTTGGGGTCCACATCCATAGATCCCTCAAAGTTGCCATGCAAGTTGATAAGGTGGTTAGGAAGACATATAGTAGATTAGCTTTCATTAAACGTTGGATTGATTTCAAGAGCCGAACTCTGTTTAGACCATACTTGGAATATTGTGCTTAGTTCTGGCCACCTCCTTATAGGAAGGATGTGGTAGCTTTAGAGAGGGTGCAAAGGAGATTTACCAGGATGCTTGCTGCCTGGATTAGAGAATATGTCTTATGAAGATTAGTTTAGTGAGCTCAGGCTTTTCTCCTTGGAACAAAGGAGGACGAGAGGTAACTTGATAGAAGTGTACATGATGATAAGAGGCCTAGGTCGAGTAGATAGCCAGAGACATTTTCCCAGGATGGAAATAGCAAACAGAAGGGGATTTTAAGGTGATTGGTGGAAAGTATAGGGCAATGCCAGCGGTAAGTTTTTTTTTACACAGAGAATGGGAAGTGTGTGGAACATGCTGCCAGGAGTGGAGCTAGAGGCAGATAAATTCAGGACATTTAAGAAATTCTTAGATAGGCACATGGATGAAAGAAAAATCAAGGGTTATGTAGGAGGGAAGGGTTCGATTGATCTTAAGAGCAGGTTAAAAGGTTGGCACAACATCATGAAGAGCCTGTACTAGTCTATGCAAGTTGTTATGAAAAGGAAACCCAGTTTTGAGGAGTATAACATGTCATCTTGCACCAATTTCAGAGGCTGCTTGAAACATCTGATTTGTTGGATCAAGCTTAGAGGAAGAAGGGAGAGGACATTGGAGAACAACTGTAGAAATTTTAATGGTCTGGGTGCTATACATGGTGAGCAAACATGTTTTGGTCACATCTTTCTTCACAAACAAGTGGACTTCGTGCTTTAGGCACAAATGGGAACACCCTGCACATTTAACCAAACCATATCCATAACCGTGAGCTGCCTCCTTAAAAGAACAAGCATGCGGTCTGTCAGGCACAAAGGGGGCTGATGGCAGCTCACAGTTCAGTATTGTCAGCAACTGCCCACAGTGGTTCAAACTTGAACATCCTAGACCCCATCAACATTCTGAATCCTGGGGGTTTTATTTATAAACATATTTGCATAAATTCACTGGATTCTGTACTGTTCCACACCCTAGTCTTGTTGGATTCATTGAAAAGCACAATCTTGCTCTGCCTCACAGCATTTCCATGTTCTTCCTCAGACCTCCAAGTAGACAATAGACAATAGGTGCGGGAGTAGGCCATTCGGCCCTTCGAGCCAGCACCGCCATTCACTGTGATCATGGCTGATCATCCACAATCAGTATCCAGTTCCTGCCTTATCCCCATAACCTTTGATTCCGCTATCTTTAAGAGCTCTATTTTTCTCTTTCTTGAAAGCATCCAGAGACTTGGCCTCCACAGCCTTCTGGGGCAGAGCATTCCATATATCCACCACTCTCTGGGTGAAAAAGTTTTTCCTCAACTCTGTTCTAACTGGTCTACCCCTTATTCTTAAACTGTGGCCTCTGGTTCTGGACTCACCCATCAGTGGGAACATGCTTCCTGCCTCCAGCGTGTCCAATCCCTTAATAATCTTATATGTTTCAATAAGATCCCCTCTCAGCCTTCTAAATTCCAGAGTATACAAGCCCAGTTGCTCCAATCTTTCGACATATGACAGTCCCGCCATCCCGGGAATTAACCTTGTGAACCTACGCTGCACTCCCTCAATAGCAAGAATGTCCTTCCTCAAATTTGGAGACCAAAACTGCACACAGTACTCCAGGTGTGGTCTCACCAGGGCCCTGTACAGTTGCAGAAGGACCTCTTTGCTCCTATACTCAATTCCCCTTGTTATGAAGGCCAGCATGCCATTAGCTTTCTTCACTGCCTGCTGTACCTGCATGCTTGCTTTCAGTGACTGATGTACAAGAACACCTAGATCTCGTTGTGCTTTCCCTTTTCATAGTCATAGTCATACTTTATTGATCCCAGGTGGAAATTGGTTTTCGTTACAGTTGCACCATAAATGATAAATAGTAATAGAACCATAAATAGTTAAATAGTAATATGTAAATTATGCTAGTAAATTATGAAATAAGTCCACGACCAGCCTATCGGCACAGTGTGTCTGACCCTCCAAGGGAGGAGTTGTAAAGATTGATGGCCACAGGCAGGAATGACTTCCTATGACGCTCTGTGCTGCATCTTGGAGGAATGAATCTCTGGCTGAATGTACTCCTGTGCCCACCCAGTACATTATGTAGTGGATGGGAGACATTGTCCAAGATGGCATGCAACTTAGACAGCATCCTCTTTTCAGACACCGCCGTCAAAGAGTCCAGTTCCATCCCCACAACATCACTGGCCTTACGAATAAGTTTGTTGATTCTGTTGGTGTCTGCTACCCTCAGCCTGCTGCCCCAGCACACAACAGCAAACATGATAGCACTGGCCACCACAGACTCGTAGAACATCCTCAGCATCGTCCGGCAGATGTTAAAGGACCTCAGTCTCCTCAGGAAATAGAGACGGCTCTGACCCTCCTTGTAGACAACCTCAGTGTTCTTTGACCAGTCCAGTTTATTGTCAATTCGTATCCCCAGGTATTTGTAATCCTCCACCATGTCCACACTGACCCCCTGGATGGAAACAGGGGTCACCAGTACCTTAGCTCTCCTCAGGTCTACCACCAGCTCCTTAGTCTTTTTCACATTAAGCTGCAGATAATTCTGCTCACACCATGTGACAAAGTTTCCTACGGTAGCCCTGTACTCAACCTCATCTCCCTTCCTGATGCATCCAACTATGGCAAAGTCATCTGAAAACTTCTGAAGATGACAAGACTCTGTGCAGTAGTTGAAGTTCCTAACTTGACTCCATTTAGATAATAATCTGCCTTCCCGTTCTTACCACCAAAGTGGATAACCTCACATTTATCCACATTAAACTGCATCTGCCCACTCACCCAGCCTGTCCAAGTCACCCTGCATTCTCATAACATCCTCCTCACATTTCACACTGCCACCCAGCTTTGTGTCAACTGCAAATTTGCTAATGTTACTTTTAATTCCCTCATCTAAATCATTAATATATATTGTAAACAGCTGCAGTCCCAGTACTGAACCCTGCGGTACCCCACTGGTCACCGCCTGCCATTCTGAAAGGGACCTGTTAATCGCTACTCTTTGTTTTCTGTCAGCCAGCCAATTTTCAATCCATGTCAGTACTCTGCTCCCAATACCATGTGCCCTAATGTTGCCCACCAATCTCCTATGTGGGACTTTATCAAAGGCTTTCTGAAAGTCCAGGTACACTACATCCACTGGCTCTCTCTTGTCTATTTTCATAGTTACATCCCCAAAAAATTCCAGAAGATTACTCAAGCACGATTTCCCCTTCGTAAATCCATGCTGACTCAGACCAATCCTGTTACTGCTATCCAGATGTGTCGTAATTTCATCTTTTATAATTGACTCCAGCACCTTTCCCACCACCGACATCAGGGTAACCGGTCTATAATTCCCTGTTTTCTCTCTTCCTCCCTTCTTGAAGAAAAGGACAACATTAGCCACCCTCCAATCCACAGGAACTGATCCTGAATCTGTAGAACATTGGAAAATGATTACCAATGCGTCCACGATTTCTAAAGCCATCTCCTTAAGTACCCTGGGATGCAGACCATCAGGTCCCGGGGACTTACCAGCCTTCAGACCCAACAGCCTATCCAACACCATTTCCTGCCTAATATAAATTTTCTTCAATTCATCCATTACCCTAGGTCCTTTGGCCACTATTATATCTGGGAGATTGTTTGTGTCTTCCCTAGTGAAGACAGATCCAAAGTACCTGTTCAACTCGTCTGTCATTTCCTTGTTCCCCATAATAAATTCACCCACTTCTGTCTTCAAGGGCCCAATTTTGGTCTTAACTATTTTTTTCCTTCTCACATACCTAAAGAAGCGTTTACTATCCTCCTTTATATTCTTGGCTAGTTTACCTTCGTACCTCATTTTTTCTCCACGTATTGCCTTTTTAGTTACCTTCTTTTGCTCTTTAAAAGTTTCCCAATCCTCCGGCTTCCCACTTGTCTTTGCTATGTTATACTTCTCTTTTATTTTTATACTGTCCATGTCCTTGTCAGCCACAGCCTCCCCTTACTCCCCTTACTCCCCTTAGGATCTCTGCTTTCCTCCCACATCTCAAAGGTGTGCAGATTGGCATGTAAATTAATTGCCTGGGTGTAGAGGTGTGAAGTGGAATTGGGGAGCACGAGGATAACGAAAGGGATTTGGCACATTGGACGGCTCTCTCTTTGACCTTCGCCGCTTGAACGCACGGACGAAGTGCCTCCATACAGTCATTCAAGAAACCCTCTTTGCTGATGACTGTGCACTCCTGGCGCACAAAGACAGTGACTTACAGTTGATGCTGAACAAATTCTCAGACACTGCTATGTCCTTTGGCCTGACTATCAGCCTGAACAAGACTGAAGTACTTCACCAGCCCGTGCCAAACACCAACCCCGTAGAACCAAAGATCACTGTTGATGACACCCAGCTGACAAATGTAAACAGCTTCAAATACTTGGGAAGCATCATCTCGAGTGATGGGTCCTTGGACAAAGAAATTGACTCCAGGATCAGCAAGGCCAGCCAGGCTCTGGGGAGGCTGCGTACCAGAGTGCTCGATCAGCACAACGTCTGCATCTCTACAAAGCTGAAAGTCTACAGAGCTGTAGTCATCCCTTCTCTCCTATATGGATATGAGACTTGGACTCTGTACCGACGACACATCAAACAACTGGAGAAATTTCACATGTGCACCCTCCGCTCCATCCTTGGCATTCGTTGACAAGACCGTGTCTCCAACCTGGAGATCTTGGATCTCACGGAGTCCACCAGCATTGAGTCCCTGATCATCAGAGCCCAGATGCGGTGGGTGGGACACGTCATCAGAATGGATGACCACCGTTTACCTCGCCAGCTGCTCTGTGGTGAACTGGAGACCGGAAGGAGATGTCAAGGTTGTCCACGCAAGCGCTACAAAGACACTGTGAAGGAAACCCTACGCTACTGCGACATCAGCCAAGGGAACTAGAAGCTCTGCTGCCCGCTGGCGAGCCCTGCGCTATGAAGCCCACACCAGTTTTGAAGACAAGCGCTGCCAAAAACTGATGGAAAACCGTGAGCGGCGTCACAGAACAGCAGCCACAATTATTACAACAACGGACTTCCAGTGCCCCCATTGCGCTAGACTCTGCGCTTCCAGACTGGGACTGCAGAGCCACCTCCGTGTTCACAGATGAACTGCACAACAGCGTGTCTTCTTCGAATTCGAAGGACTACCGTTATTCTATGTAGGTGAATGGTCGAATTAGTGAAAACGTGGGGAGAATGGGATCTATATCTAGAAGCTCAGTCACTGTCAGGATGCCAGATTTCCAGGATCCAGTTCCAATGGACACACACTAAAAAGTTTATTAAGGAGCATAACCTCTTTGTTCTCTCCTGCTGAGTGCTGTCAGCACTTTTTGTGTTCAGATTTTCAGCATGTGTTGCTTAACGCAATGGGCTCGGTTTTCCATTCCAAAGTGCTCAATGAACCCAAGCTACTTTCAGTTCTGCAAAACCAACATGTTCTTTTGATGTGGTGATGCGTGTAGCCAATGGGCAGAACAATCTGGTTCAATTTTGTGAAAAGTGCATTTATCCCAGACTGTGTGTGTGTACTGGATACTGAGTTACTCCATAAATAGTTGCACTGCTCCAGATTGTCTCAGTGGTCTTGTAGTAAGCTCTCTAATTTGGCATTGATACCCTGTGTTTAGGCTTGGGCTGGTCTGGTTAAGATCACATAGTTTTTGAGTAGGAAGGAATGTGGCACTGGTGTCCCCTTCTGTACTCGGTTCCAACAAATAATAGTCTCTGTTTCTTGACATCATGACTTTTAATTAGTTCTGGTCCATCCCCTGTTCCTATATAATCTCAAGGACAGTCAGTTCCAACATTTCAATACCATTTTCCTCCCCTGTATACTAGGCATCAGATTTTCTAGTTCTTTTTTAAGCAGAACGGATTAAATGTGTGCCTTTTTATCTGAGACGTTTTAGATTTAAGTTGTACAGAGCCCATCGTTTCCCACCCGAGCTTCTTGCAGAGCCCCTCTGTTACTGTTACCACGCTCAGCAGAATGTCCATTGCTGGTATCGCAACTGAATTTATTTTATCTGATTCCCTTATCCGGGAACCAAAGGACTCAAGAGCAAAAAGCTTGCGCTTAGAGCTGCCCACTGACCGATTGATTAAATTTATCTCCGTGGGACTTCCTCTTCTCCTGGTCTCAGCTGCACTGGCAAAGGAAATCTCCCTTCGTGAGTCTTAGTGTACTTGGTTTTCACTGTATGACAATAAACGGGTGATTGATTAAATTTTAACAGATTAACATAATTGATGGTTAACTTATGACAAAAACATTTGGTGTTAAGTGCTTATCAAATACTGTACTGTTAATGCTTGCTAAAGAGCTAAATGCATATTAATTGTTTATGTTTTGATGAATTCTGGATGTATGCTAAGCACTTGGCAGTTAATCAAAACGTCATTATCAGTTAATAAGTTTTGATGGTTATTTAAAATTAAATAATTAATAGAGCAATAAAAAGGAATTTCAGACTGGGAAAGGTAATTTAATCGATTTAAGCTGCTTATTTGGTTCTACTCAATATTTATAACTACCCAGTCAATGTGTATACAATTAATTAACTGAGATTTTATGTGTACGGTGCCTTGTAAAAGTATTCCATCCCTAACCCTTTGTTCACATAAATGAGCATTACACCAGGGATTTGGATCAATTTAACTGATAATTTTTATTTGTGAACAAAAAAAAATTTTGTTTTTGTTTTTGAGAATCACATGCTCCTTTTTCACAGCAGAACCCAAAAACTAGCAAAAATTGTGAAGCATGAAAAATTAAAAATTCAAAAACTGAAATGTCAGCAGTTCTAAACTATTCACTCCCCTTTTTGCATAGTTGAACCACCTCTTGCAGCTATTACAGCCAGTAATCTTTTTGGATAAGTCTCTGTTAGCTTTGCACAACATGATGGAGCTAGATTTACCCATTCCTTCTTGCAAAATTGCTCAAGCTGTTATTTGAGAAGCGGAAATGGACAGCAATCTTGAGGTCCTGCTGGAGATGTTCGATCAGATTAAGGTCAGGCCACTCAAGGACATCAATTTTCTTCATTTGAAGCCGCTCCATGGTTGCTCTGGCAGTGTGCTTTGGGTCTAAGTGATGTTTTGCAAAGTTTTTACGGGCAAGGGTATGTTTTGTTTTTAGCCAGGGTTTCTTCCTTGCCACTTCTCCATAAATGCCTTTTTTGTGCAAGGCCTTAGAGATTGTGGAGCCATGAACTTAATCTGCAGTTGCATGCACTGACTTCTGCAGCTCACTCAGAGTGACTTGTGTCATCACAGTATAAATGTGGCGACTAAGTTTAGAGGGACAGCCTGACCTAGGCAGAGTGGCTGTGACTTCACGATTGTCTGCATTGAACTCCAAGGTACATTCAGTGCCTTTGAGAAGTTTTGTACCCTTCCCCAGACTGTGCTTCTATATTATCATTTCCCTGTCTTGTCTTGAATGTTCTTTTGTATTTATTTTGGTCTGGTCTGTTGGAAATCTACCATACTGTTGGACCTTACTGAGAGAGAGGGTATTTATTCTTATGCATTCATTGAAAACAGATGATCCTCCTATTTTCTACATCAATAAGCCGGTATGGTAATATACAGTATTGCACCTGAGGAAAGTTAGCTGGGAGACCGCTTTGCTGAACACCTATGCTCTGTCTGCCAGAGAAAGAAGGATCTCCCAGTGGCCACACATTTTAATTTCACATCCCATTCCCATTCTGACATGTCTATCCACGGCCTCCTGTACTGTAAAGATGAAGCCACACTCAGGTTGGAGGAACAACACCTTATATTCCGTCTGGGTAGCCTCCAACCTGATGGCATGAACATTGACTTCTCTAACTTCCGCTAATGCCCCACCTCCCCCTCGTACCCCATCCATTATTTATTTCTATACACACACTCTTTTTCTCTCTCTCCTTTTTCTCCCTCTGTCCCTCTGAATATACCCCTTGCCCATCCTCTGGGTTTCCCCCCCCCCTTGTCTTTCTCCCCGGGCCTCCTGTTCCATGATCCTCTCGTATCCCCTTTGCCTATCACCTGTCCAGCTCTTGGCTCTATCCCTCCCCCTCCTGTCTTCTCCTATCATTTTTGATCTCCCCCTCCCCCTCCAACTTTCAAATCTCTTACTAACTCTTCCTTCAGTTAGTCCTGACGAAGGGTCTCGGCCTGAAACGCCGACTGTACCTCTTCCTAGAGATGCTGCCTGGCCTGCTGCGTTCACCAGCAACTTTGATGTTGGTTGCTTGTATAGTAATTTCAAAGGGGGTGAATATTTTTTCAGCCTCACAATTTTGGTTTTTAATTTTTAGTAAATTGTTGACAGGTTTTGGAATTTTTATTTGCTATGATGCACAATGTTTTGTAGATTAGCTCAAAAAATCCAATTTCAAGGTATTTTAAATATAAAAAATGAGACATTAAAAAGTGAAAATAGTTGTGGGGGGGGTTAACACTTTTTCAAGGCACTGTATCAACCTACCTGCAGCTTTACATCAGGCTCTGACATCTGTGGGTCAGTTCATAGCATTTTCACCTTGAATCTGAAGGTTGTGGGTTCAAATCCCTCTCTCAAGAACTGATATAAAGAATCTGGCCCAATACCTGAATGAGGGAGTGCTGTTTTTCATGAGAAGTTAACTTTGCCCTCATCTATGGGATAAGTAAGATAGCATGGCACAGACTTGAAGAGCAAAGGAGTTGCCTTAATTAATCCTTCATCCTTTTCAAAACACAGCATCACTTTCTACTTTTAAGGGAACTTGGTGTATGAAAAGATTTCTACATTCTTCACAACCTAAGATCATGAAAAAGGTCATATAAAATCCTCTCTGACACAACATGAAGGGTTTTCATTGCCTCAAGCCTGTTCAGTATTTAATAGGATCAGACAAGAGCTGGACTTCTACACCATTTCCTTGCCTTTACTCCTATCTGCCAATATCCTTATCTCTGCATTCACACTCCATTTGGGAGGAGAATTCTAGACTACTATCCATGAATATGAGAAAGCCTCCTTTCTTAATGAAAATACATCCGTTGTCAGAAGCAGGAGCCCAGACCAGATATAATACTTTAGCCAGGATTCGACCAAGGATCTAAAGTTGATGCACAGTTTGAATTTCAAGGTTGCTGTTGAGTACGTTGTGCTGAGTAGAATTTCCTACTGTTCTTTCCAATTTTTCACCCATTTTCCTTTCACATTTTGAGAGAAAATAACAATCCATCATTATGATCCCATTCTCTTTTATACCTATTTTATTGCATCAACACTGTCAACTGGCCTGCATACCCCAATGTTTAGTATCCTTTGCTGCAGCTGAGATTCACTTGTACAAAAGTGACATGGGAAATTGTCTGCACTGTCCCCAGGGACTTAAATCCAACAACAGATGACAGGAACATGTTACGTCTCTACTGACTGATGCAGAAAGACACCACCCAAAGAATCATAGTTTCATTGTCTGTGTTTCAGGATCACAAATAACCTGTTTCCCACCCAATAACTTCTCGTTGAAGCAGGGTGCCTATGTAGACTTATACTGCTGGGAGACTCTGCTCCACCATCAACTCCACCCCAACAACAACATGCAGACATCACTCTGGATTCATAAGGTAAGTTCGGCACAGCTTTGTGGTCTGAAGGGCCTGTATTGTGCTGTAGGTTTTCTATGTTTCTATGAACACACCTGGCACCACTGTCCAAAAGGGATGTGACAAAATGGAAGTGCGTGAGCAATCGGCCTTTGTTTCAAGCAGTGCCTCGGGATTGAGGATGACTGATGTAGTCAAGGAGGGGTATGCAAATTCTGCCACAAGTCGAGCAGGACATGCTTGGTGGCACGGCAGGTGGGTGGCTGCCGAGGTGACGTGCTGCTTCTGGGCTGCTCCTGGATGAAGTCAAAATTCTCAGTGCCATTCCAAATGTGCCACCTCCACTTTGAGCAGTCAGGACCAAGATTCACAGGAGTCGGTGACGTTGCACAATTTCAAAACCATTTCTCAAATACTCTTAAACCTTTTGCAGTGCCCTCCTGGTAAACACTGCTGTGGAAGGCCTTAGGGAGGGGTCGGGGAGGGGAGCCCTACAGGCAGCCGATCGGGAAGGCAGTGAAGATGTGGGAAACCTCATTAGCCAGGACACAAGACGGAAGAAGCAGTTGGAGTCTGGATCACACTGATAGAGAGAGGCAGGGATTCTCAAATACTTAAGCAGGTTTTAGATGAACCCTTGAATCTCTGAGGCATAGAAGATTGTAGACAAAATGCTGGTTAATGGTCAGAGTCATAGAGCATAAATACCATCTTTTGCATTAATCCTGCCCTAATTTACTTTTATCACTCCTTTGTCTTCTGCTGTTAGGTGGCTGTAATATACCCCAAGCCCTCTTTTTGTTCCTAGACTCCAACCACATGGCCTCATTTGGAAATCCTGCGTGTGTACTTAGTGTGCATTGTACATAATGTGTTTGTTGTACATGGTGTGTGTTTTATGTGAATATGCAGATCCATGATAAAAAGTCAGTCGATAACTCCTGTTTAATGTGAGAACCTGCCTCCAGCACTTGTTAAGTCATTGTGTCACGTTTGTAGCCACCTTGTGGGTAAAGAAATTCTTCCTCAGATTCCCCTTAAAGCTCTTCTTCGTCAGACCAATGCCCTGTGATTGAAGAGACCTCTGCCATGGGGAAAAGGTTTTACTGTCTACCCTATCTGAGCTTGTCATATGTAGATTTGAATGTCTCCATCAGGCACCCATCTCGGCCCCACTGAAAACAGACCCAGTCTAATCAGTACCTCATTTTCTTCCATCCTGGTAAATCTGCTCTGGGTACATTAATCTTCACGTTGGTGTAGTGACCAGATCTGTATATAATATTCCAGCTATGGCCTAATTAATGCTTTATAAGATTATGCCAAGACCTCCTAGTCTTATACTCCTCGCCTCAGCTGTTGAAGGCAAGTATCCCATAAGTTCTCTTCACCACCCTCAACAATGTGCTGTCACCTTTGGACATAGACCTTGGTTCTCAATACTCTCTACAGATCTACCATTCAGGGTATATTTCCTACCTCAGAATTTATGAGAGATGACTCCATTGCTGGAGTCTCCTCTTTGATGCCCGCAAGCTTTGGATTCAATGGCAAGCACTGATACTGCCTCAACGTTTCTCGAACTCAGCTCTTGGGTCCATGTTTGGACCGAGGCTTTGATGAAACCTAGAACCAAGAAGTCGTGACAAATCCAAGTCTTGGCATCAGTCATTAACTATTCTACCTAAATGCCGCTTGGTAGACATGTTGGTGTCACTTTCCCTCTCTGTGCTAATGATTGAGCGGAGAATGATTGGGTGGTAATTGGCCAAAGGGATTTGACTTGGTTTTTCTGAACAGGATGTACTTGTGCAATTTTCCATTTGGTTGGGTACAGTTGGTTCCAGTCCTGTTGAACATGCCCTTACTGACCCAGAAATGGTCTTAATTCTTCAAGAACCTGAAACTCTCCCTCCTATATTATCATTCTAGATCTGTATAAATCTGCTTGATTTTTGTAGTTTTGCATTCTTTGGCCTGTCACACTGGAAGTGATCTACTTTTGAGTCTTAAATTTTAATTTTCTTCTCAACTCCTGAAGCTGTGTCTAGAATAATGATATTTATCCTACCGGTCTTTGGAATCAGGAAGCCAGAACATTTATTCTCTATTATCCTACCAGAGCCCCCACAGAGGCCACTGTATCATCTCTGTCATCTCCCTTACCAAGGTATGAGGAAGATAATGTGCCAATGTGTGTCAGCACTGTTGTAGAAACATTTGTCTGTTCATCGAGTTTGAAACTCTGAGCTTGAGCAGGAAGCACCTCCTGGACATGAGTCTCCTCCAGGTCTATCTATGGCCTGCAGTTCATACATAGCACATGAATCGGAGGCAACATACCTCTGCTGTACAACGTGATCCAAGATACTCTATTCAGAGTAACTTTTTAATTAAACCTTTCTTCCCTATCTTCTATCTTCTCACACGCCTGTAATTTAACCTCCGAGTTTTGAAATGCATCATCTAAGGGATTACCCAATAGTTTTTTTTTTATCCAATTTGCTTAATAACCTTGTCTAAGGTTCAAAGTTAATTGTAACCTTCCTCTACTAAGTTACAATTGAGCCAATTGTCCTCAATCAGGTGACAGAAAAGAGCAACAAATCCCCTCCCTGTCGAATTGTACTGAACCAATGTCAGGTCCACTCTCACTGTTTTTCTGGAACAATCCTGGCTGATTCTCGTGGAGTCGTAGAGTCGTACAGCATGGAAACAGGCCCTTTGCCTAAATGGTCCATGCTGAACAAGATGCCCATCCAAGCTGGTCTAATTTCCGTCTGTTTAGCCAATATCCCTCTTCCCTGTTCATGTATCTATCTGCATGTCTCCTGGAACAGCCTTGACCCTGCTCCCACTGTTCTCCCAAAAGAATTGCAGGCCTTCCAGAACAACCCCAGTTCTGTTCCCAGGAGGAGTTGCAGGCCAGATCCCTTGATTCTCCCACAATATTCCCAGTGCTGCTTCATCAGTTCTTCCGGAACATCTCGAGCTTTCCCTAGAACATTTTGTTGATCCACTCTTACAGTTCTCCCACAACACCTTTAGGTCGTACCCTGCCTCAGGCCTCAGTTTGCTCCTCCACTGGCACTGGCTTCTGTCCCAGAGCCACTTCTCTCAAGGAGCTCCTCCACTGAATATATCCAGCACCTATGTGAGTACTTTAAATGTGCTTTAGTTATCAAAGAAACATAGAAACATAGAAAATAGGTGCAGGAGTAGGCCATTCGGCCTTTCAAGCCTGCACTGCCATTCAGTATGATCATGGCTGATCATCCAACTCAGAACCCTGCACCAGCCTTCCCTCCATACCCCCTGATCCCTTTAGCCACAAGGGCCATATCTAACTCCCTCTTAAATATAGCCAATGAACTGGCCTCAACTGTCTCCTGTGGCAGAGAATTCCACAGATTCACCACTCTCTGCGTGAAGAAGTTTTTCCTAATCTAAACCAATTCTGTGTTACCATAGTTACCATTCTGATCCCATCCTCCCTCCAGGTACAATCAGTTCCCAGACCCCTTCTGACAGTTCACCAGTCTCTCTCCTTTTTTGTGGCATTTATTCCTTGTGAGTAATTTCATTTCCTTGAAGTGTGATCTCATGAAGATGATTAAACTGGACAGAGTACATGATGGTATTTCTGCTCAGGAAGAATAGTGGACGTGTTAATCTCTCCATCAAAAGGCTGTAACTTTGGGAGCAATTCAAATTTTCAAGGCAGGATTCCAAATGTTCCAATTGAAAATGGATATCATGGGAAGTACTGTAAGGGGAATGAAATTGGAGTATGGATCACTATCACTGAACAAAGCCTTTTTTCTGTCTCCTTATAAACTACTTGTTAAGATTTTTATTTTGTATCCCATTAAGTACTGCATACACTTGTTCCTTGTTGAAAACAAATCAATCATATTTTAGCTTAAGCAATTGATTTTTTACTATTCATACACTTAAATTGATGGACAATATATGGATAGCCTTGTAAACCTAAGTAATGCCCCTTAATAAATTTGAGCTTTGGTAGCTGGCTTCACTAGACTTCAATGGAATTAGCTCTGCCCACTTGCTTGGATTGTTCTGATAGTTCCTCTGTTCCTCAGAGCTGATATGTAGACAGCTTATGGAAAGAAGTAAAAACAATGGGATTGTCAAAGTGAGTAACTTTAATACCCCCCATATTGACTGCGACTTCCTTAGTTTGAGATGCTAAGTTGAGACAGAATTGCTTCAGTGCATTCAAGAAGCTATTGCTTCAAAAGCGAAACAGCATGTGGATAGTCCAACAAGAGGAAGGACCATACTGGCCCTTGTTTTGGGAAATGCGCCTGGCCGGGTGACTGCCCTTTCAGCGGGAAAGCGGTTTCAGACCAGCGATCTCAGTTCCTTCAGCTTTAAGACAGTTCTGAATAAGAATAAGAATGAACCTTGTGGGAACGTGCAAAATTGGGAGAGGGCAAATTACAGCCTTATTAGACAGGATCCAGAAGGGGTTAATTGGGAGCAGCTGTTATCGGGCAAGAGCATATCTAAAATGTGGACGAACAAAAGCTTACAACAGGAATTCTGCAGATGCTGGAAATTTAAGCAACACACCTCAAAGTTGCTGGTGAACGCAGCAGGCCAGGCAGCATGTCTAGGAAGAGGTACAGTTGACGTTTCAGGCCGAGACCCTGTGGAACCTGTCCTGACAAAGGGTCTCGGCCTGAAACATCGACTGTACCTCTTCCTAGAGATGCTGCCTGGCCTGCTGTGTTCACCAGCAACTTTGATGTGTGTTTCTAAAATGTGGAAGTAGTTTAATGATTAGCTGAGGACCAGCATGTTCCAGTAAGGAGGAAGGACAAGGATGACAGGGTAATTGATCCTCAGATGATGAGAGAGCTATGAACTTAATCTGAAAAAAGGCAGCATATGCAAAGTTTAGGAAGCTAAAGTCAGACAGGACCGTTATGGAATATAGAGATAGCAGGAAAAGACCCAAACAGGGGTTTAAGAAGGCTCAGTTGGAGTAAGAAGATAATGTTAATACATATGCAGATGATACAAAGATTGGTGGAGTTAGACCATATGATATAGGAACTGAAAAAAGGTAATTCGTCTTCTCATCAAATCTTCTCAGTCTGCTCCCCCATGCAATATTAGCTGATTTTTTTTCCAAACCCATTATTCCTTTTCCTCCCCATAATGCTTAAACCCCTTAGCAATCATGAACTGAACAATTTCTGCCTTAAACACACCCAATGACTTGTCCTACACTGCACTCTGTGGCAATGAATTCCACAGATTCAATTCCTCTTGGCTGAAGAAATCCCACCTCATCTCTGTTCTAAAGGATGTGCCCTCAGATCCTAAACTCTCACTCAGCATTTTGGTATTTGGTAGGTTCCAATAGGGTCCCCTTTTTTCTTCTAAACTCCAGGCATAAAGCCATCAAACGTTCCTCGTTTGATAACCCTTTCACTTCTGGATCATTCTCGGGAACATCCTTCAGGACCCTCTCCAATGCCAGCACATCTTTTCTTAGATAAGGATCCTAAAGTTGCTCATTCCAAGTGCTGTCTGACCAGTGCCTGATAAAGCCTCAGCATTACATCCTTGCTTCTGTATTCTGGCCCTCTTGAAATGAATGCTAACATTGCTAACATTTAGCACGTACTGCAAGTTACCTTTGAGGGAATTCTGCATGAGGACGCCCAAGTCTCTCTGCACCCTTGAATTCTGAATACTCTTCCTATTTAGAAAATAGTTTACACCTTTATCCTTCCTACCAAAGTGCATGATCATACACATTCCTAAACTATATTCCATCTGCCACTTCTTTGCCCACTCTCCCAATTCCTCCTGCAGACTCCCTGCACTACAATACTCCCTGTCCCTCCAACTAGCTTGGTAATATAGGTAAACTTGGCCACAATGTCATCAGTTTCTTCATCCAGATCACTAATGTATAAAGTGACAGGTCCCAACACAGATCCCTGTGGAATCCACTAGTCACTGGCAGCCAATCTGATCCCACTTTTTGCTTTCTGCCAGTCAGTTAATCTTATATCAATGCTATAACTGTGAACGGTGTAGAGGGCTATATAAGGATCCAGCAGAATATAGATGAGGTACAAATATAGAGACATAGAGTATTACAGCACAGAAACAGGCACATCAGCCCATCTAGTCCATGCTGAATTACTACGCTGTCTAGTCCCAACCTGCACTTGGACCACAGCCCTCCATACCCTTCCCAACCATGTACTTATCCAAATTTCTCTTAAATGTTGAAATTGAACCCACTTCTACTCTCACCACCTTTTGAGTGAAGAAGTTCCCTCTCATGTTCCTCTTTCACCTTCAACCCATAACCTCTAGTTCTAGTCTCACCCAACCTCAGTGGAAAAAGCCTGCTTACATTTACCCCTCATAATTTTGTATATCTCTATATCAAATCTCCCCTCTTTCTTTATGCCCCAGGAAATAAAGTCCTAAACTATTCAACCTTTCCCTATAACTCAGGTACTCAAGTCTTGCCAGCAACCTTGTAAATTTTCTCTGCACTCTTTCAATCTTAGTGATATCTTTCCTATAGGTAGGTGACCAGAACTGGACAGCAATCTTGTCTCTTGCCTCCCTCAATAACCTGAGGTAAATCCCATCAGGCCCTGGGGACTTATCCACCTTAATACTCCTTAGGAGAGCCAACACTTCCTCCTCCTTGACCCCTATATTCCCTAACATATTTATACACTCATCACTATCTCCTGGTCCTCCACGTCCCTTTCCTTGGTAAATACTGAAGTAAAATACTCAATAAGAACCTCACTCACATTCTCTACATCCAAGCAAATGTTCCCCCCTTTATCCCTGAGTGGTCCCACCCTCTCCTTAGTTATCCTCTTGCTCTTGATGTATTAATAATGTCTTGGGATATGCCTTAATCCTATTTGCCAAGGACTTTTCATGGCTCCTCCTGGCTTTCCTAATTCCCTTCTTTAGATCTTTACTGGCTACTTTTATACTCCTCATGTTCTACATCTGATTCTGACTTCCGAAGCCTTACATACTTTTTCTTTTTCTTCTTGACTAAATTCATCACCTCTATGGACATCCAAGGTTCTCTTATCTTTCCATCCCTGTCCTTCCTTCTAACAGGAACATACCTTTCCTGCACTCTGTGCAATTGATATTTAAACACCCTCCAGATGTCTGATCTCGTCTGGCAAGAGAAAAGGTGTTCCCAATTAATTCTCCTTAGTTCCTGCCTAATGCCCTCATATTTTGCCCTACTCCAATTTAAAACTCTCCCAGAAGGACCATACCTATCCTTATCTATAGCTTGCCTTAAAGTTAAGGAGCTGTGGTCACTGTTCCCTAACTGTTCATCTACTGAAAGGTCAGTCACCTGGACAGGTTTATTTACCAACACCAGGTCTAGTACAGTCCCTCCTCTCATTGGACTATCTACATACTTTTGCAGGCGGGTTTCTTAAATCTGTGCTATCACCCCGTTCCTACCTGCACTAGCCCATGGCATAGGGAGTAATCCGAAGGTAACTACCTTGGAAGTCCTTCTCTTCAGCCTCTTTCCTAACTCTATATATTCTCTGTGTAGGACCTCTTCCCCTTTTCTGCCTATGTCATTGGTGCCAATATACATCACAACCTCTGGCTGTTCACCCTTCCCCTTGAGAATATCTTGAAACTGCTCCAATACATCATGGACCCTAGCACCTGGGAGGCAACACACCATCCCGGTGTCTCTTTTGCAGTTTATTCTTACAGCCTTTCTTAAACAAAAGATCATTAGCTATCCTCCAATCCACCGGCACCTCCACCATTGCTAAGCGCATTTTAAATACCTCTGCTGGGGCCCTTGCAATTTCTGCACTCGCCTCCCACAGGGTCCGAGGGAACACCTTGTCAGGTCCTGGGGATTTATCCACCCTGATTTGCCTCAAAACAGCAAACACCCCCTCCTCTGTAATCTGTATACAGTGGCATGCAAAAGTTTGGGCACCCCGGGCAAAATTTCTGTTACTGTGAACAGCTAAGCGAGTAAAAGATGAACTGATTTTCCAAAAGGCATAAAGTTAAAGATGACACATTTCTTTAATATTTTAAGCAAGAAAACTTTTTTATTTCCATCTTTTACAGCTTCAAAATAACAAAAAAGGAAAAGGGCCTGAAGCAAAAGTTTGGGCACCCTGCATGGTCAGTACTTAGTAACACCCCCTTTGGCAAGTATCACAGCTTGTAAACGCTTTTTGTAGTCAGCTAAGAGTCTTTCAATTCTTGTTTGGGGGATTTTTGCCCATTCTTCCTTGCAAAAGGCTTCTAGTTCTGTGAGATTCTTGGGCTGTCTTGCATGCACTGCTCTATCCTCGATGATGTTTAGGTCGGGGGGACTGTGAGGGCCATAGCAAAACCCTCAGCTTGCACCTCTTGAGGTAGTCCATTGTGGATTTTGAGGCGTCTTTAGGATCATTATCCTGTTGTAGAAGCCATCCTCTTTTCATCTTCGGCTTTATTTTTTACAGACGGTGTGATGTTTGCTTCCAGAATTTGCTGGTATTTAATTGAATTCATTCTTCCCTCTACCAGTGAAATGTTCCCTGTGCCACTGGCTGCAACACAAGCCCAAAGCATCATCGATCCACCCCCGTGCTTAATAGTTGGAGAGGTGTTCTTTTCATGAAGTTCTGCACCTTTTTTTCTCCAAACATACCTTTGCTCATTGTGGCCAAAGAGTTCTATTCAAAAGGTTCAAAGGAACATCTGAACAAGCCTGATGCATTTTGGAAACAAGTCCTGTGGACTGATGAAGTTAAAATAGAACTGTACTCCTCATAATTTTCTATACATCTATCAAATCTCCTCTCAATCTTCAACATTGAGCCAGAGCTTCAAGTCCCCACTCTAACACTGGCCCATGCACTTAGGAAACTACGTTGCAGCTACATAAAACTTTGGTTAGGCCGCACTTGGAGTATTGTGTGCAGTTTTGGTGGCTCCATTGCAGGGAGGGTTTGAAGGCTTTAGAGAGGGTGCATAAGAACTTTACTATGAGGTTGGACAATTTTGATTTGTTAATCTCTGGAATGTCAGGGGCAGACGTAAGATGTGATTGGAGTTTATAAGATTATGAGAGGTATAGATAGGGTTAAAAGCAATATTTTTTCCCAGGCTTTCAGTGTCAAATACTGGAGAACATGTATTTAGTGAGAGCGATAACATTTAAAGGAGATGTGTGGGGATCTGATGTTTTTGCATAGTGAGTGGTGGGTGCCTGGAGCAGGCTGCCAGGGGAAATGGTGAAAACGGATCTGATAGTGCTGTTTAAGAGACTATTCGATGGACAAATAAGTACTCAAGGAATGGAGGGATATGGATCATGTACAGGAAGGAGAGACTTAGATTAATTGAGTGCCATGTTCAGCACAGACATGGTGAGCCAAAGGGCGTGCACCTGTACTGTACTTTTCTGTGTATAATGTTCCCTGGGGATGAGCAGTGTAAAGGGCAGCTTGGTGCTGGCTGATCGATCCAGAGACATGAGTTTGGCGCTGTCTGTAGGAATTTGCATGTTGCGTGTTTTCTTCATCGCCACATGGGCTTATTGGATGTTCTTGTTCCATCCCACAGACCTGGCTCCTGTAGTAAGTGGCAAATACGTTCATGGGCCTATGAGGGAATGCTGAAGGGGGTAGGGTTACTCTGCTGGCAGCCAGCACGAACCACAGACAGAATATTTTTCTCTGTAGGAGTTTTATCACTATTACTGGCGTTTCCATATTCTCCGGTGAGAACAGACATGACTGCAGTTGCCTGCTGCACTTGGTGTTCTGTGCACACTTTCAGGTGCTTTTATTGCACATGTCCATTTACTCTATCAGCAGCCAGTGTAACTGAGATTCCCTTATTAGAGGTAATCCCATATTTACTGCTGAGGTTGGGTCTAACTGGGGATCTTTCACTTTTACAGGTGTTTCCATATTCCCTGCTGGCGATTGGTATGACCATGTACCTTCCTACTTTAATCTGGAAAGTGTTTGTTACTCCAATTCTGACGGCAGACCTTCTTTTTATTATCGACGAGTTAGATAAAGCTTACAATCGGTCAATTAAGGTGGTTCAGCTGATTCTGAAGAAATATGAGAACAACCCCAATGCCAAGAGTCTGATCCAAGAGGAACTGGACAGGTAGAAAATTTAAATCTCCATTATCTGTTAAGCGAATGGGCCATGCACTGTGTGCGAGGCTCTAAGATGTGGATGGTGGGTGTGTGTGGTGTATTCTCACAGTTCCAGAGATGCTTGTTTAATCCTGTCTCTGTAGAGTTTGGATGTTTTCCCAATAACTGCACGAGCTTTCCTAGGAACACTGGCTTCCTCGCCACTCCCCAAAGTCCTGCAGGTTGGGAGGTGAATTGGCCGCTGTGAGTTACACATGGTGTACAGTTGTGTGCAGGGATCTGGGGTGAGTTGATAGGATTGTGGGGAGAATGGTTTTGGCATGGACTAGATGGGCCGAAGGGCTTGTTTCTGTGCTGTACTTTTCTATGACTCGATAACACTAATAGATTAAAGGAGAAATTAGTGGCAGACTGGGATGGCTCAGTGAGACAGTCTAGACCCTGACCAGGGCCTCTATACCCCTCATAATCTCTACTCCTGCAGCTATTAAGCAGAGGAGTAATATACAGTGTAGAGTCTAATATCACATCCTCATCCAGTATTGCTTTATAAAGAAAAGTATTTGTTTACTATGACTTTGGTGCTGGTGGGCTTTATAGAGTACAAGTTGGCAGCCTTTAAACTATAACAATTGGTACATAATGCATTAGTCTTGAGGGAAACACTAAAGTTGTTCAAATCTGATTTGGGGGTATGAACTGGCTTGGAAGTGAATTGGCTTGAGATTTCATTTTCATTCCAACCAAGTGTTATGTTGCACTGTGGCTCTGAACCTAGATCGTATCTACACCACTTTGTGTAGTAAACTATCTAGGTTTAGAGCCACAGAACATAGCATTGTTTCTACTGTTATCAAATCTTCCATAAATGTTGCCTTTTCCACATAACTTCCTGTAGATTTTACATAGCATTTAGACAGTTGTGACTTGTACACTTTTACCAAAATAACTCCATAGCCTGTCCTGGTCCAACCACAGCCAAGAAAGCTCACTAATGCCTCTCCTCCCTCAGGAGGCTAAAGAAATATGAATGTCCCTTTGACCCTTGCCAATTTTTATTGATGCACCACAGAAAATATCCTATCTGGATGCATAATGGCTTAGTATGGCAATTGCTCTGCATGTGACTGCAAGAAACTGCAGAGAGTTGTGGACAGAGCTCAGCATATCATAAAAACCAGCCTCCCCTCCATGGACTCTATCTACACTTCTCGCTACCTTGGTAAAACAGCCAGCATAATGGAAGGCCCCTCTCACCCTGGGTACTTTCTCTTTTTCCTCATTGGGCAAAAGATACAAAAGCCTTAAAGCGTGTAACACCAGGCTCAAGGAGTGCTTCTATCCTCTGGTGTTACAAGACTACTGAATGGTCCCCTAGTGCAATAAAATGGACCCTTGACCTCACAATCTACCTCTTGCACTTTATTGTCTACCTGTACTGCGCTATCTCGATAACTGCAACATTTTATTCTGCATTCTATTATTGTTTTCCCTTGTACTACCTCAATGCACTGTTGTAATGAAATGATCCTAATCAATGGCATGCCAAACAAAGTTTTTCACTGTGCCTCAGTACACGTGACAATAATAAATCAATTTATCGACTTACCAAAAGCCAGCAACAATCATTTAGAAAACCCTGAAGGCAATTCAGGATAGGACTTGCACAGTGAACATTAGGGCTCTGGGGAGTGTTGTAGAACAGAGGTACTTTGGAGTACAAGTACATGGTTCCCTAGTGTCACAAGTAAACGGCTGGAGAAGAAGGAATATGATAGGAGAGGAGAGCAGGGTGCATCAAGAGAGAAAGAGAAGAAGGAGAGGCACCAGGGGAGGTGGTAGGCAGGTGAGCAGAAGTGGTAAGAGGCCAGAATGGGGAACAGAAGAAGAGGGAAGGGGGAGGGGGAAAGAAAAAAAGTTTACCGGAAGGAGAAATCAATGTTCATGGCATCAGGTCGGAGGCTACCTAGATGGAATATGAAGTGTTGCTCTTGCACCCTGACAGCGGCCTCATTGTGGCAGAAGAGGAGACCGTGGACCAACATGTTGGAATGGGAATGGAAATGGGGATAGGAATTAAAATGGTTGCCCACTGGGAAATCCTGCTCTTGGTGCATGGAGTAGAAATGCTTGACAAATTGTACCCCCAATTTACGTTGGGTCTCACGAATGCAGAGGAGCCCACATCGGGAACACCGAATACAATAGATGACCCCAACAGAATCACAGGTAAAGTGTTGCCTCACCTGGAAGGACTGTTTGGAGCCCTGAATGGAGGTGAGGGAGGTGTGAATGGGCAGGTGTAGCACTTTGGCTGCTTGCAGGGATACGTGCCGGAAGGGAGATTAGTGGGGAGGGACAAATGGACAAGGAAGGAGCAATCCCTGTGGAAAGCAAAGAGTTGGGGGTGGGGGAGGTAAGGAGTCTGGTGATAGGATCTTGAAATAGTGATAGAAAATGGCCAGTCAACATTCTAGGTCAAGATCCTTCATCTGGACAGAACCTGGAAAGCCGACTGTGAATTTCCCTCCACAGATGCTGCTTGACTCACTGAGTTCCTCTAGCATCTTGTTTTCTGCTCCAGATCCCATCATCTGCAGTCCTTGTGTTTCTGCCTTAATAACCGGATTGCCTGAGGATTAGGTTGGATAGGAAATAAGATTGTGAGAGGAGTAAGGAAGAAATGATGGACGCCTTGCACTGGCAAGGTGTAGAAAGCTACAGACCAAGTGCTTGCAGAAGGGAATAGTAGAGTTGGGTTCCTGATAGTCGGCATGGACATTGTGGGCTGAGAGGCCTGCTTCTGTATTGTATAGTCTGTGACACAGAGACAGTAAGGAGACTTTTCTCCTTCCAACAACAATCTCACAAACTCCAAACATTGTCCTGTGAATGAGGTTTCTAACCAGCTGAGGTGGAATTATGTCAGAGAGATCTAAACTGCGTCCACTCAGGCAGGTGTGAGACTGAAACCAATAAGCAAATCACCCTACTGCAATAGGTTATTTCTCACTTGCTACCTGCTCCTCCACTCTGATTCCAGCAGAGAGGAATTCTGAAGTGTATTAGTGCTGATCTACTGGTCCTATGCAATGGTCTATGGTCCAAAGCAAAATAAAAACTTCAAAGATTAGCCTGTTGTCCAGTGAGAATAGTGACTCACTCAGTTCAATTTGTGTTCAAAGGGCTCGAAGGGAGAAGTTACTTGAGTTTCCACTCCTACAGCGTTACCTTGCCTGCAAGAATCGCTCATATTACTATATTTGCATGTACTACATGAGACAGCTCCTTCTGCTGGTGTTCATTGCTGCTGCGTGCCTCTACCTCATCTATTGCCATTTGCCTGCATTTTTCCTGGATCAATTCAGTTGCTCTATTAAATCAGGACTCCTGACCAATGATCCCAATGTTCCTGATGTGATTCAGTGTAAGCTAACCTCATTGACCATCTTCAAGATGATTAGTGTGGTTAACGGGACTGTTTATGTGCTCTTAGTCCCCATGATCATTCATAATCTCCTGAAGCTTTGTTGCTGGGATAAACAATTTCTGGCTGTATATCAGATGCTTCCTGCATTCGACCTGGTCAGTAAGAAGATGCTGGGCTGTGCACTGAATGATCTCAACATCGTTCTCCACTTCCTGCGCGCAAACATTAATCAGCTTGAGTCGTTCGGTCGCCTTTCAGTCCTGTGTATTGTGAAGGATGTGAGTGCAGGAAGGAAGGGCCAGACACTGGTTGATATGATGACACTCCTTGTGGGACTAGAATCCTATGAAGGTGGCGGCTGTACTAATGCTGGTGGTGGAAATGGGCCCCCTGGACTGCAGCAACAAAAGTACTTGGATACTCAGGGTAAGTGACAGACAAATGTTGCCTGGAATATTTCACATGAAAATCCTACACCCAGAACAAACCTAGAATACTCAGTCTATGGTACCTGGATTATTGATCTGCCAATAAAATTAGTCCATAAGAGCAGAATTAAGCCATTTGGCCCATCCAGTCCACTCCGCCGTTTCATCATGGCTGATCCATTTTCCCTCTCAGCCCCAATCTCCTGCCTTTTCCCTGTATTTTTTCATGCCCTGACTAATCAAGAATCTATTAACCTCTGCCTTAAATATACCAAAAGACCTGGTCTCCACGGCCACCTGTGGTAACAAATTCCACAGATTCTGGCTAAAGAACTCATCTCCGTTCTAAAAGGATGCCCCTCTATCTGGAGTCTGTGTCCTCTGATCCTAGACTCTCCTACCATAGGAAACGTTCTCTCCACATCCACTCTATTGAGGCACCTTAACATCTCTCAGGTTTCAATGAGGTCACCCTTCATTCTTCTGAATTTCAGTGAGTAGAGGCTCAGAGCCATCAAACACTCCTCATATGACAAGCCTTAGTCCTTAGTCTTAGCTCAGCTCCATGTTACAAGTGTAAGATTTCAGGAATTTTAAATTAAATCATTTAGCCCCTCCTAGTTGTGCCATTCAATGGATACTCCTGTCCAGCTTCTAATGGGTTGGGCTTCAGTGGATGGCTCTGCCACAGTCCCCACTGACCTGAATTTATTTGATCTTGCAAATCTTGCTGGACTGCTGTAACTGGAGTCCAGTCATGTGATTCTTTGTGTGTATAAATGTTTCCTGACTTCTCTCCTGAAAGTTCTGGCATTAAATTGTAGGCTTTGACTTACAATCCACAATTAGCGCAAATAGCTTCTCTCAAACCAATCATTTCCCCTTAAACCCTTCAATTAAGTCATCTTTTAATCTCTTAAGTGTACAACCCTACACTTCAAAATGTCTCCTTCTAATTCATTGTTTGGAACTCAAGAACCAGTCTGCTAAATCAACACCATGGTCTCTCCAAGGTGGGGGCCAGAACTGGTGATAGTGCTTCTGGCGTGTCCTAACCAGTGGCTGTGTGTAGATACAGGTTGGTTCCTACACCCTTGTGCTCCAGCATTCCAGAAGTCTTTTTGGCTATTTTCAATGCCAGTAACTACACCCCTTTGGAACCTTGGCAAGAGAAACAAGAGTTGATCTTTTGGGTTGAACCTTTCATCAGAAATACAAAATGTTAGAAAGCAACACACAAAATGCTGGAGGAACTTGGCAGGTTAGGCAGCATCTATGGAAATTAATGAACAGTCAACATTTTGGGCCTTTTCCCTGTATTAAAACTTTGATTGTCTCATGATTATCTTATTGCTCTTCTATTCCCTCTGTCATAATGAGCTCCTGGTGACAGGTACTGGGACAACTGGCCCACAGTCTCCTACTTAAAATTTCTTCCTTTCTTGAACGATGGCTTCTCGGCAACACATCAATTCTGTTTTTCACTCCATAACCTGACCTATTTTTAGAAGTTTCTGCTTTTATGTTAGGTTTTCAGCATTTGCAGTTTTTTTTTTGGATTACTTCACCCTACATGGAACTAAACCAAACCCTTCCCATCTGAACTGCACATGGATATTAGCCAATGCACCACCCTCCTCCTTCCCTCTCCTGTCTTCAATGTATGTACACAGTGAGAAAACAGCTGTATGTCTGATTCACTCTAAAAGAGCTGGCATACATCTTGAAAGAGGCATCAGATTATGCACATTATTTATAGTTGTTTTTTTTAACCCTAATGTCTCTCATTATAACTTAGGTCACTTTCGAACAAGAGAAGCGTCAAATTGGACCTGCAGTGGACTTCAGAGCTCTTCAAGCTGCTGAGAGAACGACAGCAACAACCAGTGACTGGATACAACAACCTGTCACATTATTTCTCAAATATGGATTTGTAATAAAACTATTAAAGCTAGTTCGCATGTTTGAAGAATTATTCCAATGGAAACAAAATGCAAGATAGGTTATACATTACTTGTTGACGTGTGTTTATTCCTGGTACTCGCAGGGGAGTGGTCAGTACAATACAGTCTTCATGGTGGTAGACATTAGCATATGCCAGAAGTTTGAGAGAGTCGCACAGAAGTGAGTGAAGTTGCCATTACTGGGGAGAAGGTGCTTGGGAAACTGAAAGGTCAGAAGGTAGGTAAATCACCTGAACCAGATGGTGTACACTCCAGGGTCCTGAAAGAAGTAGCTGAAGAGATTGCGGAGGCATTAGTCATGATCTTTCAAGAATCACTAGATTCTGGAATGGTTCCAGAGGACTGGAAAATTGCAAATGTCACTCCACTCTTCAAGAAAGGAGAGAGGGAGAAGAAAGGAAGTTATAGGCCAGTTAGTTTGACCTTAGAGGTTGGGAAGGAAAACTCTGATTTTAAACCTCTGCTGCCCTGCGGGCATACCCACCCATGGGAAAGGCTTTGGGAGTTAACCCTGAGGAAGAAATCCAGAGCCGGGGTCCCTAAGGCAGTTTGATGTTGTTTACAACTTCCTCTGGCAACCTCTATGACGACGCTGGTGCCAAGCTGTTCCCACGCTGGCCCTTCCCTTGGACTACATCAGTGACGTGGAGGGGGGAACCTGCTGCATGGGCAGCAGCTGGTTCTTCAAATCTTCCCGCCCAGGCTTGTGCCCTGGAGAGGTCACAGTCCACATCAGGCACAAACCCATGGTCCCCTGGAATCGACAGCTGCCTACTACTAGTAGTGGTTGTGTAGATATTGGAGTCGATTGTGAAAGATGTGGTTTCAGTAGGAGACTCTTAACTGTTTGCACTGCTCTTTCTGCTTCTCCATTTGTGTGTGGGTACCATGCACTGCTTGTCTTGTGTTTGAACTCATAGTCCCTAGCAAAGGCTTTGAATACTGAGCAGCCTAATTGTGGACCTTTGTCTGACACAAGTGTCACTGGTATTCCATGGCAAATGAATATAGCTTTCAGATGCTGTATAACTGCTGCTGAGGATGTAGAGGACAGCTTGGAGACCTGAGCATTCCATGAGTAGTGATCCACTGTGGGAAGATATTTGTCTCTTTTCAGCTCAAAAATGTCTGTGCCTGTAATTTGCCATGGAAAGTCTGGGAATTCTGTAGGGCAGAGAGGTTCAGCATGATTTTTGTACAGTTTTCTGCATGTTTCACATTGCTTTTCATAATCTCCCAGCTGCATGCTCAGACCAGGCCACCACAGGGTTTGCCTTGCTCCAAGGCAAGGTTTTCCGATGCCTTGATGTCTTTGGTGGATTTGACTGATGATTTTGGCAGGAAACAGGAATGTTGAGTCTGGAGCCCTTGAGCAGCAAACCATCAAGAATGGTGAATGTGTCTCTTTCAAGCCAGTAAGGTCTGAGTTTGTGAACCGCTTTTGGAACAGCTGGCTATCCATACTTACAATTTTTCATGACCTAGCTGCAGATTTGGTCCTTTTTCAATTCAGCACGAATTTTGTCCAATTTACTCTGTCGTGCAGGAAAGCTTTCACTTATCTGAGCTAAGTAGACATTGGTATCTTCCATGAGGGCGGAGTCAGCCTCTGTCCACTCATTTTTGCATGGTATCCCCCCTGTAACTCTCGCTTTGGCTGGCAGCTTAATCTAGGGGGTGATAGCCCCTGGCCTGGCCAAACTTAAGAAATCTTGTTTGGGTGGATGCTGCGCAATGCATCCCGTTACAAATCAGTACCCCGAAATAACAAACAGTACACAATATGTGATTAAACGATTAAGCTTTATAATTTTTACTTTGACTATATGGTTAGTAAAGAAATGAAAAAAGAAAAAAAAAGGGCCCAATCTTATGAAACCATCTGTTGCACAATGTTGGAGCTCACAAATATGGCCATTCGTCCACCATCGATCTCCTCCGATTGTCGCTGTGCTTCGAACCCTCGCTCCAGGTCCACTCCGTCTGGCGATCTACCAGATCTCTCCATTCACGTCTTCTCTCTTCATCTCTCCCCGGCCAGAAGACGCGAAAATCTCTCTTCCAGCTCACAAGAAAGAACAACAGCATTCCTAACCCCGTTATCTCTAGTCATAACCCAAACATTGCTGCTATTAGAGAAACCATTACATTATCAGTGAAACCTTACAGCATGTTACACTCCTCTACAGAGTGTCCGGTGTTGTGAAAGATTTGCCAGGGACATCTTCAATGTCATAACAGTATTGCATAAGCCTCATTCTGAATCTCTATAGAACAACAACAACAACAACAACTACTACTACTACTATGTCGACTCAGGCCTAGGGGGCCGGCGTCAGGCACGATGACGGACTCTCCACTTCTCCCTCTCCCTCATCAGTGTGTTCAGTTCATCTACATTAGCTGCGCCGCTGTCTTCTAGGAGCGTGTTGACCATAGTCTTGGGAGGGCGCCCAGGGTTCATCCTCCCGTATGATGACTAGGCTGGCAGGTAGCTCGGGGTGGTGTAGACAGTGCCCCGCTAGTTGCAGTCTTCTCGCCCCGATTTTAGTGGTGAGCATCGGTAGGTCATCATAGAGCTCAACATTCGTCATGTGCTGTTGCCAACTCATGTCAGGAGCCACCCGGAGCATTCGTGTTTAGCAACCATCTACAGACTTTCGCATAGTCTTGGTGAGTGTCCATGTCTCGCATCTGTATGTGAGAATGGACTCTATGACTGCTGTGAACATCCTCTTTTTAAGCCCTCTGGTCAGATTTGACTTCCAGATTTCCTTCATGTCATTCATAGCCCTCCACGCCAGCGCCTTCCGTTTCTTTATGTCCTTCTCCGAACTCATCATTCTTGACCTGAGGTACTTGAAGTCAAAGACTTTCTTAATGGTATCATTCTTTACGGTCTTGAGAGTACCTTTGTCGCAGTTAAACGCCGTGTACTCTGTCTTTTTAGTGTTTAGCTGAAGTCCAACTTCATTGCATTCAATTTCCACTTTTGTCAGTAGCTGGTGTGCTTCCTCCATCTGGTCAGAGAGCAGGACTGTGTCATCTGCAAAATCGAGATCTGTGAGCGTAACTGGAAGTTATACTCATGGAGGTAGGTAATTCAAGTGTTTCAAGCTGTGAGGAGGCTAACAAGTGGCTTGTGGTCTGTTTCAAGTAGGAATTTAGTGCCTATTAAGTAGCAGCTGATGTGCTCACAAGCCCACATGAGAGCCACCGTTTCCTTTTCAATTTGGGCTTATCACTGTTCAGAAGGAGTCAGTGCTCTTGATGCATATGCCATCGGTTTCCATACACCACTGCAGCTTTGCAAGAGCACTCCCCCTAGGCCAAAGGAAGAGCATCTGCTGAGACCTTGGTTGTTTTGTTTGGATCAAAGAATGCCAAAGTCGGCGGAGTGATAAGCTCTGCTTTTAGTGATAAGTTCTGGTCGTCCCACTCTAGGAAGGATGTTGAGGCTTTGGAGAGGGAGCAGAAGAGGTTCACCAGGATGCTGTCTGGTTTAGAGGGCATATGCTTTCATGAGAGGCTGGACAAACTTGGGTTGTTTTCTCTGGAGTGTCAGAGGCTGAGGGGAGATCTGATAGAGGTTTATATGATTATGAGAGGAATAGACAGAGTAGACAGGGAGTATCTGTTTCCCAGGGTTGAAATGTCTAATTCTAGAGGGGATGCATTGAAGATGTGACAGGGTAGGTTCAAAGCGGATGTGAGGGGTAAGTTTTTTACTCAGAGAGTGATGGATGCCTGGAATGTGCTGCCTAGTGTGGTGGTAGAGGCAAATACATTAGAGGCTTTTAAGAGATGTTTAGATGGGCATATGGATGTAAGGGAGATGGAGGGATGTGGACATTGTGTAGGTAGAAGGGATCAGTGTTTGGTGTTCTTGATTTGTTTTTTAGCTGGTTCAGCACAGCATTGTGGGCTGAAGGGCCTGTTCCTGTGTTGTATTGTTTGATGTTCTAATGACTCCTCCTGTGGTGTGTCCCAGGCCCAAATGTTTCTCTGAGAGAGGAGGTCATGTAGTAGCTTTGTTTTCTTTGTCAAATCTGGAATGAACTTTTCAAGCTGGTTTACCATGCCCAGGAAACTGTGGATCTCTGATACATTTGAAAGTTGTTCCAAGTTCTGAACTCCTGCCAGTTTGTCTTAATCTGGTTGCACTCCCTCTGAGGACAGTTCTGAGGCCTCAGATCTTCACTTCCCGCTTTGCAAATTCACATTTCACTTTGTTCAGGGTGATTCCAGCCTGTTTCAATTTCACCAAGGCAGCTTCCACTCTTTTGTCATGTTCCTCACTTGAGCCTGTGAAGATGAGTATATCGTCCATGTGGCAAACTACTCCTTCCAGTCCCTCCAAAATCTGTTTCATCCTCATCTGAAGGAGTTCAGTGGCTGATGAGATGACAAAGGGGAGTCTCTTGAAGGCATAGCGTCCATATGGTGTGATAAAGTCTATAAGATTCTGTGACTTGGGAGTTAACGGGGTCTGCCCAGAATCCTGAGTTTGCATCCAGTTTGGTGAAGAACTTTGGTCCACCCAGCATACCCAATGTGTGCAGAATAAACTTCTTCCGCCTCACTGTGTTCTTCAATTTTGTTAGATCAACACAGATCCATTGACATGGAACGGAGACTTGGCACATCTGCTGCAGTTGGACATTTTACCTACTCCTGGTTTCATTTGTTTGTTTTGTTTGAGCTGAGCTCTACTGGTGCCCAACAAAAATGCAGAAACTTGCCTCAATGACAATCACCCAGTGGCACTTCCATCCACAGTGATGAAGTGTTTTGAGAGGTTGGTGATGAAACACATCAGCTCCTGTCTAAGTAGCTGATAAAGGTGCTAGGACACGAGGAATCTCCTCCCTTGCTTCCTTCACAATCTTGGATCTTGCCTGTCAATCTATAGCAGCTCTAACAAGACAACTCTCTTATTTCAGTGATGAGTCTTTTGGACTGCATCCTGTGTTCACAGGGCCTTTCTTTAAGAAGGGTACTGAAATGGTATACTCTACACCAGACATGGTCTCATCAGAACCCTGTACAATTGTAACAATACTTCTCTATTTCTAAACTCCATGCCTGCTGCAATGATGGTTTATATGTAAGGTTTAGGAAGCTAAAATCAAATAGAGCCCTTTTGGATTTTAAAAAGGCTAGAAAAGAACTCAAGAAAGGTATTAGGAGAGCCAGGAGGGGACATGAAAGTCCTTGGCAAGTACGATTAGGGACAATCCCAAGGTATTCTTTACATACACCAAGAGCAAGGAGATAACTAGGGAGAGTGTAGGAGAACTCAAGGATAAAGGAGGTGGAGGATGTGGGGGAGGTCCTAAATAAGCACTTTCCATTAGTGATTACCAAGGAGAAGGACATGGAAGATTGTGAGACTATTGTGGAGTATGCTAGTATGCTAGAGCGTGTTGTGATAAAGAAAGAGGAAGCGTTGGGTTGCTTGACGAACATTAAAGTGGATAAATCCCCAGGGACTGATTGGATTAAACCCTAGGTTATTGAGAGAGGCAAGAGATGAGATTGCTGTGGCAGTGATAAAGGTCGTCTGGTCCTCTCTAGCCACAGGTGAGGTCCTCAAATTTCAAAGTAGTTTTTTTTAAATCAAAGTACATATGCATTCAGTGGCTACTTTATTAGGTACACCTATACACCTGCTTGTTAACATAAATATCTAATCAGTTGACCATGTGGCAGTAACTCAATGCATAAAAGCATGCAGTCATGGTCCAGAGATACAGTTGTTGGTGCCAGGCAGGGTGGTTTGAGTATCTCAAAAACTGCTAATTACCTGGGATTTTCAAACACAACAGCCTGCAGAGTTTACAGAGTTTACTGTTAGAGTTTAATGGTGCGGGAAACAGAAAAAAACATCCAGTGAGCAGCAGATCTGTTGGGGAAAAGAAGTCAGAGGAGAATGACCAGACTGGTTCAAGCTATCAGGAAAGTGACTCAAATAACCACGCTTTACAACAGTATTATAGAGTCATAGAAAACTACAGCACAGAAACAGGCTCTTCGGGCTATCTAGTCCATGCCGGGCCATTTAAACTGCCTGGTCCTGTCGTGTATGGGGTGGCTGGGTCCTGACTAAGTATCAGGAAATGCCAATAGCAATTATATAGCTTCTCCCACCCAAGACAACTCCGCCTTCACGTAGGACTTAGGTCCGGGTGCACCCTGTCTCGCTGAAGGAGCTCTGTCTAGGGCAAACATTTGGCGCCAGAAAAATAACCAGACCAATGGTGATGGTGTCACCTAAAATCACTGAAGTCTCTGGCAGCAGGGAGATGGATTCCAAGCTTTGGTGGAGGATTGTCTTTGTACAACAACAGCAAAGGTTGGGCGACGTCTAGTGTATGATTCCCAATCGGGAACACCAGTAGAGGTCAAATGCTTTAGTTAGATGAGCACTGTGGCAACAGAAGGCAGCGGCAAACCAGTGTTGAAATTTCTGCCTAGTCAATCATGGAAAGAAACAAAGGGAGGAAACCAGACAACAGCGTGAATGGAGTTGAGTCTAATCAACAGAACAACACCTCGCTCGGTAGGGGTAGTCATGTGCTGCAGGTGACACCAGACCGTCATCCAGAGACCATAAGCAATAGGGAAAGGCTTAGGATAGCAACATGGAACATAGAAACCATAGAAAAACTACAGCACAGAAACAGGCCTTTTGGCCCTTCTTGGCTGTGCCGAACCATTTTCTGCCTAGTCCCACTGACCTGCACACGGACCATATCCTTCCATACACCTCCCATCCATGTATCTGTCCAATTTATTCTTAAATGTTAAAAAATAACCCGCATCTACCACCTCGTCTGGCAGCTCATTCCATACTCCCACCACTCTCTGTGTGAAGAAACCCCCACTAATGTTCCCTTTAAACTTTCCCCCCCACCCTTAACCCATGTCCTCTGGTTTTTTTTCTCCCCTTGCCTCAGTGGATAAAGCCTGCTTGCATTCACTTTATCTATACCCACCATAATTTTATATACCTCTATCAAATCTCCCCTCATTCTTCTACGCTCCAGGGAATAAAGTCCTAACCTATTCAACCTTTCTCTGTAACTGAGTTTCTCAAGTCCTGGCAACATCCTTGTAAACCTTCTCTGCACTCTTTCAACCTTATTTATATCCTTCCTGTAATTTGGTGACCAAAACTGAACACAATACTCCAGATTCGGCCTCACCAATGCCTTATACAACCTCATCATAACATTCCAGCTCTTATACTCAATACTTCGATTAATAAAGGCCAAAGTACCAAAAGCTCTCCTTACGACCCTATCTACCTGTGATGCCACTTTTAGGGAATTTTGTATCTGTATTCCCAGATCTCTCTGTTCCACTGCACTCCTCAGTGCCTTAACATTAACCCTGTATGTTCTACCTTGGTTTGTCCTTCCAACATGCAATATTTAATACTTGCCTGTATTAAACTTCATCTGCCATTTTTCAGCCCATTTTTCCAGCTGGTCCAAGTCCCTCTGCAAGCTTTGAAAACCTTCCTCACTGTCTACTACACTTCCAATCTTTGTATCATCAGCAAATTTGCTGATCCAATTTACCACATTATCATCCAGATCATTGATATAGATGACAAATAACAATGGACCCAGCACTGATCCCTGTGGCACACCACTAGTCACAGGCCTCCACTCGGAGAAGCAATTCTCTACTACCACTCTCTGGCTTCCTCCATCGAGCCAATGTCTAATCCAATTTACCACCTCTCCATGTATACCTAGCGACTGAATTTTCCTAGCTAACCTCCCATGCGGGACCTTGTCAAAGGCCTTACTGAAGTCCATGTAGACAATATCCACTGCCTTCCCTTCATCCACTTTCCTGGTAACCTCCTCGAAAAACTCCAATAGATTGGTCAAACATGACCTACCATGCACAAAGCCATGTTGACTCTCCCTAATAAGTCCCTGTCTATCCAAACATCCGTACACTTTACCAGAAAGGAAAGTTGGACAACACATTAAATGAAATGAAAAGGTTGGAAGTTGATACCTTAGACCTGTCAGAAATTAGATGGACCGACAGTGGCAAATTCACTAAGAATAGTTCTCTGATAATGTATTCTGGAGGTCAACAGCATATGTATGGAGTTGGCATTATTTTAAACAAACAAGTATCAAAATGTCTTATGGGATATTGGGCAACATCCGACCAACTGCTTTTAGTTAAATTAAGGGGTAACCCTTTTAATATTAGCATAATCCAAGCCTATGCACCAACAAATGATGCAGATGAAGAAGATATCAACAAGTTTTATAAAGATCTCGACAGTGCTATGAGCAATGTAAATCTCAGGATATAAAACTAGTCATGGAAGATTTTAACTCCAAAGTTGGACAGGAAAGGGTTGATAACATAGAAACATAGAAACATAGAAAATAGGTGCAGGAGTAGGCCATTCGGCCCTTCGAGCCTGCACCGCCATTTATTATGATCATGGCTGATCATCCAACTCAGAACCCAGCCTTCCCTCCATACCCCCTGACCCCTGTAGCCACAAGGGCCATATCTAACTTCCTTTTAAACATAGCTAATGGACTGGCCTCAACAGTTTGCTGTGGCAGAGAATTCCACAGATTCACCACTCTCTGTGTGAAGAAGTTTTTCCTAACCTCGGTCCTAAAAGGCTTCCCCTCTATCCTCAAACTGTGACCCCTCGTTCTAGACCTCCCCAACATCGGGAACAATCTTCCCGCATCTAGCCTGTCCAATCCCTTTAGGATCTTATACGTTTCAATCAGATCCCCCCTCAATCTTCTAAATTCCAACGAGTACAAGCCCAGTTCATCCAGTCTTTCTTCATATGAAAGACCTGCCATCCCAGGAATCAATCTGGTGAACCTTCTTTGTACTCCCTCTATGGCAAAGATGTCTTTCCTCAGATTAGGGGACCAAAACTGCACACAATACTCCAGGTGTGGTCTCACCAAGGCCTTGTACAACTGCAGTAGTACCTCCCTGCTCCTGTACTCGAATCCTCTCGCTATAAATGCCAGCATACCGTTCGCCTTTTTCACCGCCTGCTGTACCTGCATGCCCACTTTCAATGACTGGTGTATAATGACACCCAGGTCTCGTTGCACCTCCCCTTTTCCTAATCGGCCACCATTCAGATAATAATCTGTTTTCCTATTTTTGCCACCAAAGTGGATAACTTCACATTTATCCACATTAAATTGCATCTGCCATGAGTTTGCCCACTCACCCAACCTATCCAAGTCACCCTGCATCCTCTTAGCATCCTCCTCACTGCTAACACTGCCACCCAGCTTTGTGTCATCCGCAAACTTGGAGATGCTGCATTTAATTCCCTCATCCAAGTCATTAATATATATTGTAAACAACTGGGGTCCCAGCACTGAGCCTTGCGGTACCCCACTAGTCACCGCCTGCCATTCTGAAAAGGTCCCGTTTATTCCCACTCTTTGCTTCCTGTCTGCTAACCAATTCTCCACCCACACCAATACCTTACCCCCAATACCGTGTGCTTTAAGTTTGCACACTAATCTCCTATGTGGGACCTTGTCAAAAGCCTTTTGTAAATCCAAATATACCACATCCACTGGTTCTCCCCTATCCACTCTACTAGTTACATCCTCAAAAAAATAGGACCTTTTGGATTAGGGGAGAAAAATGAAAATGGAGAAAGATTTACTGATTGGTGTGTCAGAAACAACCAAATGATCACCAATACTTGTAGATTTTAACACGTAGATTTTGTACTTGGATTAGCCCTGGAGATAGAACAAGGAATCAAATAGATTTCATTACCATCAATGAATGCTTTAGAAATAATATCACAAATTCTAAAGCCTACCCAGGAGCAGACTGTGATCATCACCCAGTAATAGCTACCACTAAAACAAAAGTAAAGAAACTGAAACGTGGAAAAAAGAGAAAGGAATATATGTTGGGAGAACTTAAAAATGATAGCAGCCTTAAGCAACAATTCAAAACAGCTGTAGAAGAACACCTCAACGAAAATGTAACAACACCTATTTGGGACAGATTTAAATATGCTATACAGCAATCAGCAGAGGAGATAATCCCAGTACAAGAAATCCAACACACCAACAAGGGGTGGATAACCCAAGAAATTTTAGATCTGATGGAACAAAGGAGGTTAGTAAAGAATAATGAAGTGCAATACAGAGAGCTAGACAGACAGACCAGACAATTGTGCAATATTGCAAAGGAAGAGTGGCTGACTCAAAAATGCAATGAAGTAGAAGGCCATATTAACAACAGCAAAGAAATGCACAAGAAAATTAAGGAAATTACTGTAATTAAGAAAACCTCCTCTGCAGGATGCATAAGATCAGCAGACAGATCCATACTAACAGATCCAGATAAAGAATGTGAGAGGTGGATTCAGTATATAGAGCAGCTTTTTGAAGATAATAGAGGGGAACCCCCAGATATTAAACACCCTAATTCTGGCCCACCTATTACCAAAGAAGAAATAACTAAAGCAATGAAAAGCATGAAACATGGTAAAACCACTGGACCCGATGAAATTTCAGTGGAAATGATACAAGTCCCAGAAGATCTGGGCATAGATATTCTTTTTGAACTGTTTAATGGCATATATGAGTCTGGTGTTTTGCCTGACGATCTCTTGAAATCAGTATTTATAACTCTGCCAAAAATTCCTGGAACTATTTACTGCGAAAATTACAGAACAATCAGTCTTATGAGTCACATAATAAAGATTTTGTTGAGAATTGTTTTGAGTCCAATTAAAAATAAGTTAAGACCAGAAACTTCTAAACTGCAATATGGGTTTACTGAGGATAGAGGAACTAAGAACGCAATTTTCATACTACAAATGCTTTCAGAAAGGGCAATTGAATATGAAAATGATGTCTTTTTATGTTTTATTGATTTCACTAAAGCGTTCGACAAAGTGCAACGTGATAAATTATTTCAAATTCTCGCTAAACTAAACATTGACAGAAGGGACCAACAACTGCTTCAAAATTTATATTGGAATCAAACAGCGGCGGTAAAAATTGATGATAATATAAACAGTTGGACTAAAATTCAAAGAGGAGTTAGACAGGGATGCGTTGCCTCACCGGAATTATTTAATATCTATAGTGAAATGATTCTCAGAGAAATAGAAGACCTAGATGGAATAAAAATTGGAGGTGTTAACATCAACAATATAAGATATGCAGACGATACCACCCTAATAGCAAGTGCTGCAGAAGACCTACACATCCTCCTAGACAAAGTAGTACAAACAAGTGCAGATTTTAGTCTAACCATCAACTGTAAAAAAATGAAATGTATGGTAATATCAAAACAGCAGGATACTCCCAACTGCCAATTGTACATTGGTAACCAAGAGATTGAACAAAAGACCAGCTTTAATTACCTTGGTAGTTTTATATCATAAGATGCTAGAAGTAAAGTAGAAATAAAAAGAAGAATTGCCATTGCCAAAACCAACTTCCAAAAAATGAAACCCATTTTTACCAACAGACACATTTCTATGACAACAAGGCTTAGGCTACTAAAATGTTACATCTGGTCAATCTCGCTGTATGCTTCTGAAACATGAACTATAACACCAGAACTCCAAAGAAACTTAGAAGCAACAGAAATGTGGTTTCTTAGAAGAATGCTGAAAATATCATATAGAGATAGGGTAACTGTTGAGACAGTACTCCAACGTGCCCATACAAAAAGATCTTTAATGAGAACATTAAATGAGAGGAAACTTAAATTCCTGGGCCATGTCATCAGAAAGGGAGAAACAGAATGCGTTACATTACAAGGCCGTATGCCTGAGAAACGCGGTAGAGGAAGGCAAAGAAGAAAATATATGGACACTGTGAAAGAACTAACAAATCTAAGTGTGCGAGATATCATTGACGCTGTGAGGGATCGTTCGATGTGGAGAGCTATGATCGCCCAAGCGTATAACGTGCAAGGCACGTGAATAAGTAGGAGTCCCGTCAACCTGCTCTGGGACCAGAGCCCTCCATACCCCTACCACCCATGTACCTATCCAAACTTCTCTTAAACATTGAAATCAAAATTGCATGCACCACTTATGCTGGCAGCTCATGACACACTCTCACAACCCTCTGAGTGAAGAAGTTTCCCCTCATGTTCCTCTTAAACTTTTCACCTTTCACCCTTAACCCATGACCTCCAGTTGTAGTCCTACTCAACCTCAGTGGAAAAAGCCTATCGTATTTAACCTATCTATACCTCTCGTAATTTTGTATACCTCCATAAAATCTCCTCTCAACCTTCGAGATTCCAAGGAATACAGTTCTAATCTATTCAATCTTTCCATATAACTCAGGCCCTCCAGATCCAGTAACATCTTTGTAAATTTCCTCTGTACTCTTTCAACCTTATTTAAATCTTTCCCGTAGTTAGATAACCAAAACTGCACAAAATACTCCAAATTAGGCCTCACCAATGTCTTATACAACTTCAACATAACATCTCATCTCCTGTACTCAGAACATTGATTTATGAAGGCCAATGCGCCAAAAGTTTTCTTTACAACCCTATCTACCTGTGACATTACTTTCAATGAATTATTCCCAGATCACTTTGTTCTACCACACTCCTCAGTGCCCTACAGTTCACTGTGTAAGATCTACCTGGTTGGTCCAACCGAAGTGGTGAACCTCACACATCTGGGTCTCCAGATCCCTCTGCAAGCCATGATAGTCTTCCTCGCTGTCCTCTACACCCCCAATCTTGGTGTCATTCAAAAGTTTGCTGATCCAGTTCACCACGTTGTCATCCACATCCAAACAACAATGGACCCAGCACCAATCCCTGTAGCACTCCATTAGACACAGGGCTCCAGTCATAGAGGCAACCATCTACTACCACTCTCTGGCTTCTCCCACAAAACCAATATCCAATCCAATTTACAACTTCATCTTGAATGCCAAGTGACTGAACCTCTTGTCCAGCCTCCCATGCGGGACCTTGTCAATTGCCTTGCCATCTATATAGACAACATCCACTGTTCACCTTCATCAACCTTCCTGCTATCTTCCTTGAAAAACTATATAAGATTGGTTAGACATGACCTAACACGCACAAAGCCATAATGACTATCCTGACAACATACATCAAAGTTGCTGGTGAACACAGCAGGCCAAGCAGCATCTATAGGAAGAGGCGCAGTCGACGTTTCAGGCCGAGACCCTTCGTCAGGACTAACTGAAGGAAGAGTGAGTAAGGGATTTGAAAGTTAGAGGGGGAGGGGGAGATCCAAAATGATAGGAGAAGACAGGAGGGGGAGGGATAGAGCCGAGAGCTGGACAGGTGATAGGCAAAAGGGGATACGAGAGGATCATGGGACAGGAGGTCCGGGGAGAAAGACAAGGGGGGGGGGACCCAGAGGATGGGCAAGAGGTATATTCAGAGGGACAGAGGGAGAAAAAGGAGAGTGAGAGAAAGAATGTGTGCATAAAAATGAGTAACAGATGGATGACTATCCTGATGTCAGGCTCACCCACCTACAACTTCCTGGTTTATTCTTATAGCCTTTCTTAAACAGCAAAACAACATTAGTTATGCTACAATCCTCCGGTACTTCACATGTTGCTAAGGATGACTTAAATATCTCTGCTAGGTCCCCTACAATTTCTGCATTTGCCTCTACAGTGTTCAAGGGAACATCTTGTCAGGCCCTGGGGATTTGTTTACTCTGATTTGCCTCAAGACAGCAAACACCTCCTCTTCTGTAATCTGTATAGAATTCATGATCTCACTGCTGTTTTGCCTCACTTCTATAGACTCTGTCTGTCTCCAGAGTAAATATAGGTGCAAAAAATCCATTTAAGATCTCCCCCATCTGTTTTGGCTCCACTCATAGATTACCATTCTGATCTTCCAGAGGACCAATATTGTCCCTTGCAATTCTTTTGCTCAACATATCTGTAGAATCCCTTAGGATTCTCCTTCACCTTGTCTGCTGGAGCAACCTTATGCCTTCTTTTAGCTCTCCTGATTTTTTTCTTAAGTTCTCTTCAATTTTTTATACTGCTCAAGTTCCTCATTTGTTCCTACCAACTGTACAACTTTTTTTTTCTTAACCAGGGCTTCAATATCTTTTGAAAACAAATGTTCCTAAACTTATTATCCTTGCCTTTTTATTCTGACAGGCACATACAAGCTTTGTACTCTCAAAATTTCACTTTTGAAAGCCTTCTACTGACCAAGTACACCTTTGCCAGTGTAATGCCTTGTTCATATTTTTTTTACTGTTATGCTGTTCTGTATTTGATTGCTGTGCTGTTCTCTGCAAGCTGCTTGTTTGGGTTACTGTTGTAGATAAGAGAAAGGAGAATTGTGTGTCATCCAATTAGGATGGCCGGATTAAGGGGAGGTCTCTCTGGTGAGGGACACTAGGTTGGGCTTGGGGCTTTTGTTAAGGAAATGATGAGAGAAGACGCCAGAGAGAAGAGGTTGTAAGATTTAACCTGAAGCGGGCCGTTATTCAGCAAAGTGAGATTGAAGGAGGATCTCATTGAAGGGGAAACCGTGAGCTCCAATTTGAGCACATTAAACTGTTTCATTAAAATGGGTCCTTTTCTTTTTTTTGTTTTTCTTTATTAACCCTTTAGTCAAATTAAAATTAAGAATTATAAAGGTAAATCATTTAATTGTATGTGGTGTACTGTCTGTTATTTTATGCTACTGGTTTGTAACAGAGTAATGACTCACACAGCATCCACACAAATAGGGTTGGGGGGGGGCTTGCACCTCAATCTGACACGTTTGGCGGGGCTGGAGATTGTCTTCCCTAGACTAATGCAGCTGACAGAACCAGAGTGTTTCACTTGAAAACAGCCTGTCCCGATCCATGCTTGCCAGATCCTTTCTGATATCATCAAGACTGGCCTTTCTCCAATTTAGAATCTCAGCTCGAGGACCAGACCAACCTGAAATTCTTACTCTTCATAGACGTCGACAAAACAGAAGAAAACTCCCAAAGAATGAATAACAGAAAAAACGTTAGAACCCAAACACCCCCTCCCCCTCTCACACACAAGCAGTAGCAAAGCATCGACCCTCCTCCCACCTGCTTCAGTAAAAGCATCAGTCCCCTCACTCACCAAGCAAGCAATAGCAAAGCCCCGAAAGAGACCATGATCTAGAGTCTATCAAAAAAATCCACTGTTCATCCCAACACTTTGACATGCCAGAGGCTCTCACTAATGACGGAGAGAGAGGTATCACTCTGACACAGTGAGAAGGGAGGCCAACAGCTCTCTGTTTCAATATTCCAGTCTGCAGTGTCACAGCGTACATTGCTGTCTCATCCTTCTGATCTCCCGCTGCGCTTCAGTCGGTGACACCGGTGAGGAATCTGGTCATCCACAGGGCCGCACCCTGTAGGCGCACAACTTCCATGCCGTTCCTGGAGACATCAAGAACGCTACACCCTTCAGCAAGTTCCGACAGCGGGAACCTACCGCTGTGAAGAACCGACTCTGACAGGACCCCAGCCACCTTGAAGAGGAAAGAAGGGACATTAAAGAGAAGAATTTAAACTGTTCTGCAGATGAACTGGCAGAAGTCGTCCTCTGGCACCATCTTTAGCTCCTCTCTTATATTACCCTACAACCATCAGGCTCATGGATCGGCTTGGATAGCTTCACTCACCTTAATGCTGAACTGACTCTACAACCTATGGACTCACCTTCAAGGACTTGGCAACTCATGTTCTCAGTATTATTTATTTAGTTTTTTATTATTTCCATGTTTTGTCTTCTTTTGCACATATTGGCTGTTTGTTAGTCTTTATGTATGGCTTATCATGAATTTTATTGTGTTTCTTTATTTTTCTGTAAATACCAACAAGAAAATGTATCTGAAGGTAGTACATTGTGACCTACACTCAGTGGCCACTTTATTTGGTACCTCTTGTAGCTAATAAAGTGGCCACAGTGTTCATGTGGTCTTCTGCTATCATAGCCTATCCACTTTAAAGTTCAATGTGTTTTATGTTCAGAAATGTTCTTCTGCATACCATCACCCCTCAACCACAGGTATACCACTTTGAATACTCTTGGGGAGGGGGGAAATGTCCTAGCAGAGGTAAGTCACAGCAGTCAGGTCTCTGGCACTGACTCCGACTCTGTGGTTCTGATAGGAAGGGGGGAAAGAGGCAATCTGTGGTGATGGAGACTTCGTTAGTTAGGGAAACCGAAGGGAGGTTCTGTGGACAAGAACAAGATTCCTGGATGGTATATTCTCTACTGGGTGTCAGGGCCTGGGACATATTAGATAGAGTCCTCAGCATTCTTAAGTGGGAGGGTGAGCAATCAGAGGTTGTGGTCCATGTCTGTACCAAAGACATAGGTAGGAGGAGGGACAAAGTGAGTTCAGGGTGCTAAATTAAAAGATAGGACATTCAGGATTGTGATCTCAAGATTGGTAACCATACCATATACTAGTGAGGCCAGACATAGGAAGATCATACAATTTAATACGTGGCTAAGGAGTTGATGTAGGAGGGAGGGCTTCAGATTTTTGGATCATTGGGCTCTTGTTGGACAGAAAGGACTGCAGTCTACAAATCCAGTGAATTCGATTTAATCAAGGATTGTGGAAGCAGACAGACCAATTGTCTTTGTTCTTGCCATGTGCTTGAAGATGCTCTGCATCCTCCATTTCGTGGACTGAAGTGTTTTAAAATAGACACGATGATGCTTCAGATAATCTGCTGGGCTAGAGCTCATTTCCAAATAAGAATTTATTTGTGAGATGTTCTTCGATATAACATGCAAGTTCTTGAAGGGTGTGGTTTGTGTCTGCCCTAAGTGATTCGACCAGGTTTGACTGCTCAGAGCCAGTCAGAGTCGAAGAGAAGAGCAAGCCCTAAATTACCAGTTGTTAGCTGGAGAAGAAGGGTGATAAAAGGCTTGGACCAGAGCCAATAAGAAGGTGTTAAGGTTAAGTCAGGTGACAGTAGCCAATAACACTTCAAAGCAACACTTGAATTGGTAAGGAATGAATACAAAAGCAGACGCTTCAGGTGTACTGGCAGCAATGACTCTCTAGAGACCCACCATTGTTGTTGTGGAGTGTCTCACGGACGTGTGAAGATTCGGAACAGGACCATGAGAAATACATGGCCATCAGAGCCTCTTTTTTAACTGGTATTACCTTTTCTATTGTTTGACTTCTCATGCAATTACAAAGAAGCAGAGTTAAGTTGGTGCCAAGTGGCTTCCTCTTTGAGCTCATCTGCAAAAAACAGCTTAATTCCTCTCTTTAATATATCTTTTTTCCCTTTTCAGGGTGGTTGGGGTTCTATTGAGGTCCTGATCTGCAAGTGGCAATCAAACTGTCTTTTTTTTACAGCGGATGAGTTCCCTGGAGCTCGTCGGCCGACAGTTTTCCAACATTCTTCAGGTGCGGCCTGGAAGATGGCGCCTTCAGGGTGCGGCCTGTGGATGATCGATTCCAGGTCAGTGTTGCCGACTGAGGCATTATGGGAGATGGAGCATCAAGATTTCACGGCGGTGGATGTATGGAAAAGCAACGCGGCAGACTGTAATATCATAACAGCGACTGTCAGTCTCCCCTATCGCTGGGAAAATGGGCGATATCTCTCTGTCCCTTGTTAGGGAGAGAAAGAGAGAGCCTGTGGCATGTTAAACTGTCAGGTAAACAGTAGTTTTTGTTGACTAGATCAGCGTCTCTTTTTGGGTGCCTTGCTGTTGCTGAGTGGGTGGTGGGCGCTGATGCTTTTTGCTGAAACGGGCGGGGGAGGGAGGGGGAGTTACACTGATGTTTGCTGCTGCTTGCGTAGGGGGGAGGGGGAGGGGGAGGGGGCTTTGAGGTTCTAACATTGTTTTGTTGCTCATTCTTTTGGGGTTGTTTTTCATGGAATCTTGCAAAGACAAATATTTCAGGTTGTAACACACATCAAAGTTGCTGGTGAACGCAGCAGGCCAGGCAGCATCTCTAGGAAGAGGTACAGTCGACGTTTCAGGCCGAGACCCTCTGATGTGTGTTGCTTGAATTTCCAGCATTTGCAGAATTCCTGTTATTTCAGGTTGTATACTGCATACATTCTCTGATAATTAAACTGAACCATTTGTGCCAGAGAAAGCATTCTAACTGGTTGCATCATCATCTGGCACGGAGGGGCTACCACACAGGATCAGAAAAAGTTGCAGAAGGTTGTAAACTCTGCCAGCTCTATCATGGGCACTAAGCTCCGCAGCATCCAAACACCTTCAAAAGGCGATGCCTCAAAAAAGCAACATCCATCATTAAGGACCCTCATTACCCAGCACATGCCCTCTTCTCATTGCTATCATCAAGGAGGAGGTAGAGGAGCCTGAAGGCTCACACTGAACATTTCAGGAACAGCTTCTTTCCTTCCGCCATCAAGATTTCTGAATGGACAATGAACCCATGAACACTACCTCAGCATCTTTTCCCTCTCTTTTTGTACTACTTACTTCATTTAATTTTCTTTTTTTATATATACTTATTGTAATTCATTGTTTTTATTAATATGTATTACAATGTACTGCTGCCATAAAACAACAAATTTTATGACACATGCCAGTGATATTAAATTTAATTCTGGTTCTGACAAAGTCTGACAACCAACCAGTATGCAAAAGAAGATTCCTAGATAGTACCAATAAATAAATAATATTGATAACATTATGAAGGACATTGTGCCAAAATCCCTTTTTTTGACTCTAATAAATTGCGAATGCCATTTTCTAGCCAAAGTCGAATCCAATTTAATACCTCATCCTGAAAATGAAGCGACTGAAGCTCCTTGACCAACCTTCCATCTGGGACCTTGTCAAATACCTTGCTCAAATCTAGGTAGACAACATCCACTACCTTTCCGTTATCAATTTTCTTAGTAACCTCCTCAAAACTGTTAAGATTGGTTAGATATGTCCTACCACCCACAAAGCCAAATTGACTATCCCTAATCAGGTCCTGACTATCCAAATGCCTATATATCTAGAATGACATTAGACTCAGCGGCCTTTAATTTCCTAGTGTGTCCTTAGAGTTTTTCTTAAGTAACGGAACACTTACTAAACTCTAGTCCCCTGGTATGTCACCCACGGCTATGGACCTCTACCAGGCCCTCTGCAGTTTCTGCACTAGCCTCCCACAAGGTTCGAGGAAACACATTGATAGGCCTTTGGGGATTTATCCACCCTAATTTGCCTCAAGACCATATAGATTATGAGAACACTCAGTCCTCTTTTTTTGTCATTTAGAAATGCATACATGCATTAAGAGATGATACAATGTTTCTCCGGTGTGATATCACAGAAAACAGGACAAACTAAAGACTAACACTGACAGAACCACATAATTATAACGTATAGTTACAGCAGTGCAAAGCAATACCATAATTTGATGAAGAACAAACCATGTATCATTTAACCATTTACCATGGTAAATAAAGTCTCAAAGTCCCGAGTCAATTGACTCCGAGTCCCCGATAGCAGGCAGCAAAAGGAAGAAACTCCCTGCCATAAACCTCCAGGCACCGTCAACTTGCCGATGCCTTGGAAGCAGCCAACCACAGCCGACACTGAGTCCATCCGTCCAAAAACTTCGAGCTTCCGACCAGCCTCTCTGATACAGCCTCCTGAACGCCATCCTCTGCCGAGCGCCTTCGACCTCGCCCCAGCCGCTGAAACACGCAAAGCCGAGGATTTCGGGGCCTTCTGCTCTGGAGATTCCGGTTACCACACAGTAGCAGCGGCAGCGAAGCGGGCATTTCAGAAGTTTTCCAGATGTTCCTCCATACTCCCAACTCTGTCTCCATCAAATCAGGATTGTGCACGGTCCCCTACTTGACAGATAACAGATATTCACCACTGAAGTGGCCGCACGTACTGCCGTCACACCGCCATCTTCTCCTCCTTCTTCCATATTGTTCTGTAATCAGACTAGGGGATTTAACTTCCCTGACATAGACTGGATCTGCCATACTGTTAAGGGATTAGATAGGGTAGAATTTGTTGAATATGTTCAAGAAAGTTTTCTTTGGCAAATATCTAGAGGGCCCTACTAGGAAGAGGGCAAAACTTGACCTACTCTTGGGTATTAACAGAGCGGCAGGTGACTGTGGTGACAGTGGGGAAGCTCTTTGGGACCAGTGATCATAGTTCCACTTGTTTTAAACTAGTTATGGAAAAGGATATTAGTGGTCCACTGGTTCAAGCTCTACAGAGGGGCAAGGCAAATTTTGATGGACTGAGACAGAAACTTGCAATGGGTGATTGGAGTAAGTTGCTTGAAAGCAAAGGGTCCACATGCAAGTGGAAGGTATTTAAAGAGGAGATAGTGAGAGCTCAAGGTCTGCATGCTCTTGTTAAGAGTAAAGGGCAAGGCTGGCAGGACTGGGGAAACCTGGATGATGAGGGATATTGAGGCCCTGACAGAAGGAAGGCGGCATGGGTCAGGTACAGACAGGTCAAGTGAATCCTTGGAGGGGTATAGGAGGTATAGCTGGAGTTTCTGGGACCAATTTGGAAGGATAGATACAACCCAAAGAAGAAGTATTCTAAGGGGAAGATGAGGCAATCGTAGCTGACAAGTGAAGTCAAAGACAACATAAAAGCAAAAGAGAGGCCATATTGTACAGCAAAAAATAGTGTGAATTTAGAGAATTGGGAGGCTCTGAAAAGCCAAAAGAAGACAACTAAAAAAAGCAATAAGGAGGGAAAAGATGAAATATAAAGCTAAGGTAGCCAATAACATAAAAGAGCATATCAAAAGCGTTTTCAGATTATATAAAGAGTAAAAGAAAGGTGAGAATGGATATCGGATGGCTGGAAATAACACTGGAGAGGTAGTAATGTGGGCAAAGAAATGGCGGATGAACTTAATAAGTATTTTGCATCAGTCTTCACTGTGGAAGACACGAGCAGTATGTCAGAATTTTGAGAGCGTCAAGGGGCAGAAGTGAGTGCAGTTGCTATTAAAGGAGAAGGTGCTGTTTGGGAAGCTGAAAGGTCTGAAGGTAGATATGTCACCACTGTTGTAATGTGAACAACGTCACTGGAGAAACACCACTGGTAGATATAAAGTAGTCTTTTACTTGACAAAATGAGACACTGTCTAAGGAAGAGACCTGTTCGACCCAATATTGCATGACATTTTATATGCTAAAGATCAAAGGACAATTCTATATTTACAATGTATCTACAATGATTCCTTTGAATTACATATAACTTTTATGCCTCCTTCTTCGTACCCACACTCCAGACACACAAAATGAATGTTAATGAGCATTGTCTGGCTTTTCAATTAACTGCTGTTCACACCTCTAGGGACCGATTGTCCAGTGCTGCATCTTAAATTTAATCTACAGTCCATGTTCAGGTCTAAAGCAAGGAAGAGTGAAGAGGTCCTGGACAGTGAGTATAGAGAGCTTGGTAGGAAGTTGAAAAGCAGGACCTCAAGGGTGGTAATCTCAGGATTGCTACCTGTGCTAGGTGCCAGTGAGGGTAGGAATAGGAATAGGATGCTCTGGAGGAGGAACAAGTGGCTGAGGAACTGGTGTAGGGGGCAGGGTTTCAGATTTCAGGATCATTGGGACCTCTTCTGGGGCAGGTGGGACCTGTACAAGAGAGACGGGTTACACTTGAACCACAGGGGGACCAATATCCTTTCAGGGAGGTTTGTTAGTGCTATTGGGGAGGCTTTAAACTAGATTTGCAGGGGGATGGGAACCAGAGTGCCAGAGCTGACAGTGTGGCTGGGGTGAAAATAAATGATGTTGAAAGTTTAAGCAAATCCGCTGATAGAAAGGTTGTGAGTGGTGGTAAAAATCTTCTGAGGTGTATATATTTCAATGCTAGGAGTATTGCGGGGAAGGCGGATGAGTTGAGGGCATGGATTGACACGTAGAATTATGATGTTGTAGCAATTAGTGAAACTTGGCTACAGGAGGGGCAGGACTGGCAGCTTAATATTCCAGGGTTCCAATGTATCAGATGTGATCGAGGCAGAGGAATGAAAGGTGGGGGAGTAGCATTGCTTGTTAGGGAAAATATTACAGCAGTGCTCAGGCAGGACAGATTAGAGGGCTTGTCTACTGAGTCCTTATGGGTGGAGCTGAGAAACAGGAAAGGTATGGCCACATTAGTGGGATTGTATTACAAGTCAATGAGACTTGGAAGAGCAAATCTGCAGAGAGATAGCAGGCAACTGCAGGAAACATAAAGTTGTGGTGGTAGGGGATTTTAATTTTCCATACATTGATTGGGACTCCCCTACTGTTAGGGGTCTAGATGGTTTAGTGTTTGTAAAATGTGTTCAGGAAAGTTTTCTAAATCAATATATAAAGGGACCAACTAGAGGGGATGCAATATTGGATCTCCTGTTGGGTAACGAATTAGGGCAAGTGACAGAAGTCTGTGTAGGGGAGCACTTTGGTTCCAGTGATCATAACACCATTAGTTTCAATTTGATCATGGACAAGGATAGATCTGGTCCTAGGGTTGAGGTTCTGAACTGGAAGAAGGCCAAATTTGAAGAAATGAGAAAGGATCTAAAAAGCGTGGATTGGGACAGGTTGTTCTCTGGCAAAGATGTGATTGGTAGGTGGGAAGCCTTCAAAGGGGAAATTTTGAGAGTGCAGAGTTTGTATGTTCCTGTCAGGATTAAAGGCAAATTGAATAGGAATAAGGAACCTTGGTTCTCAAGGGATATTGCAACTCTGATAAAGAAGAAGAGGGAGTTGTATGAAATGTATAGGAAACAGGGGGTAAATCAGGTGCTTGAGGAGTATAAGAAGTGCAAGAAAATACTTAAGAAAGAAATCAGGAGGGCTAAAAGAAGACATGAGGTTACCTTGGCAGTCAAAGTGAAGAATTTCCAGCATCTGCAGTTAGTCCTGACGAAGGGTCTCGGCCTGAAACGTCGACTGCGCCTCTTCCTATAGATGCTGCTTGGCCTGCTGCGTTCACCAGCAACTTTGATGTGTGTTGCTTGAATTTCCAGCATCTGCAGAATTCCTGTTGTTTAAGGATAATCCAAAGAGCTTTTACAAGTATATTAAGAGCAAAAGGATTGTAAAGGATAAAATTGGTCCTCTTGAAGATCAGAGTGGTCGGCTTTGTGCGGAACCAAAGGAAATGGGGGAGATCTTAAATAGATTTTTTGCGTCTGTATTTACTAAGGAAGCTGGCATGAAATCTATGGAATTGAGGGAATCAAGTAGTGAGACCATGGAAACTGTACAGATTGAAAAGGAGGAGGTGCTTGCTGTCTTGAGAAAAATTAAAGTGGATATATCCCCGGGACCTGACAGAGTGTTCCCTCGGACCTTGAAGGAGACTAGTGTTGAAATTGCGGGGGCCCTGGCAGAAATATTTAAAATGTCGCTGTCTACGGGTGAAGTGCCGGAGGATTGGAGAGTGGCTCATGTTGTTCCGTTGTTTAAAAAAGGATCGAAAAGTAATCCGGGAAATTATAGGTCGGTGAGTTTAACGTCAGTAGTAGGTAAGTTATTGGAGGGAGTACTAAGAGACAGAATCTACAAGCATTTGGATAGACAGGGGCTTATTAGGGAGAGTCAACATGGCTTTGTGCGTGGTAGGTCATGTTTGACCAATCTGTTGGAGTTTTTCGAGGCGGTTACCAGGAAAATGGATGAAGGGAAGGCAGTGGATATTGTCTACATGGACTTCAGTAAGGCTTTTGACAAGGTCCCGCATGGGAGGTTAGTTAGGAAAATTCAGTCGCTAGGTATACATGGAGAGGTGGTAAATTGGATTAGACATTGGCTCGATGGAAGAAGCCAGAGAGTGGTGGTAGAGAATTGCTTCTCTGAGTGGAGGCCTGTGACTAGTGGTGTGCCACAGGAATCAGTGCTGGGTCCATTGTTATTTGTCATCTATATCAATGATCTGGATGATAATGTGGTAAATTGGATCAGCAAGTTTGCTGATGATACAAAGATTGGAGGTGTAGTAGACAGTGAGGAAGGTTTTCAGAGCCTGCAGAGGGACTTGGACCAGCTGGAAAAATGGGCTGAAAAATGGCAGATGGAGTTTAATACAGACAAGTGTGAGGTATTGCACGTTGGAAGGACAAACCAACGTAGAACATACAGGGTTAATGGTAAGGCACTGAGGAGTGCAGTGGAACATAGGGATCTGGGAATACAGATACAAAATTCCCTAAAAGTGTCGTCACAGGTAGATAGGGTCGTAAAGAGAGCTTTTGGTACATTGGCCTTTATTAATCGAAGTATTGAGTATAAGAGCTGGAATGTTATGATGAGGTTGTATAAGGCAATGGTGAGGCCGAATCTGGAGTACTGTGTTCAGTTTTGGTCACCAAATTACAGGAAGGATATAAATAAGGTTGAAAGAGTGCAGAGAAGGTTTACAAGGATGTTGCCAGGACTTGAGAAACTCAGTTACAGAGAAAGGTTGAATAGGTTAGGACTTTATTCCCTGGAGCGTAGAAGAATGAGGGGAGATTTGATGGAGGTATATAAAATTATGATGGGTATAGATAGAGTGAATGCAAGCAGGCTTTTTCCACTGAGGCAAGGGGAGAAAAAAACCAGAGGACATAGGTTAAGGGTGAGGGGGGAAAAGTTTAAAGGGAACATTGGGGGGGCTTCTTCACACAGAGAGTGGTGGGAGTATGGAATGAGCTGCCAGACGAGGTGGTAAATGCGGGTTCTTTTTTAACATTTAAGAATAAATTGGACAGATACATGGATGGGAGGTGTATGGAGGGATATGGTCCGTGTGCAGGTCAGTGGGACTAGGCAGACAATGGTTCGGCACAGCCAAGAAGGGTCAAAGGGCCTGTTTCTGTGCTGTAGTTTCTATGGTTCTATGGTAAAGATTGGTTGTTTAAGTTAATATTTTGCTATATAACTCCAGAATATGTCCTAACAAACATGACCAGACGGACTAAATCCCAGGGTTGTGAAAGTGGTAGCTGAAGAGAATGTGGAGGCATTAATAGTGATTGTTCAAGAATTACTATATTCTGGAATGGTTCTGGAGGACTGAAAAATAGCAAATGTCACTCTACTCTTTAAGAAGGGAGGGAGGCAGAAGCAAGTAAAGTGCAGACTAATTAGTTTGACTTCAGTGGTTGGAAGGTGTTGGAGTCCATTATTCAGGATGAGATTTCGGGGGTACTTTTGGAGGCTCATATTAAAATAGGCAAAGTCAGCATGGCCTCCATAAAGGGAAGTCTTGTCTGACATCTTGTGCTGCATGGGGAGTGTGGGGGGGGGGCGCGAGTTTAAACTGGACTGGAGTTGCAAGGGGATGGGGACCAGAGTGCTGGAACAGATAGTGGAGAGGATGTGAAGACAGATGTTGACAAGACTTCAGACGAAGTTAGGAATAAAATGGTGTGACTAATGTACTGAGCTGCATATATTTCAATGAAAGAAGTATCGTAGGAAAGGCAGATGAATTCAGAGCATGGATCAACACGGAATTCTGATATTGTAGCTGTAACACACTGTAAGGTTTCACTGCTAATGTAATGGCCTCTCTGTAATGTTTCACTGCTAATGTAATGGTTTCTCTGTAGCAGCAATGTTCGGGTTATGACCAGAGATAATGGGAGTTTTGGAATGTGCACCATCCAATCAGAGGCATGTTGTTTCTTTCTTGTGGGTCTGCGAGAAGGGATTTTGTGGTCTTTTGTCGGTGAGAGCTGAAGATAGAAGACGCGAGTGGGGAGAGTTGGTAGACCGTTGGACGGAGTGGACTTGGAGCGGTGATCAGCGACGCTCGGAGGTCGATGGGGAATGAATGCACATTAGACTGTTTCATTAAAATGGGCCCTTTTTCTTTTTATTTTCTTTACTAAACCTATAGTCAGATTAAGAATTATAAAGTTCACTCGTTTAATTGCATATGGTGTACTGTCTGATATTTTGTGGTTTGGATTTGTAACCGGGCAACATATCACGCAGCATCCACACAAACGAGATTTCTCAGTTTGGCTGGGCCAGAGGCTGTCTTCCCCTAGACAAACACATGCTGGCCAAACCTGAGGGTTTGATCTGCTATTAGGGAATGAGACAGGGCAGGTGACAGAAATTTGTGTAGGGGAACATTTTGTAGCTAGTGATCATGATGCCATTAGTTTCAAAGTAAATATGGAAAAAGATAGGTCTGGTCAGTGGGTTGAGATTCTAAATTGGAGACAGGCCAATTTTGTTGAGATCACAAGGTATCTGGCAAGTGTGGATTGGGACAGGCTGTTTCTTGGCGAAGGTGTACTTGGTAAGTGGGAGGCCTTCAAAAGTGAAATTTTGAAGGTACCAAGCTTGTATGTGTCTGTCAGAATAAAAAGCAAGGATACCAGGTTTAGAGAATCTTAGTTTTCAAGAGATATTGAGGCCCTGTTTAAGATTTTTAAAAAAGGGAGGTGCATTGTAGGTAGAGGCAGGTAGGAACAAATGAGGTGCTCGTGGAGTATAAGAAATGCAAGAGAACATTTGAGAAAGAAATCTGGAAGGCTCAAAGAAGGCATGAAGTTGCTCTAGGAGACAAGGTGAAAGAGAATCCTAAGGGATTCTCCAGATATGGCAAGAGCAGAAAGATTGCAAAGGACAAAATTTGTTCTCTGGAAGATCAGATGGTAATCCATGTGTGGAGCCAAAAGAGATGCGGGAGATCTTAAATAGTTCTTTTGCATCTGTATTTACTCAGGAGATGAACACAGAGTCAATGGAAGTGAGGCAAAGCAGCAGCGACTTCATGGATCCAATACAGATTACAAAGGAGAGGTGTTTGCTAACACGAGAAAATCTGCAAATGTTGGAAATTCACAGCAACACACACAAAATACTTGAGGAACTCAGCAGGTCAGGCAGCATCTATGGAAAAGAGTAAACAGTCGACATTTCAGGCTGAGACCCTTCATCAGGACTGAACAGGAGGCGTGTGACTAGTGGAATGCTGCAGGGATCAGTGCTGGGTCCATTGTTGTTTGTCATCTATATCAATGATCTAGATGATAATGTGGTTAACTGGATCAGCAAGTTTGCAGTTGACACCATGAGGGGAAAGTTCTTCACTCAGAGGACCGTGAGAGTGTGGAACGAGCTGCCAGCGCAAGTAGTGAATGCCAGCTCGATTTCAACGTGTAGGAAAAGTTTGGGTAGGTACATGGATAGTAGGGGTATGGGGAGGGCTATAGACCCGGTGCAGCTCGATGGGAGTAGATGGTTTAAATAGTTCATCACAGACTAGATGGGCCGAGGGGCCTGTTTATGCACTGTACTTTTCTATGACTCTACATAAGCAAAAGAGAACGCATATTACATAGCAAAGATTAGTGAGAATTTAGAGGATTGGAATGCTTTAAAAAACCAACAGAAGACAACTGAAAAAGCAGTAAGGAATGAAAAGATGAAATATGAAGGTATGCAACATCAAGAACCTATCAGCCTCTGCTTTAAATATACTCAATGACTTGGCCTGCACAGCCATCTGTGGCAATGAATTGCACAGATTCACCACCCTCTGTCTAAAGAAATTCTTCTTCATCTCCGTTGTACATGAACATCCCTTTATTCTGAGGCTATGCTGTCTGGTCCTAGACTCACCCACTAACGGAAGCATGCTCTTCACATCCACTCTATAGGCCTTTCAATATTCAATAGAGGAGCAAGTAGTGTTAAGGAAGTAGGGGGTCTACAGAAGGACTTAGACAGATTAGGAGATTGGGCAACGAAGTGGCCAATGGAATATAGTGTAGGGAAATGTACCGTCATACACTTTGGTAAACGAATAAAGGCAGAGACTATTTTCTAAATGGGGAGAAATTTGAGAAATGAGAGGTGCAATGGGACTTTCCAGTTGTCGTACAGGATTCCCTAAAGGTTAATTTGCAGGTTGAGTCGCTAGTAAAGAAGGCAAATCCAATGCTACCAGTCATTTCAAAAGGACTGGAATACAAGAGCAACAATGTAATGCTGAGGTTTTATAAGGAGCAGATAGGGAGACAGATTTTGGAAAGGAGTAATCATAACAGGGTTGTTGTGGTGGGAGATTTTAATTCCCAAATATTGATTGGCATCTCCCTAGAGTGAGAGTTTAGATGGGGTGGAGTTTGTTAGGTGTGTTCAGGAAGGTTTCTTGACACAATATGTAGATAAGCCTACAAGAGGAGAGGCTGTATTTGATCTGGTATTGGGAAATGAAACTGGTCAGGTGTCAGATCTCTCAGTGGGAGAGCATTTTGGAGATAGTGATCACAATTCTATCTCCTTTACCATAGCATTGGACAGGGATAGGAACAGACAAGTTAGGGAAATGTTTAATTGGAGTAAGGGGAAAATACGAGGCTATCAGGCAGGAACTTGGAAGCATACATTGGAAACAGATATTCTCAGCGAAACATACAGAAGAAATGTGGCAAATTTTCAGGTGATATTTGCGTGGGGTTCTGCGTAGATACGTTCCAATGAGATGGAAAAAATGGTAGGTTACAGGAACCGTGGTGTACAAAGGCTGTTGCAAATCTAGTCAAGAAGAAAAGAGGAGTTATCATCAATAAGGACAGGAGAGGTTCCGGAGGATTGGAGGGTTGCGGATGTTGTTCCCTTATTCAAGAAAGGGAGTAGGGATAGCCCAGGAAATTATAGACCAGTGAGTCTTACTTCAGTGGTTGGTAAGTTGATGGAGAAGCTCCTGAGAGGCAGGATTTATGAACATTTGGAGAGGCATGATATGATTAGGAATAGTCAGCAAGGCTTTGTCAAAGGCAGGTCAGGCCATACGAGCCTGACTGAATTTTTTGAGGATGTGACGAAACACATTGATGAGGGTAGAGCTGTAGATGTAGTGTATATGGATTTTAGCAAGGCATTTGATAAGGTACCCATACAAGGCTTATTGAGAAAGTAAGGAGGCATGGGATCCAAGGGGACATTGCCTTGTGGATCCAGAAATGGGTTGCCCACAGAAGGCAAAGAGTTGTTGTATACAGGTCATATTCTGCTTGGAGGTTGGTGACCATTGGTGTGCCTCAGGGATCTGTTCTGGGACCCTTTCTCTTCATGATTGTTATAAATGACCTGGATGAGGAAGTGGAGGGATGGGTTAGTAAGTTTGCTGATGACACAAAGGTTGGAGGTGTTGTGGATAGTGTGGAGGGCTGTCAAAGGTTACAGCGGGACATTGGTAGGATGCAAATCTGGGCTGAGAAGTGGCAGATGGAATTCAACCCAGATAAGTGTGAGGTGGTTCATTTTGGTAGGTCAAATATGATGGCAGAATATAGCATTAATGGCAAGACTCTTGGCAGTGTGGAGGATCAGAGGGATCTTGAGGTTCGAGTCCATAGGACACTCAAAGCTGATACGCAGGTTGACCCTGCAGGTTAAGGCGGCATACAGGGTATTGGCCTTCATCAATCGTGAGATTGAGTTTAAGAGCCAAGAGGTAATGTTACAGCTATATATGACCTGGTCAGACCCCACTTGGAGTACTGTGCTCAATTCTAGTCGCCTCACTACAGGAAGGACGTGGAAACCATAGAAAGGTGTAGAAGAGATTTACAGGGATGTTGCCTGGATTGGGGAGTATGCCTTATGAGAATAGGTTGAGTGAACTCGGCCTTTTCTCCTTGGAGCGACGGAGGATGAGAGGTGACCTGATAGAGGTGTACAAGATGATGAGAGGCATTGATTGTGTGGATAGTCAGAGGCTTTTTCCCAGGGCTGAAATGGCTACACGAGAGGGCATAGTTTTAAGGTGCTTGGAAGTAGGTGCAGAGGAGATGTCAGGGTTAAGTTTTTTACACAGAGAGTGGTGAGTGCGTGGAATGGGCTGCCGGCGACGGTGGTGGAGGTGGAAATGATAGGGTCTTTTCAGAGACTCCTGGATGGATACATGGAGCTTAGAAAAATAGAGGGCTATGGGTAAGCCTAGGTAGTTCTAAGGTAAGGACACGTTCGGCACAGCTTTGTGGGCCGAAGGGCCTGTATTGGGCTGTAAGTTTTCTATGTTTCTAATGGTCAGATTGCACTTGAAGGATTGTGAGCAGTTTTCGGCCCCTTATCTGAGAAAAGATGTGCTGCTATTGGAGAAGGTCTACAGTGAGTTCACAAGAATGATTTCCAGGAATAAAAGTGTTAATATATGAAGAGTGTTTAATGGCTCTGAGCTTGTACTGACTGGAGTTTAAAAGATTGAGGTGGGATCTCATGGAAACCTATTGAATATTGAAAGGCCTATATAGAGTGGATGTGGACAGGGTGTTTCCTATAGATGGGGAGTCTAGGAACAGAGGGTACAGCCTCAGAACAGAGGGACATCCATTTAGACCAGAGAAGAAGAGGAATTTCTTTGGCCAGTGGGTGGAGAATCTGTGGATTGAGTATACTTACAGTGGACATTGATAGGTTTATGATTAATAAGGGTGTCAAAAGTTCCAGAGAGAAAGCAGGAGAAAGGGGTTCAGAAGGACAATACAGCAGCCATGAAGGAATGTCAGCAGACACAATGGGCCAAATGGACCAATTTTGCTCCTGTCTTATGATCTTGTGGGATGCAGGAGTGTACTGAAGAAAATCAGGAGGGAAAAAGGGGGGCATGAGGTGGCTTTTGCAAAGAAGATTAAGAGAAATACAAAGAGATTTTATCAGTATATTAAGGGAGAAAAAGTGACTAGGGTCTTGGGGATTGTCTGCATTACAGCAGAAGAGGTGCTAGATGTCTTAAAAGGTAAGAAAGTAGAGAGATTTCTAGGGCCTGACCAGGGGAAGCTAGAGACCTGGCTGAGATATTTGCATTGTTAATTACGGGTGAGGTGCCCGTTGACTGGAGGGTAGTGAATGTTGTGCCTTTAGGGTGGTGAATCAAAACAGCTATGACTCTAAGCACATTCTTTTCATCCTCAGTTACATTTACTCTACTGAATAAATTGAAATCGCTAAATTCTAAATCTGCTGCATATTTGAAAGTATTAGACTAAACACTTTGATTCATTCATTCTACAAATTTCACTTCTGCTAATTAAGGACATAATCTTTAATGAACTTACAAACTCAGAAACCAGTTATATGCTTTGCCTATCCATTTTCATTAGCTGTACCCACATTTTTACATCAGTAAACTGGCAGGTGTGTTTACTGATATTTTTAATCTCTCCCTCTCCCAGTGTAGAATGCCCCCCTGTTTCAAATTATCCACCATTGTCCCTGTATCAAAAGAGACCAAGGTAACATGCCTGAACGACTGACGTCCTGTCGCACTCACCTCGATAATAAGCAAATGCTTTGAGAGGCTGGCCAAGGATTACATCTGTAGCTTGCTACCACCCACACTGGACCCCTACAATTTGCCTACCGACACAACTGATCCACAGATGACGGAACAGCCACAGCTCTACATACCGTCCTTATACACCTGGAGAATAGGGATGCTTATGTGAGAATGCTGTTCTTGGACTACAGTTCAGCATTCAACACCATAGTTTAATCCAGGCTCGACAAGAAGCTCAGAGACCTCAGCCTTGACCCTGCTTTGTGCAGCTGGATCCTGGACTTCCTGTCAGATCACCAGCAGGTTGTAAGAGTGGGCTCCAACACCTCCAACCCTCTGACCCTCAACACAGGAGCCCCTCAGGGCTGTGTACTGAGTCCCCTCTTTTACTCCCTGTATACCCATGACTGTGTCACCCCCCACAGCTCCAATCTGCTAATTAAATTTGCCGACGACAGTACGTTGATTGGCCTTATCTCAAACAATAATGAGGTGGCCTACAGGGAAGAAGTCATCTCTCTGACATAGTGGCGTCAAGAAAACAACCTCTCCCTCAATGTCACAAAAACAAAGGAGCTGGTTGTGGATTACTGGAGAAATGGAGATGGGCTAACCCCTATTAACATCAATGGACCTAGGGCTGAGAGGGTAAACAGCTTCAAGTTCCTTGGCATCCACATCACTGAGGACCTCACGTGGTCTGTACGCACCCGTTGTGTGGTGAAAAAGGCACAACAGCGCCTCTTTCACCTCAGACAGTTGAGGAAGTTTGGTATGGGCCTCCAAATCCTTAGATTTTTACAGGGCACAATTGAGAGCATCCTGACTGGCTGCATCACTGCCTGATATGGGAACTGTACCTCCCTTAATCGCAGGATCCTGCAGAGAGTGGTGCGGACATTCCAGCGCATCTGTAGTTGTGAACTTCCCATGATTCAGGACATTTACAAGGTCAACTGTGTAAAAAGGGCCTGAAGGATCATTGGAGACCCAAGTCATCCCAACCACAATCTATTCCAGCTGCTACCATCCGGGAAGTGGTACTGCAGCATAAAAGCCAGGACCAACAGGCTCTGGGACAGCTTCTTCCACCAGGCCATCAGACTGATGAACTCACACTGATTTGAGAGTACTCTATATTACATTGACTGTTATTTATTATAAATTATTATAAATTACTGTGATTGCACATTTAGATGGAATGTAACATAAAGATTTTTACTCCTCATGTATATGAAGGATGTAAGAAATAAAGTCAATTCAATTCAAACGTGTTCAGCTTGCACTGGGTTTGCCTCAGTCAAAGGTTCAAAGGGTTCATGTACAATACTACTCTGATGTTTGTCTTCTCCAGATAGCCATGAAATACAGAAAAACCATTGGTGTTATTGAAAAAAAGACATCAACACCCCTCCCTGCATGAAAAGGGAAAAGAAACAAACTCACAAGCTCCAAATCCCCAACACTCTTCCTCGCACAAAAAAAACTAACAGATCGCCCACACAGTAAACGGCAGCTGGAACACCAAACCCCCTCAAACCCTCCCTCACACAAAAATCAATAGATCACCCAGCCAGAACATCAAAAAAACCCCAAACCCCCACCCCCCTCCCTCACAAAAAAGCAACAACACCATCAAACCCCAACCCCCTCTCTCGCAAAAGAAAACCAGTGCCAACAGAACCAACCCCCCAACCCCGTCTCCCGCAAACAAAAACCAACACATCTGGAATTCCAACCCACCAATCGGCAACAAGAAGGAAAACACAGAAAACTGAAGGAAAGCTGTATAAACTACAGTCCAATAATCACATAAATCTTAGAATTTCAGAAACATCCTTGCACTAGAACCAAGGAGACCGACCGCTTGAACTCAGTCCTTCTGTGAAGAGTGACTGCTACGTTGCCGACCTGCGGTTTTTGAATGCCGCCGATGTGGCCTCCATGGTGAGTGACTGCTGACCTCCTCTGCATTCGTCTCAATGCTTCAGTCTTCCTCGATGCTTTGAAATGGAGTCAATCATGGTCCTGCATCCTGTCGTCTCTGGTCTTCTGCACAAGGCAGCCCATGCTTGCAGTCCTCTCCGGGGATAGCAGCATGCCAGATCACTTGATTGAACTCCAAACTACATGTCACAGTCTCCAACAGTCTCTGAAATACAGTCAAGACAAAAAGAACAAGCAGGTGTAGAAAAAGTGAAATAATTGAAAAGATTGGCTATTTGAAAGCTGTTGCTTGAGGAATCGTTGTTTGCTGGTTATTCACCTCTACTTGCTCTGAGAAAGGGTCATGGCACTAATCCATTTCCTGGCTAAACTCAAGATCTGAAGCACAACCGATTTTCATAACTGCCTGAAGGGATAAATGATGGACATTTGAATTTTCAATACCACACAAACAATCTTTTGTTTTGGTCTGAGCTTCAATGCTGAAATTAACTGGGTAAAAGAATGAAAAATAAAAAAAAAGCGAATGGTGTAAATCTATAATAAAAACTGAAATTTCTGGACTCATTCAGCAGTTCAGATAGCATTGATGGAAAGAGAAACAATGTTAACTTCTCTTGTGAAGGGCCTCTGACCTGAAGCTGTTTCTCTTTTACAGAAGCTGCCTGACCTACTGCATTTCCAGCATTTCTCCCTTTAAATGTTAATCTATTTGTTGAGCATCTTTAAAATAGAACTAATTGGATACCTTTAACTTTTATTAAGACCTCAACTTCCTCTCTGTATTCAGATCATGCTATCTGGAGCTGGTTGAAAAGCCAGCTATGAAGAATCAAACCTTATGAATCTCAGAAATCATTTCCATAAGTAAATTAAATAGTGCCCAAACAAAATTGGTGTTGTACCTCAAGTTTCTCATGCAAGATGCATAATTAATTGAATTGAATTGAATTTACTTTATTTCTTACATCCTTCACATACATGAGTAAAAATCTTTATGCTATGTCTCCATCTAAATGTGCAATCATAGTAATGTATAATAATTTATAATAAATAGAACAGTCAATGTAATATAGAGTACACTCAAATCAGTTCATCAGTCTGATGGCCTGGTGGAAGAAGCTGTCCTGGAGCCTATTGGCTCTGGCTTTTATGCTGCGGTACCGCTTCCTGGGTGGTAGCAGCTGGAATAGATTGTGGTTGGGATAGCTTCGGTACCCAATGATCCTATGGGCCCTTTTTACAAGCCTGTCCTTGTAAATGTCCTGAATCATGGGAAGTTCACAACTACAGATGCGCTGGGCTGTCCACACCACTCTCTGCAGAGTCCTGTGATTAAAGGAGGTACAGTTCCCATACCAGTCAGTGATACAGCCAGTCAGGATGCTCTCAATTGTGCCCCTGTAGAAAGTTCTTAGGATTTGGGGGCCCATACCAAACTTCCTCAACCGTCTTGAGGTGAAAGAGGCGCTGTTGTGCCTTTATCATCACACACCTGATGTGTACAGACCACGTGAGGTCCTTGTTGATGTGGATGCCAAGGAACTTTAAGCTGTTTACCCTCTCAGCCCCAGGTCCATTGATGTCAATAGGGGTTAGCCCGTCTCCATTCCTCCTGTAATCCACAACCAGCTCCTTTGTTTTTGCGACATTCAGGGAGAGGTTGTATTCTTGACACCACCGTGTCAGAGAGGTGACTTCTTCCCTGTAGGCCACCTCGTTATTGTTTGAGATAAGGCCAATCAATGTATTTTTATATTGATTATATTTATAATCCCAAACCCTTGATGGCTGCAACCACATTCCCAGAGTGCTTGGTGTGCCATAAGCTTCCAGAACCTGCTGTGCAGACAGAATGTCAGACTCTGTGTGGATACAAGATTAGTGAAATAACACAGAAGTTGAGAGCAGCCACCAGCCATTTGGCACCTCATGCCTGTTCCAACATGATTGTGGATGATCATCATTATGATCATCAATGGCGGGAGGAGAAGATGGCAGCGCGCTGCGCATGCGCAGCTCTCCGGTGAAAAATGATATCGTATCCGTTAAATAGGGGCCGTGGACAATTCTGATTTGATGGAGACAGACGTGAAAGCACAGAGGAACATCTGGAGAAATTTCTGAAACGCCCGTTCACTGCTGTCGTTACTGTGTGGTCGTGAACCTTGCCTGCTTTTGGCGACCGAGAAGGAGGTCGAATTGTTTGGACAGAGATGCCGCTCAGTATTCGGTGTTGGAGAGCTGATCAGAGCTCGAATTTTTCGGATGACTCAGAGTCAGATTGTGGTCGGCATGGCAGGGAGAGTTTTTCTTCCTTCTCCCGTCTGCGTGAAATGTGGGACATTTGAGAAACTTTGAACTTTACTGTGCTCACAGACTTCTTCATCAAGTTATGGTATTGTTACACTGTTTGTAACTATATGTAATAATTATGTGGTTTTGTCAGTTTTTTCGGTCTTGGTTTGTCCTGTGTTTTGTAATATCACACCGGAGGAAATAATGTATCATTTCTTAATGCATGCATTACTAAGTGACAATAAAAGAGGACTGCATGTCCTCATAATCATCATGATATTCACTTCCCAGCTCCGAATTTCTCTTGATCCCTTTAGGTTTTAGAGCCATATTTAACACCACCTTTAATATACACTCAGTGGCCACTTTATTAAGTACATCCTGGACCTAATAAAGTGGCCACTGAGTGTACGTTCATGGTCTTCTGCTACTGTAGCCCATCCACTTCAAAGTTCGATGTGTTGTGTGTTCACAGATTCTGTTCTGCACACCACAGATGTAACACGTAGCTATTTGAGTTACTGTGGTTAATGCTTAGTAACCTTCCTGCCAACTTGAACCACTCTGGCCATTCTCATTAACAAGGCACTTTTGCCACAGAACTGCCACTCACTGGGTGATTTTTTTTGTTTTTTGCATCATTCTCAGTATAGAGCCTGTTGTGCATAAAAGTCCCAGAGAATTAGCTGTTTCTGAGAGGCTCAAACCACCTCGTCTGGCCCCAATAATCACTTTACCCCATTACTTCCCATTCTGATGTTTGGTCTGAACTCTTGACCACATCTGGATGCTTTTATGCATTGAGTTGATGTCACATGATTTGCTGATTAGCTATTTGCATTAACAAGGAGGTGTACAGGTGTACCCAGTAAAGTGGCCACTGAATGTATTTGGCTTCAATTGCCTCCTGTGGGAGAAGATGCCACAGATTCTCTTCTTTCTGGATGAAGAAATTTCCCATCTCGCTCCAAAATGACTTACGTCAAATTCCTGTTTCTGGACTTCTCCAGTATCAGGAATATTCTTTCTGCATCTCGTCCCTCAGGATTTTATAAGTTTCAATGTGGTTCCCTTGTAGTTTTCTAAACTCCAGCAAAAATAAGGCCAATTGTTTCAACCTCTTTTCATATGTCAGTCTTGCCATCTCCAAAATTTAACTTCTGCTGCACTCCTCCCATCGCAAACACATCCCTCCTCAGATACAGAGAGGAAAACTGTACATAACACTCAAGGTATGGGCTCCTCAGGCCCTGTACAATTGCAGTAAGACATCATTTCCTTGTACCCAATTCCTTTCACTATGAAAGCCAATGCATCAATTCAATTCAAGTTTAATTGTCATTCAACCATGGTTGAATACAGCTAAATGAGACAGTGTTACTCTAGGGTCAAGGTGCAAAACACAGTACCAACAGTCACACACAGCACAAAGCACACATAGCACACAATGAAAGAGCCCAAACTCGAGCCATCCAACGTTACAGAAATCTACAGACAACCACAACACAGCCGGTCTTCTGCTAAGCGAGCACTAACTCCAGCCCAGATGCTACGCCATGCTGCGCCCGGTGGACCAGCCTTTCTCCTGGTGGCTGTAAACAGATGATGCTGTGGCTTAAGGCCTAGACTTCACTATGACCAAGGCCACACAGTTCCCCACCATCCACCCCTACTCTCTGGCAATAAATCAGTGGATTGAACTTGTGGCATACCACATTCACAAATTCCAAAAGGGTCTTACACTCACAAGAAAAGCGACCAAGACGGTCACTCACTATTAGACTGTATACCTCCTTTGAGTCGGGCAGCGTATGATGTGCAGCTCCTTCAATTTTTTTCAACAGCGAGCGACTCACTGATGGGTAGACCTGCAGTACTTTAAGTTCTTAATCTATAGCAGGATCTTGTGATCATAAAAAATACCTTTAAATACGACAGTTGCACCTTTTGTTGACCCCACAGAAACCGCTGTGACCAAATGCGTTGCCATCTTACCGGAAGATCATTAACCTTCTTACCTGCCTGCTGTACCTTGCTGCACAAAGCTTGATCAGTGCTTTTGCAGATGACACAAAATTAGGAGGTGTTGTTGATAGTGAAGAGGATTATCATAGATTACAGGGAGATACTGATCAGTTAGGGAAGTGGATAAATGAATTTCAACAGATAAGTATGAGGTGATGCACCAGGGAGTGTCATGGAACTGAGGGATTTAGGAATACATTGAGAGTAGTGTCACATGTAGACAGGGTGGTGTTAAAAGTGTTGAACACACTGGCTGTCATCACTCACGGCACTGAGTACAGGAGTTGGGATGCTATGTTGCAGTTGTATAAATTATTGGTGAGGCCACGCTTGGAGAATTGTGTTAAGTTCTAATTGCCCTGTTTTAGGAAAGACTGAAGAAAAACTTAAAAGGATGTTGTCAGGACCAGATGACCTGAGTCATAGAGAGGTTGGCCAGGCTGGGTCTTTGTTCCTTGGAATTTAAGAGTATGTGGGGTGTTTAAAACTACAAAAGGCATAGATAAGGTGGATGCTAACAGTCTTTTCTTCAATTAAGAGAGACAAAAACTAGGGACCATAGAATTAGTGTGAGAAAGGAAAGATTTAAAAAGAGCTGAGGGACAACTCTTCCAATGACTTGGCCTCCAAACCATCTATAGCAATGAATTGTACAGATTGACCACCTCTGACTGAAAAAGTTTCTCCTCATCTCAGTTCTAAAGGCACATCCATCTATTCTGAGGCTGTGACCTCTTTCCCTAGACTCCCCCACAATCAGAAGCATCCTCTCCACGTCCACTCTGTCTAGGCCTTTCAATATTCAATAGATTTTAGTGAGATCCTTCCCTCATTCTTCTAAACTCCAGCAAGTACAGGACCAGAGCCATCAAACGTTCCTCATATGTTAACCCTTTCATTCCCAGGATCATTCTCATGAACCTATAGGAAAGATGTGGAAGCCTTGGAGGGGGTGCAGAAGAGGTTACCCGAATGCTGTCTAGATCTGAGGGCACATGATAAGTGGGGAGGCTGAACAAACGTGTTGTTTCCTTTGGAGTGCTGGAGGCTGAGGGGAGACCTGACAGTAGAATATGAGAGACAAAGATAAAGTTGCAGCCTTTTCCCCAGGAAAATGTCTAACTCTAAAGAGGAAGGGTCTTTTTTCATTGATGCTGCCTGGACTGCTGAGCTCCTCTAGCATTTTGTGTGTAATACTAAAGGGCATGCATTTAAGTTGAGAGGGGTAAGTTCAAAGAAGATGTGCAGGGTAAGTTATTTTACACAGAGAGTGGTGGACGTCTGAATTATGCTGCCAGGGGTTTTAGTGGAGATAGATATGATAGAGATTTTTTAAGAAGTTATTAGTTAGGCACATGATTGTGCAGAAAATAGGGGATATGGACCACGTGGAGGCAGAAAGGATTAGTTTAGTTAGGCACTTAAGTACTAGTTTAATTACTTTGGCATAACATGGTTGGACAAGTGACCTGTTCCTGTGTTGTAAGTAATATGTAAGGAATGCCTACTTTGTGGTTTGGGTGTGGGATGGTGTGCTATCTATTGAGACTCCATTTGAGCTGGTGAAACTGTGCCAGTTTACATTAAAAGTTTTTTTCCTTTCCCTTTTACAGCATGTGTGCATGGATGATTGACAAGTTTGGGAATGAGGAGCAGCGTCACAAGCACTGTCCCCCATTGTGCAGAATGGAGAGCTTTGCTTCCTACTGTCTCACTGAGCCAGGTCTGATTCAAGTCAAAAATATGTCACATGGTTCTCAGGGAGCAAATTTCCTTTTAACAATACTGAAGAATGGCAGAGCAGAGATTTATCTCTGTCTCCTCATTCAGTTTAAACCTTCTACTGTAATTGTTTGCTTTATTTTTATTATTTATTTTATTTAGTGGTACAGTAGAACCCTCTGGCCCTTCGAGTTACGTCACTCCACAACCCCAAATTACCCTAACCTAATGGGACAGGCTACAATGTTCAATTAACCGACCTGGTAGGCCTTTGGACTGTGGGACGAAACGGGAGCACCCAGGGAAAACACACGCATTCCATGGGGGATGTACAGATACTTTTTACAGAACGTTACCAGAATTGAACTCTGGACTCTCAAATGCCCTGAGCTGTAGCTGCATTGTGATAATTGCTATGCTACCGTGGTGTTTAACATAGAATATAGAACGGTATAGCACAGTACAGGCCCTTTAGCAAATTAATACTGTGCCAATCCTTTAACCTACTCCAAGATCAATTTAACCCTTTTCTTCCACATAACCTCCATTTTTTCTTTCATCCCTGTGCTTATCTAAGAGTCTCTTAAATGTCCTTAATGTATATTTGTGCCACCACCACAGGCATCACATTCCACCCACCTACCACTCTGTATAAAAAAAATCCTGCCTCTGAAATCCCACTCCCCCCCATACTTTCCTTCCAGCACATTAAAGTTATGCCCCCTTCCACCTGAGAAAATTTCTATGGGTGTCCACTCGATCTACGCCCCAAAATCACACTGGGTCATATCTGCTTTCTTCTCACAACTCACACTTCCATTTAGCTTTGGGTCATTTTAGTTTACATTTTATTTCCTCATCAGGTCCAGTACTGGTTCTTCCCTCTTCCACCCCACTCATTACATCCACAGAAATTCCAGAGGTTCATCAAGCTCAATTGCCCTTTTGTAAATCTGGTTTTAAATGACTATTTTTGCATGAAATTATAGCAAGGGTAGACATCACAAGGAGTAAAACAAAACAAAGACTATTTTCATTTGTTTTTATTAGACTTCACTCCAAGCTTTTAATAGCTGAAGGAATTAAACTTCTGATGATGTTGATCACCAGTGATCTGCCTTACACCAACAAACTGAGCTGTTTTACTGTATATTTTATCTATCTAGGTATTCCTTTATCCTTACTTAGGGATTTGAGGCTCTGAAAACTATTCTAGTTATACCGATAAGGAATAAACAGGAAGAAAAAAATTGACTTGTATTTTGCTGGTTAGGTACCTTACACTGGAGTGCGGGAATAGTTTTCATGATGAGATACTAGCTCAGTGATAAGGTTTGAAGTTGAATCCTTGCTTGAAGATCTGCAGCTGGTATTTGTACTTCCTTTACATGATAAATATTTGATAAAGTGAACTGTTTCCACTTTGTAGAACTGTACTCATTCACCACAAAGTTAGTCATGAAACAGGTTTCGAGAGATAAGCATCCGCATCACTTCATTGGTACCTACAGAAAATAAAAAAATGTTACTTATCCTCATCAAGATAACAATAACTTCCTGCATCTGAGTTTTCAATAGAAATGGATAAACAGTATTCAGTTATCAATGACCTGTCATAAATCAAAGCCTAATTGCAATGGTACACTGCATCTGTGGAACTAAGAATCTATGGATGAGCATATCTGGAAGAAACATATAAACCCCAAAGAAGTTGCATTCAACCAGTGAGCTTGAGCCCCAAGTACATAAATCTTGAGTTCAGAAAATGATACCCGGACATTTTGATGTCAAACGATTCAGACTCCTTAGGCTGGGTTCCAGTTGGTAGTCAGATATTGGAGAGGGGACTGGCCAGAGAGATAAAGTAACCCCATGGTCATGGCATTAAAATCTTTCATTTGTTTATAGGACAAGTATTTATTATCCACCACTAGTTGCCTTTGGGAAAAGGCAGTGATTTGCATTCTTAATCCATTACAGTGCCGGATCAGAATCAGATTTATTATCACTTACCTATGACATAACATTTATTGTTTAAAGGTAACAACACAGTACAAGGACATTCAGTCTACAAAGTACAAAAATAAATAGTGCAAAAACAGGAATAACAAAGTAGTGGGGTTACTGTCATTGTCCGTTCAGAAATCTGATGGCGGAGAGGAAGAAGCTGTACCTAAAATGTTGAGTGTGGGACTTCGGTCGCCTGTACCTCCTCCTGATGATAGTAATGAGGTCATGTCCCAGAGGGTGAGGGTCCTTAAAGACGGACACCGCGATCTTCAATTGCCATCTTTTGAAGATGCCCGAGACGGTGGGGAAGGTTGTGCTTGTGAAGGAACAGGCTGAGTCTCCAATCCTCTGCAGCCTCTTGCACATTGCAGGCTCCATACCAAGCTGTGTTGCAACTAGTCAGATTGCTCTCCACCGTACATTCATAGAAATTTGTAAGAGTCTTTGGTGACATAGCAAATCTCTTCAAACTCCTTTGTGATTGCTTTGTCATGCAACTGTCAAACACTGAAAATGGTAGTGATTTCAAACCAGCAATAACAAAGTAACTGATATATTTTCAATTCAGGATGGTCTGTCTTCCTGGATGTTGTTCAGGTGTTCCTGTGCTGCTTTTTGCCTTGTCCTTCTGAGGAACAGAGAGAACCTAGTGCGTGAGACAGGCTTGCAAAGAAACTTTGGTACTTTCCAATAATACACAGAACCATATAGCAGAGAGACAGATCATACTCATAATTACATCTACATCCACCCCTTTCTTCAGTAGCCTGTTCCAAATAGCTATTACTGTCTGTGAAAAACTTAACTCTTCAGATCTTCCTTAAGCTCTAGATTTTCCTGCCATGGAAACACAATTCTAAATATCTCTGTTCTAACTACATGCCCTGCTCGCATTATAATTTTTTAAACCTGACATCTCACCTCTATTACTCAATGCCTCAGATGATGAAAGCAAGCGTACCAAATGCCTTTTGCACCACTCCATCTTTCAGGGAGCTACGGACTTGGGTCTCTCTGCACACCAGCACTCTTAAGGTCCCTGCCTCTATTCTGTATGTCCCACCAGGATTTGATTTCCCAAAGAGCAATTACCTCACACTTGTCTGGATTAAATTCTGCCTGCACCGCTCTGCCCACCTTTCCCTCTGATCTATGCCCTGCAGTGTCCTTAGGCAACCTTATCTTATACACTACCAACTTTTTTTGTCATTTGCAATCTGACGAATCAGACCATCTACATTCTTTTCTAATTCATATATACATTACAAACTGTGTTCAGTTCTGGTCACCTCACTACAGGTAGGATGTGGATACTATAGAGAGAGTGCAGAGGAGATTTACAAGGATGTTGCCTGGATTGGAGGGCGTACCTATTCAGGTTGAGTGAACTTAGCCCTTTCTCCTTGGAGCGACGGAGGATGACAGGTGACCTGATAGAGGTGTATAAGATGACGAGGGGTATTGATCGTGTGGATAGCCAGAGGCTTTTTCCCAGGGCTGAAATGGCTAACATGAGGGGGCATAGTTTTAAGGTGCTGGGAAGCAGGTACAGAGGAGATGTCAGGGGTAAATTTTTCACACACAGAGTGGTGAGTGCGTGGAATGCATTGCCAGCGATGGTGGTGGAGGCAGAAACAATAGGGTCTTTTGAGAGTCTCTTAAGATAGGTACGTGGAGCTTAGAAAAACAGAGGGCTATGCGCTAGGGAAATTCTAGGCAGTTTCTGGAGTAGGTTACATGGTCGGCACAACATTGTGGGCCTGTAATGTGCTGTAGATTTCTATGTTCTATGTTAAACAACAAAGGCCCCGGCACTGGCTATATCACTTCTTACAGATTTCTGGTCAGAAAGCTCCTATGCACCACTACTACCCACGACCTCTCATCACCAACCCAACTGTGCAACACACACCTCAGATCTCTTGCACCTTAATCTTCAAGACTAGCCTATCATCTGGAATTTTGCCTTAATGAAGTTCAGGTAAACCGCATCTGCCACCAACTCATCATCATCAGTTTATTAGGTATCCCCTCAAAATACTCAATTAGATATGTGGATCGTGAAAATTTGTGAAGAGGTGATTGTCTAGGGATAAAGCAGGACACATATCAGTTGGAAAGTTGGGCAGAGTAGTAGCAAATGACATTTAATCCAGACAAGTGTGAGGTAATGCACTTTGGGAAGTCAAATTCTAGTGGAACAAATGGAGTAAATGGGATGGAGCTTTGGAAGATTGATGTACAGAGCAGGCCAGCAGCTTACACAGTATCCTTGGAGAAGGAATCATCTGAGCTGGGAAAGTGAGAAAAACATTATGGAAGTAGTCAGGAATGATTCTGTTATCTGATCTCAGAGAAGAATCAACGTTTTCCCACTGCTTGCTTGATTTGGTGCGATCAGGTTGCCAAACCCCTCGCCTGGGTGTCAAGCATGTCAAAAAATATACAGACAGAAAAGCAATAGGGAGCAGCAATCCTCATGAGAGACTATTTCCAAAACACCTGAACTGCTTTTCATCAGTGACCTTCAGAGTAAAGTTGAAGTAAAGCTTCTAGTTCTGACGCTGCTGCAGGAAAGTAGCATCCAATCATTGGGACCCTTACCACACAAGTCACTCTCTCTTCTCGCTGCTGCCATCAGGTAGAAGGTAGAGGAGCCTCAGGACTCACACCAACAGTTTCAGGAACAGTTATTACCCCTCAACCATCAGGCTCTTGAACAAAAGGGGTTAATTTCATTCAACTTTACTTGCCCAATCACTGAAATGTTCCCACAATGCATTTTTGAAGACTCCTCATCTCATGTTCTTGATATTTATTGCACATTTATTATTATTATTGTTGTTTTTTGTACACTGGTTGAATGCCCAAGTTGGTGTGGTCTTTCATTGATGCTATTATGATTGTTATTTATGAATTATTGAGTATGCCTGCAAGAAAATGAATCTCAGGGTTGTATATGGTGACATATATGTACTTTTTCATAAATTTACTTTGAACTTTGAAGTATTAAGAAGGATTAAGAAGCCGGTAACTTTTTTGTTAGGTGTCATTTGGGGGAGCTTGTAGAACAGCCAGATATCACTATACAAAGCAGTGAGGTTCAACACTACATTAGTGACTTCCACTCATCATCCTTTCCAAACAGCACATTGAGATAGCTCCACGAAATCAAAAACAAACAAAAAATCAGCAATAATACTTACCCTCCAGGATCTGATGCACCCTTATATCGCGGACAAACTGCTGAACAGCGTAGTCCTTCAGATATCCATAGCCACCGTGCATCTGCAGTGCCTGATTACAGATCTGTTTGAGACAATTGGTTTACTTAACGGGTTTTCTGAAGATGCACTTTTGTGAATGCTATGGTGTCTAGTCTTTAACACAGAGGAATTATTCGGTTTAGATATTTAAACAAAAGTTGTAAATGTGTGATATAGAACTTGGCAGAAATGACATGAAAACTTAAAAAACACTTTGCAAGGTATTAAACAGTTGACAATATTGATTGTCATAATTATACAAATGAGTTCTCCTCCCACTGGTGTCTTCCCTGCTCCTTTCCAATCCTGAAGAAGAGTCTCGGCCCAAAGCGCTGACTGTTTGTTACCTGTGGTGATGAGACTGAGCCTAGACCCACCACTGAGATCCTGTAAATGTGCACAATGCTAGGGAATTCTGTCATTTGGAGATCACAATAGTAGTCTAATTGAGAAGACAGCTGAAACGTCTCAACCCAAGCAAGGCTGCAGGACCAGATGATGTCAGTACCAGGGTGCTCAAGGCCTGTGCCCTCAGCTATGTGGAGTACTTCGCCATGTATTCAACCTGAGCCTGAGGCTCCGGAGGGTTCCTGTACTGTGGAAGTCGTCCTGCCTCGTCCCTGTGCCGAAGACGACGTGCCCCAGCGGCCTCAATGACTACAGACCGGTGGCATTCACCTCCCACATCATGAAGACCCTGGAGAGACTTGTTCTGGAGTTGCTCCGGCCTATGGTCAGGCCACACTTAGATCCCCTCCAGTTCGCCTACCAGCCCCGACTAGGAGTTGAGGATGCCATTGTCTTCCTGCTGAACCGTGTCTACGCCCACCTGGACAAGCCAGCGAGCACTGTGAGGGTCATGTTTTTTGACTTCTCCAGTGCGTTCAACACCATCCGCCCTGCTCTGCTGGGGGAGAAGCTGACAGTGATGCAGGTGGATGCTTCCCTGGTATCATGGATTCTTGATTACCTGACTGGCAGACCACAGTACGTGTGCTTGCAACACTGTGTGTCCGACAGAGTGATCAGCAGCACTGGGGCTCCACAGGGGACTGTCTTGTCTCCCTTTCTCTTCACCATTTACACCTCGGACTTCAACTACTGCACAGAGTCTTGTCATCTTCAGAAGTTTTCGGATGACTCTGCCATAGTTGGATGCATCAGCAAGGGAGATGAGGCTGAGTACAGGGCTACGGTAGGAAACTTTGTCACATGCTGTGAGTAGAATTATCTGCAGCTTAATGTGAAAAAGACTAAGGAGCTGGTGGTAGACCTGAGGAGAGCTAAGGTACCGGTGACCCCTGTTTCCATCCGGGGGTCAGTGTGGACATGGTGGAGGATTACAAATACCTGGGGATACGAATTGACAATTAACTAGACTGTTCAAAGAACACTGAGGCTGTCTACAAGGAGGGTCAGAGCCGTCTCTATTTCCTGAGGAGACTGAGGTCCTTTAACATCTGCCGGACGATGCTGAGGATATTCTACGAGTCTGTGGTGGCCAGTGCTATCATGTTTGCTGTTGTGTGCTGGGGCAGCAGGCTGAGGGTAGCAGACACCAACAGAATCAACAAACTCATTCGTAAGGCCAGTGATGTTGTGGGGATGGAACTGGACTGTCTGACGGTGGTGTCTGAAAAGAGGATGCTGTCTAAGTTGCATGCCATCTTGGTCAATGTCTCCCATCCACTACATAATGTACTGGGTGGGCACAGGAGTACATTCAGCCAGAGACTCATTCCACCAAGATGCAGCACTGAGCGTCATAGGAAGTCATTCCTCAATGTCTTAGTGGCTATTGTAGGACATGTGGTATAATCCCATCAGAGTAATTGCACCTTTCTTATTTTTGAGTTCTCCCCATATAAACTCAGTGGATCAGCTACGATATTGTCTTTGATTAACAGTGCAATTCCTCATCCTCTTTTATCTCCTTCTCTATCCTTCCTAAAGCATTGAAATCCTGAAACATTAAGCACCCATTTCTGTCCCTCTCTCAACTGAGTCTCTGTAATGGCTACATCATCATAGTTCCATGAGGTGGTTTATGCTCTAAGTTCATCACCCTTACCCCTAAAATATTCCTTCAACCTATCTATCTTATTGTGCTATTACTTGCCTCCTGCCTGTCCTTCCATTCAGACTTATTGGTACTGACATCTACCTTCTCTCTATAAAATCATAAGATCTTGCCATTCTGCCCATTGAATCTGCTCTACCATTGTATTACTTCAACCCCATTCACCTGCCTTACCAATCAAGAAGCTTTCAATCTCTGCATTAAATACACCCAATGACTTGACCTCCACAGCCTTCTGTGACTATAAATTCCACAGAATCAGCATGCTCTTGTTGAAGAAATTCTTCCTCAACTCAATTTTACAGGATGTCACTTTATTCTGAGGTTGTGCCCTCAGATCTTTGATTAAACTACTAATGAAGACATCCTCTCCACATCTACTCTATCTCGGCTTTTCAGTAGCTGAAAGCTTTTCATTCCTGGGACCATTCAAGTAAACATCCTCTGAACTCTCTCCAGGGCCAACACGTCTTTTCTCGGATATGTGACCCAAAATTGCTCACAATATTCCAAATGAGGTCTGACCAATGCCTTATAAAGCCTCAGCAGTACATTCTTGCTTTTATGATCTAGCCCTCTCAAAATGAATATTAACAGTGTATTTGCCTTCCTTATTACTGACCATTGGCCATGAAGGAATTAAAAATGAAGAAAACAGCTAACTCAAGTCAAGGACAGTGGGAGCAGGCAAACCAAATATCTTTGTTCTTGCCATGTGGTTGAAGGAATGGAGACTGTCATTTTGTGAAGCTGCTTTGTAACTCCATTTTGTGAGCAGTCTTATGAATTGGTTTTGCTCACAAATAGCAGTATTGAAGTATTTTAAAGTGGATACAATAATGCTCCAGATAATCAGCTGAACTACAGATAATTTCCAAATAAAAAGTTATTTGTGAGGTGTTCATTGGTAAGATAGAACATGCAGGTTTATGAATAAGGGAGTCTGTGTCTGACCTGAGTAACCAGAGCCTAGTAACTAAGACCACAAGACCATAAGATATAGGAGCAGGAGTAGGCCATTCAATCATGGGCTGATCCAATTCTTCCAGTCATCCCCACTCCCCTGCTTTCACCCCATACCCTTTGATACCCTGGCTAATAAAGAACCTATCTATCTCTGCCTTAAGTACACCCAATGACTTGGCCTCCACAGCCGCTCGTGGCAACAAATTCCACAGATTTACCACCCTCTGACTAAAGCAATTTCTCCGCATCTCAGTTCTAAATGGATGTCCTTCAATCCTGAAGTTGTGCCCTCTTGTCCTAGAATCCCCTTCCATGGGAAATAACCTTCCTATATCTAATCTGTTCATGCCTTTTAACATTTGGAATGTTTCTGTGAGATCTCCCTCATTCTCCTGAACTCCAGGGAATACAGCCCAAGAGCTGCCAGACGTTCCTCATATGGTAACCCTTTCATTCCTGGATTCATTCTTGTGAATCTTGTCTGAACCCTCTCCAATGTCAGTATATCCTTTCTAAAATAGGGAGCCCAAAACTGCACACAATACTCCAAATGTGGTCTCATGAGTGCCTTATAGAGCCTCAACATCACACCCCTGCTCTTATATTCTATACCTCTAGAAATGAATGCCAACATTACATTCGCCTTCTTCACAACCGACTCAACCTGGAGGTTAACCTTTAGGGTACCTTGCACAAGGACTCCCAAGTCCCTTTGCATCTCTGCATTTTGAATTCTCTTCCCATCTATATAATAGTCTGCCTGTTTATTTCTTCCACCAAAGTGCATGACCATACACTTTCCAACATTGTATTTCATTTGTCACTTCTTTGCCCATTCCCCTAAAATATCTAAGTCTCTCTGCAGGCTTTCTATTTCCTCAACACTACTCACTCTTCCACCTATCTTTGTATCATCGGCAAATTTAGCCACAAGTCCATTAATACCACAGTCCAAATCATTGACATACATCATAAAAAGCAGTGTTCCCAACACTGACCCCTGCGGAACTCCACTGGTAACCAGCAGCCAGCCAGAATAGGATCCCTTTATTCCCACTCTCTGATTTCTGCTGACCAGCCAAAGCTCCACCCACACTTGTAAATTCCCTGTAATTCCATGGGCTCTTATCTTGCTAAGCAGCCTCATGTGCGGCACCTTGTCAAAGGCTTTCTGAAAATCCAAATACACCACATTTACTGCATCTCCTTTGTCTACCCTGCTTGTAATTTCCTCAAAGAATTGCAGAAGGTTTGTCAGGCAGGATTTTCCTTTCAGGAAACCATGCTGGCTTTGGTCTATCTTGTCATGTGCCTCCAGGTACTCTGTAATCTCATCCCTAACAATCGATTCCAACAACTTCCCAACCACTGATGTCAGACTAACAGGTCTATAGTTTCCTTTCTGCTGCCTCCCACCCTTCTTAAATAGCGGAGTAACATTTGCAATTTTCTAGTCATCCGGTACAATGCCAGAATCTATCGATTCTTGAAAGATCATCGTTAATGCTTCTGCAATCTCTCCAGCTACTTCCTTCAGAACCTGAGGGTGCATTCCATCAGGTCCAGGAGATTTATCCACCCTCAGACCATTAAGCTTCCTGAGCACCTTCTTAGTCATAATTTTCACTGCACAAACTTCACTTCTCTGACAATCTTGAATGTCCAGTATACTGCAGGCGTCTTCCACTGTGAAGACTGATGCAAAATACGCATTCAGTTCCTCTGCCATCTCTGCATCTCTCATTACAATATCTCCAGCGTCATTTTGTGTTGGTCCAATATCTACCCTCGACTCTCTTTTACCCCTTATATACTTAAAAAAGCTTTTATTATCTTCTTTGATATTAGTCGCCAGCTTCCTCTCATAATTCACTTTTTTTTCTGAATGACCTTCTTAGTTTCCTTCTGCAAGTTTTTAAAAGCTGCCCAATCCTCTATCTTCCCACTAGCTCTGGCTTCCTTGTATACCCTCTCTTTTGCTTTCACTTTGGCTCTGACTTCACTTGTCAGCCACGGTAGTGTCCTTTTTCCCTTTGAAAATTTCTTCTTATTTGGAATATATCTGTCTTGCACTTCCCTCATTTTTCGCAGAAACTCCAGCCATTGCTGCTCTGCTGTCTTTCTTGCAAGTGTCTCTTTCCAGTCAACTTTGGCCAGTTCCCCTCTCATGCCATTGTAATTTCCTTTATTCCACTGAAATACCGACACATTGGATTTTATTTTTCCCTCTCAAATTTCAATGTGAACTCGATCATATTGTGATCACTGTTCCCTAAGGGTTCCTTAACCTTAAGCTCTCTTATCTCCTCCAATTCATTGCACAACACCCAATCCAGCACAGCTGATCCCCTAGTGGGCTCAATAACAAGCTGCTCTAAAAAGCCATCTCTAAATGCTTGACCTACTTTGATTCAGAACAAAGAGAAATTAATTACAAGTTATTAGTTGCGAGAAGGACATTAAAATTACAGCCAATGGGATGGTGTCACACGATAACCAGATAAACTAGAACAAGATAGAAAGGCAGCAGTTGAACTGATAAAGAAAAGAGTATAAGACTGAGGGGCTTCAAATGCAAAGCACTGACAACTCCAGAGACTAACTATCATGAGGAGGACCTCCATGCCAGGGACTGGGAGAAGAAGGATCAATTGTTTGCCCACAGGAGATCCTCGATTTCACTGTTATAAATTGGAGAAGTGGTCTGAGTGAGTATTGGCACAGAATTCATGTTTTATGTTGTTCTTCTTGCTATCTGCATCACCACAGATGTTTGTAACATTTCTAAATTGATCTCCCTCCTAACTTCACAGTCAAGTGATAAATCTATGTCACAAACATCAAGGGTCTCTCCAGGAATGTTGCACCATAGATTTCTACCAGATAGACAACCTTTCACCACCATCTCCTATGATTGAGCTATTTGGATCCCATTTGCCAGCCTGTTCTGGAACTCTTCTGGACCAGCCTTCATACATTCCACGTATACATCATCTACCACACTGCCCCCTTCAATATGGTTACTTCCTTAATGAAAACAATCACATTGTGAGACAGTTTTTTCCCCACAAATAATGCCATATTGATGACCAATAATAAACCCCTACCCCTCCAAGTGAAGATAATTCATATCCTTTGGAAATTTTTTTCCAATATCTCTCCCACTGGTCTGTAGTTAACAGCTTATCCCAGCTGCCCTCCTGTCAGCCTAGTAAAGATGCAAAAATCTCCATGAAGGCCCCAGTAACCTAATCCCTTCCTTCCTATAGCAGCCTGAAGTACATCTCATCAGTTCACCTTTACTTACCGCAAGACATCTAACACCTTCTCCTTCATAACACTAACCTGCTCTAGAATGTTCTTGTTGGCCAAAACTCAGATGGAAATGAGAGAGCGTACAGGAGCAAGATATACCAGCTAGTTGAATGGTGTCACAGCAACAACCTTGCACTCAGCATCAGTAAGACCAAAGAGCTGATTGTGGACTTCTGAAAGGGTAAGAGGAGGGAACACACACCAATCTTCATAGAGGGATCACAAGTGGAGAGAGTGAGCAGTTTCAAGTTTCTGAGTGTCAGTATCTCTGAGGATCTAACCTGGTCCCAAAATATCGATGCAGTTATAAAGAAGGCAAGACAGCAGCTGTAGTTCATTAGGAGTTTGAGGATATTTGATTTGTCACCTAAAACACTCGAAAACTTTTCCAGATGTACCGTGGAGAGCATTCTGACAGGCTGCATCACTATCTGCTACGGGGGTGCGGGTACTACTGCACAGATTGAAAGTTGTAAAATTCATCAGCTCCCATCTTGGGTACTAGCCTCTGTAGTATCCAGGACACCTTCAAGGAGCAATGTCTCAGAAAGGCAGCAACCATTATTAAGGACCCCCAGCACCCAGGGCATGCCCTTTTCTCACTGTTACCATCAGGTAGGAGGTACAGGAGCCTGAAGGCACACACTCAGCGATTCAGGAACAGCTTCTTCCCCTCTACCACCCGATTCCTAAATGGACATTGAACCCATGAACACAGCCTCAACTTTTTTTTCCTGCTTTTGCACTATTTTAACTATTTAATGTGTGTGTGTGTGTGTGTATATATATATATATATTTACTGTAACTGATTTATTTATTTTTTTCTGTATTTATCATGTATTGCATTGCACTGCTGCCACCAAGTTAACAAATTTCATGACATATGCTGGTGATATTAAACCTGATTCTGATCCTGAATTTCACCATCCCTCTCCATGAACTCACACACATACAGAAAAGAAGTTTTAATTTAGCATCTCATCCACATTCCCTGGCTCTACACAGAGACTGCCCCTTTGGTCCTTAAGAAGACCTGGTTATTCTCTGGTTCCAAATATAGTTGATTCCGGTTAATTGGGCCATCGGTTAATCGGGGCAGCCGCTTATCTGCATCAACTCTTAAAGTACAAGAACTAATGGAAAAATAGCCAGAATTCCCTTCATTTATTTGGGACACCATGCCGCTTAAGTGGGGCAGGAGACTGTTGTCAAATAGTTTGTCAATGTAGTGTCAGACACGTGCAAAGTTTTTAGAGTCAGTTGCATGTGTTGGTGTTCAAAAACAATTATTTTTTTCAACTGATAGTTGGCGAGAAATAAGTAATAAGACATTTTAGAACTATTTTGCTCACCGTAGTTTCCAGTATTCAGGCTTGGAAATAGCCAGGAGTGAAAATGAAACAACTTCACGACTTCAACAAGTTAGGAATTACAAAAAATTTGAAGGTATGGACAATTTTCTTGAATGTTACAATGAAAATAAAGATTTGGAGAATATAATTGTCAAAAGCATTGATTGTATGAAGACAGTCTGTTATCTGCACTAGGTGTCTCCAGTGATTTTGTTCATTTACAGTCAAACAAAAGAACATGGCAGTATACACTGGGTGTATTCCTCAGTCAATAAATATTAGGAACTAATACAGTTTTATTGTACTGTAGAGGTATTGGTAGTTTTTTCATTCATTTTGTATTTCATTTAAATACATAAATTGTTACTCAGTTGAATGATAGTTTGTCTTTTTTACACTATTTAAAAAACAATTTCCATGAAACTTTGGCTAATTGGGACAGTCACTTAATTCGGACAAAATGTACTGGTCCTGATGTGTCCTAATTACCTGGAATCCACTGTTCTTGTATTTATAAAATGCCATGGAATTCCCTTTACCAGTGCCAGTGATATTCTATGGCTCTTCTTTGCTTTCCTAATTTCTTTTTTAAGATCTTTCAAACACACTCCACAAGTTTACTCTGTTTTAGTTGCCTTTCCATAATTACTTTGAAATTTACATAACTATGATCACTATCTCCAACCGCTCCCCACCAGTACTTGCCTGGTTTCTTTTCCAAAGGTTAAGCCCAGTAGAGCCACTGCTGCAGTATGACTCACTATGTACAAGTTCTAAAAACTGTCCTGGATGTACTTTACAGATTCCACCTAATCTAAGACCCTCACATAAAAGTAATCCCAGTCAATTCAGGGGAAATCAAACATGCTCACTTCTATAACACGATTGTTCTGATAGTTACTTATGATTTGTCTACATTCTTGCTCCTCTATCTCCCACTGACTGTTGGGGACCTATAGTACACCCCAGCAAATTGACTGCCTCTTCCTTATATCTAACTTTTACCCATGGCACCTCATTTGAAGTGCTTTCCAGGACATTCTCCTCAAGATTTGCAGTGATGGTCTTCATATCAATACTGCGATGCCCTCTACTCTATTACCACCCCTTTCTATCATGCTCGAAACTTTCTCTAATCTGATGTGCTAATTAATGCCATAAGCTCGTCAGCCAGGCTTCTTGCATTAAAACAGATGTAGTTTAGCCTACCTGTCTTCCCACGTTATCCTGTCTATACTATTGACCAAACTTGCTTAGTTGTCTTCTACATATGACTCCATCTCCTCATGCACTGACTACTTCTCAGAATTCATCCTTCTGTCATACTACTTTAAACCTTCACCATCACCAGAGCAACCCTCCCAGAACCTGCTCCTGCAGTAGTCGCATTGATCCAAGCTTCTAAAGCCCTTTCTCCAACATCAATGCTGTAGTGGAGCATTAATCTAACTTACCCTCCTACTTCTCTACTCCCTAACACATAGCATGGGAAATAATCCACAGATTACAACCTTGAAGGTCCTACTCTATAAACTACTACCCAACTCCATAAATTGTTGTTGCTAGACCTCATGCTTCTTCCTCTCTACGTTGTTAATATTGACATGTACCATGACCTTTAGCTTGTCACCCTTCCCATTTGGAATGCCTTGCAGTTTCTTAGGACATCTCTGAGGCTGGCATCAGGGAGACAACATATTGTTTGGCAGTCTCGACTGCAGTCACAAACACCTGTATGTAACCCTCAATATTGAGTCCACTCACTAAACTTTCTGACTCCTTCCTCCACTGTTGTTCAACAGAACCAACCATGGTTGTAGAAACTTGGCTGTAGATGCTTTCCCTGAGAGGCCATAATACCCAACAGTAATTTTTTGAAAGGAGCAGGCCGCTGAGGGCTCTTGCACTATCTCCCTACACCTCATGTTTTTCCTGGTGGTTATCCATCACCATTCTGCCTGTGTATGACCTGTGTAATTCTGCTGTCAATAGCCATTAGTCTTAACTGCACTGCCCTGAACAATGTTCAGTCAAAATCCCATTCAGGTTATCTATAACCAATTAGTCTCAGCAAATCTTTCCTGCCTATTTAACCACACCCAAATGTTCTCTATTTTGATCATTTCTAGGAGCAGCTTCACCACCAAGGTTTAACTGACTGGGTTATAGCTACATGAGTAACATTTGTGTGCCTCGAGTCCTGTTCCTTTGGCAGCACGTATGAAATACAAGACTTTGGTTTGGAGTTGAGTGTGTGATTGTTTTACTGGATTTTTCATTACCTTTGATTTGAGGTGGTAGGATACTCAATACTTACTGTGAAACATTCATCAGTTGCAAAGAGCTTGGCCATTGCACAAAGAGCCACAGCATCCTGGCGACCCTCCTGGAGTGCTGCAGCGGCATTGCGTACCATCAAACGAGCTGCCACTAGTCCGGTCGCCATTTCAGCCAGTTTAAACTGCAGGTACTGAAAGAAGCAAAACTAAGCAATAGTGCAAAGAATTCCAAGACGGCTCAATTCCAATGGGACACTGCTTCCTAATGGTCCTTCTGTTACACATATCTAACTGTCCTTGCAAACTTATTATTGAACTTGCATCAATTCAAATCACCTCTGGTTATTCTGTGATCAAAAAGTTCATAACCACTCCTGCTGAAGGAAATGGTTTTCATTGCTTACTGTTAAAACCTTTCAAGACAGAACATTTATTACATATATCCTTGTAAGTTAATTTGCTCAAGGTAAAGAAGACAGAGGGTGGTGGTGAAGTGGTGATATTCTGGCTGGAAGTCCATAAATAGTGGTGTTCTTCAAAGATTGGTGCTGGGACCTCAGTTGTTTTTTAGATGCCTTGGATGAAAATGCAGATGAGTGTGTTAGTAAGTCTGCAGATGATACAAAGATTGGTGGCATTGTGGATAGTGTAGAACAGGGGTCTCCAACCTTTTTTGCACCGCGGACCGGTTTAATATTGACAATATTCTTGTGCACCGGCCGACGGGGGTGGTGGGGGGGTGCTCAAGTAGGGTTAAACTCACCTCAACATGTCTTTTTACATTTAGGGTTGCCAACTTTTTCACTCCCAAATAAGGGACAAAAGTAGCAGTCAAATACGGGACACTTGTGTTTACCCCGAGAAAGACTACCATGACCATGAAGCCTTGTGCAGGCACCGATGTGTGCATATGTGACGTGCGCATGCGCGTATGTGCCGATTTTTTCCACAAGTCAGTTTTGGCTTAATCTTTCCGACTACACTGTACATACATTATTTCTACTTTATATAGGCTGTGTATTTATCATATCGTTCCTGCTTTTACTATATGTTAGTGTTATTTTAGATTTTATGTGTTATTTGGTAGGTTATTTTTTGGGTCTGGGAACGCTCAAAAACTTTTCCCATATAAATTAATGGTAATTGCTTCTTCGCTTTATGCCATTTCGGCTTACGAACGGTTTCATAGGAACACTCTACCTGAGTGAGGGAAATACGGGACAAGGGTGGTCCCGTATGGGACAAACCAATTTAGCCCGATGTACGGGATGTCCCGGCAAATACGGGACAGCTGGCAACCCTATGTTCAAGTTCAACAGTGCGTGACAGGGAATGAGGAAAGGTGGCAACTGACTCATATCGTTTCCTCGCGGCCCGGTAGCACATGCTTTGCGGCCCAGTACCGGTCTGTGGCCTGGTGGTTGGGGACCACTGTACGACCACTGGCCGTTAGATAGGTACATGAGTATACAGGGAAGGGAGGGATATGCAGGCAGAATAGATTTAGTTTAATTTAGCATTGTGTTCAGCACAGACACGACGGCCAAAGGATCTGCAAAGAACCTGTGGGCTGAAGAACATAAGGAAAACCACAGTGCTGATTATCGACTACAGGAGGAAGCAGGAAGTCATTATGGCAGTCCTCATTAGGGGTATGGAGGTGGACAGGGTCAGTAGCTTGAAATTTCTTGGGGTTAACATATCAGAGGAACTGTCCTGGGGCCAGCTTGTAAATGGCATCACAAAGGCAGTACCTTAGAAGTTTGAACGCAAACAACAGGAATTCTGCAGATGCTGGAAATTCAAGCAACACACATCAAAGTTGCTGGTGAACGCAGCAGGCCAGGCAGCATCTCTAGGAAGAGGTGCAGTGGACGTTTCAGGCCAAGACCCTTCGTCAGGACTAACTGAAGGAAGAGTGAGTAAGGGAGTAAATGAGTAAATAACAGAAACACCAATGCCCAGGAATGGAAAAGTCTACAGAAAGTGATCACAGTCTATCACAGGCAATGCCCTCCCCATCATTAAGTACACTTACATGGAGTGCTGCCACAAGAAAGCAGCATCCACGTTTAACAACCCCTACCATCCAGGTCTGGTCCTCTTCTTGGAACAGGACGCAGAGAAGCCTCAGTTCCCACACCACCAGGTTCAGGACGGTTATTACCCTACAACCATCAGGCTCTTGAACCCCCTTCCTTTTCAGTCCTGATGATGTGTTTCAGCTTGAAACATCAACTGTTTATTCCCTTCCATAGATGCTGCCTGACTTGCTGAGTTCTTCCAGCAATTTTGTGTGTTCCTTCAGCCCAGAGACCTCACCAACCACCCAGTGCACATTTTTACACTAGTCTAAATTTTTACCTAAATCATTTTATTTGCCTAACATTCTGATCAACACCCGTCCCCGCTGTACTTTATCCTCACCTACACATGGTGATAAGTTACAATGGTCAGTTACCTCCTCACCTGCATGTCTTTGGAATGTGCAATTATACTGGAGCACCTAGAGGAAACCCACAATCATGGGGCGAACATGGAAACTCCACACAGACAACACTTGAGGTCAGGATAAATCTGGGTCACTGGACTGTAAGGCAACAGCTCCACAAGTCAAAACAATGTACTGTTCCAATTTTATCACTGATAAATCAAGTGAAATAACTATCTGCTATCCCAGATGATATCCTAGCAAATTTCTATTTCCTTTTATAATCTACTCTATGTAAGGATCTTATTTATAATTCTAAAAACAGCCTTTGCAACCTGCTTTGACATCTTCAAATATTTATGTAACTTCAGGTCACTTGTTCCTGTGAAAAATTGAAATGTTTGGATTATATTGCTGTTCCTGATTCTCCTTACTAACTCTCTACTATCCTGGGTGAATGAGTGAGGACATAACAGCAGAATGTAACATGAAGTCATCCATTTTCGCAGAAAAAGAGAAAAGCATATTTTGTTTTCCTGGCAAGAGATTTTAAAAGTGTTGTGGTTCACAGAGACCTGGATGTGCTTGTACATAACTCAGATACAGACAGCAATTAAGAAGGCTCACAGTATGTTGGTCTCTGTGCTCCAATTATAGATGGCAACTGGAATAGTGTGTATAAGCCTGGTCTCCTTATCCAAGGGAGGTTTTATGCATTTGGAGGGAGCACAGTGAAGTGATGTGGGGCTGGGGAGGAGGGTAGGTGGTTGTCAGACAGTCCTGTGCACAAAGTTTAAACAAATTCTTTACAGTTTTAAAGATTAAGAGGTGAATATCTTTGAAATATAGAATTTTTTTTACAGTATCTCTCACAGGAATTGACAGGGTTAAGTGTTTTATTTCATTAGAACAAGAGAATTCCACCAGTGGTAGAGTCACAAACAAGGCTACACAAATACAAAATAAAGGGACAGTATTTAAAACTGAGATGAGTAAGAAATTCCTTTTCTCAGGAGGCACTGCAGCTCAGAATTCTCACTCCCAAGGGATTTGGAGGAAAGATGATTTGATATATTTAAAGTAAATATTTGAAAGATGGAGGAATTGAGGTTTATGGGAAAGTGGCACAGAAGAACTGGTACAAACGACTCGGGTTCATTTCCCACTGCTGTCTACAAGGAGTTTGTATATTCTCCCCGTGACCGTGTGGATTTCCTCTGGATTCCTCCCACAGTCCAAAGACGCTCCGGTTGGTAGGTTAATTGGTCATTGCAAATTGTCATGTGATTAGGCTAGGGTTCAATCAGGAGTTGCTTGGCAGCGCGGCTCAAAGGGCTGGAAGGGCCTATTTTGCACTGTATCTCAATAAATAAATAAGTAATAATAAAAAAGGGTTTGAGGCCAGCATATGACATCCCTGATCATATTGAATGGCAGGAGGGGGCAGAAGTAGCCTACTCCTGCTCCTGTTTTCTTGTGTTCTTGTCAAGGCTCAAAATGAAGTGACCGATTTTCAGGATTTAGGTGACCTTCTCAACCAGACGGTTGTGAATCGTTGGAATTCTACTTAATATATTCAAGTTTAATATGGTCAAGTCAGAAATCAGCAGAATTTTGGATATAAAGTGAATTGTTGGTTTATGGAGTTAGTCCTGGATAGTAGTACTGAGGTTAAAGATGGGCTGTAAGGGGGTAAATGGCTGACCATTTTCTATTTTTAAAAAAATAGTCTCCCTTGGTATCCTTTCCTTTCCTTTGCTATTTTCTTCTTATAGAAGGCAGGTGTATGGGGTTGAGTGGGATCCAGGATCAGCCATTATGGAAAGGTGGAGCAGGCTCGATGGTCTTAATGGCCTAATTCTGCTCCTATGCCTTATGGTCTTACTTAATGGTTTATAATATTAAGTTATGTCTCCTTTCTCCATTATTATATATCAGAAGCAGCAGTAAACCTGCTGGCCAGCTCTGGGAAAACACCACTACACTTCCGTCCATTAGGAAGAGCAACTGTCCACCAACATCTCTCTTCCTTCCACTCTAAGCCAACTACGTACCCAGGCTGCCAGCAGACCTTTGACTGCATCAGCTTTAACTTGTCTGTCAATTCTTTAACAAGGGCCTGAATTACACTCCTGTGGTTCTAGTACACAATATCAGTATATCACAATCATCAACTTTCTCTGTATTTTTTGATTGGGGCTGCTAGTGTTTCTTGGTTTTTGGGGTGCCACAGTAGCGTAGAAGTTAGCATGACGCTATTACAGCTCGGGGCATTCTGGAGTTCAGAGTTCAACTTCGATGCCATCTGTAAAGAGTTTGTATGTTCCTCCCCTGATATGCGTGGGTTTCTTCTGGTGGTCTGGTTTCCAAAGACATTCCAATTAGTAGATTAGTTGGTCAATTGTCAATTATCCTGCAATACGCTACCGTTAAATAGGTGGGTCGCTGGTCAGTATGACTCATTGTGCTGGAAGGGCCTGGTCCATGCAGTATCTCTCAATTGAAAAAAATAAACTTTCCAAGTTTTTCCAAACAGCAATTTATGGTGCTGGTGAATAGCGAGCTCCATAGGGAATCATCAAATATTCCCATTTGGAACTACTGTAGCTGAAATCTGCAGCCACAGAGACTACAGTAAATAACACTGTTTTAAGCTCACTAAAGTAGCTAATGATCTTTGGACCTGAGAGACATGGGTCTCCAGACCACCCAGGGAGTGAGGGCAGCAATTGGAAACTTGGGTAATATCTCCGTTACGTCAGGAAATGTGGCTGCCGGGGTGGACTCCAGGTGAAATTGAAATGCAAGCCTGAAGATCCCTCACACTCTAACCCAAGGGATGAAATACTGACATTGTGCACTAAACACTTTCTAAAAATCCAAGTACACAACATCTACTGATTCTCCTTTGTCTACCTTGCTTGTTATTTCCTCACAGAATTCTAACAGATTTGTCAGGCAAGATTTTCTCTTAAGGAAACTATGCTGATTTCGGTGTATTTTATCATGCGCCTCCAAGTACCCTGAAACCACATCTTTAACTATTGATTCCAACATCTTCACAACCACTGAGGTCAGAGTAACTGGCCTATGTAATTACCTTTCTTCTGCGTCTCTCCCTTCTTGAAGAGTGCAGTCACATTTACAATTTTCCAGTCTTCCAAGATCATTCCAAAATATAGTGAATCTGGAAAAATCATTACTAATGCCTCTACAATCTCTTCAGCTACCTCTCTCAGAACCCTGGAGTGTACACCATCTGGTCCAGGTGACTTATCTACATTGAGACATTCTCCCTAGTAAAGGCAACTTCACTCACTTCTGCCCCCTGACACTCTGGAACTTTTGGCATACTGCTAGTGTCTTCCACAGTGAAAACTGATGCAAAGTACTTATTCTGTTTGTCTGCCATTACTACCTCTGTAATTCATATATAGCCCTTGGGATTCTCCTTCACCTGCTGTCTTCTTCCTCATGTCTTCTTTTCGCCCTCCTGATTTCCTCTGTTCTCTTGCATTTCTATCAAATCAAGTTTAATTATCATTCAACCATACAAGGATATAGCTGAATGAACCAGTGTTTCTCTGGGGCGAAGATGCAAAAGATACACAGCACATTCAAAATAGTGAGCAAAAAAAACACATATATAGTCCAAAACCCTGAGAGACATGTCCCGCAAATTGATGGTACAGTCTCCTGGCAGTGTGCAACAAAAAGGCGCACACAATCCAGCCTCACACATCAAAGTTGCTGGTGAACGCAGCAGGTCAAGCAGCATCTATAGGAAGAGGTACAGTCGACGTTGTGGGTTGAGACCCTTCAGTTAGTCCTGTGTGTTGCTTGAATTTCCAGTATCTGCAGAATTCCTCGTGTTTACACAATCCAGCCTGTCATTCCAATTGACTACTGGAGAGGCCAGCCTCCAACCAAGCACAGATACCATGCTACACTGTTTCTGGCATCCCTGTGGCTTGAGGCCTAGCCCTCACTACAACTGAGGCTACGCAGCTCCCACGCCACCTATCTTACCACCAAACAAGGGAAACAGCCCTGTGGCATTTCACATTATCAATTTCCAACAGGGTCTTGCAATTGCAAGAGAAACGTCCAAGAAAAACACTCATGGTTTCACTGCACGCCACCTTCGTGCACCAACTCCAAGGCCTTTGAGTAGGGGCAACAACATGGTCAGCTCCTCTGAACCCAAACCAGTTTCTCCAACACACTGGTTGGCTCCTTTGACACCCCTCTCGGCTAATCCAATCAATGAGCAGCTCACTGATGTGGTAGACCTGCTGGACCCGAAGTTCTTGGGGAGTCCAGTATAGTCTTGTGTATCATAAAAAACATATTTGACAAAGAAAAAAACACCTATGGTTGGCCTTTGAGATGCCGCTGTGCCTGAACGCGCTGCCTAAACCTGTTATCCTTGCCTTATATTCTGATAGACGCATACGCTCAGTGGCCACTTTATGAAGTACTTCTGCTGTAGCCCATTCACTTCAAGGTTTGACAAGTTGTGCATTCAGAGATGCTCTTCTGCACACCACTGTTGTAATAACGAGGTTATTTAAGTTGCTGTCGCTTTCCTGCCAGCTTAAACCACTCTACCCATTCTCCTCTGAACTCTCTCATTAACAAAGCACTTTTGCCACAGAACTGGATGTTTTTAGTGTTTTGCACCATTCTCAGTAAACTCTAGAGATACCTGTCATTCACCTGGTCCCGACACACGTAGAAAACAAGGACACTTATGTCAAAATGCTGTCTCTGGATTTCAGTTTGTAATTCAACACTATGGTCCCACAGATCTTGATGAACAAACTCCTACTCCTTGGTCTAAATACACCACTGTGCAACTGGGTGTTGGACTAACTAACAAACAGACTTCAGATAGTCAGAATGCACAACCGCTCCTCCCTCCCCAGCATCCTAACATGGGTGCCCCCCAGGGCTGTGTGCTGAGCCCATTGTTGTACACTCTATTCACACATGACTGCATGGCCACACACCTGAGCAACTACACCAATGGTACAACAGTGGTGGGAGATGAGACAGCCTACAGAGAGGAAGTGGAGAACTTGAGGCCTCCTACCAGGCAAATAACCTCTTCCTCAATGTCAGCAAGACAAAAGAGATGGTTATCGACTTCAGGAGAACTTGCACCACTCACACTCCTCTTTACATTAGCAGCACAGCAGTGGAAACTGAGCAGTTTCAAACTCCTGGGAGTGCACATCTCACACAACCTCTCATAGTCCCATAATACATTATACACAATCAGGGAAGCTCACCAATGCCTCTACTTTCTGAGAAGGCTGAAGAGAGCTGGACTCACATCATTTACAGATGCACAGTAGAGAGCATCCTAACAAGCTGCATCACTGCTTGATATGGAAACTACACTGCGGCAAACAGGGAGGCTTTACAACAGGTAGTCAAAGCTGCCCAATTCATCAATGGCATCAGCCTACCCGCCACCAAGACATACTGTATATACAGAAAGGCGCCAGGAGCATCATGAAGGATCCCACACACCCTGCTCATGGACTATTTGTCCCACTCCCATCAGGGAGAAGGCTACATAGCATCTATCCCCGTGACAACAAGTACGCACCAAATTTTTAAGTGGAAGTAAACCTGAAGCTATTCTAAGGATAATAAACTACGAAGTCCAGTTTGATGTTCATTGTTTAAAAGATGTTCATTGGTCTTGCTGACATCAATGAATCTTATTTCTCATATACTATACAAGATAGAACATAGAAATCTACAGCGCATTACCGGCCCTTTGGCCCACAATGTTGTGCTGACCATGTAACCTATTCTAGAAAATGCCTAGAGTTACCCTACCGGATAGCCCTCTATTTTTCTAAGCTTGATGTACCTATCTAAGAGTCCCTTAAAACACTCTATCGTATCCGCCTCCACCACCGTCACTGGCAGTGCATTCCATGCACCCACCACTATCTGTGTGAAAAACTTGCTCCTGACATCCCCCTTGTATCTACAGTGGCATACAAAAGTTTGGGCACCCCTGGTCAAAATTTCTGTTACTGTGAATAGTTAAGTGAGTAGAAGATTAACTGATCTCCAAAAGTCATAAAGTTAAAGATGAAACATTCTTTTCAACATTTTAAGCAAGATTAGGATATTATTTTTGTTTTGTACAATTTTTGAGTGATAAAAAGGAAAGGAGCACCATGCAAAAGTTTGGGCACCCCGAGAGATTTGAGCTCTCAGATAACTTTTACCAAGGTCTCAGACCTTAATTAGCTTGTTAGGGCTAAGGCTTGTTCACAATCATCATTAGGAAAGGCCAGGTAATGCAAATTTCAAAGCTTTATAAATACCCTGACTCCTCAAACCTTGTGCCAACAATCAGCAGCCATAGGCTCCTCTAAGTAGCTGCCTAGCACTCTGAAAATTAAAATAAATGATGCCCACAAAGCAGGAGAAGGCTATAAGAAGATAGGAAAGCGTTTTCAGGTAGCCGTTTCCTCAGTTCGTAATGTAATTAAGAAATGGCAGTTAACAGGAATGGTGGGGATCAAGTGAGGTCTGGAAGACCAAGAAAACTTTCCGAGAGAACTGCTCGTAGGATTGCTAGAAAGGCAAATCAAAATCCCCGTTTGACTGCAAAAGACCTTCAGGAAGATTTAGCAGACTGGAGTGGTGGTGCACTGTTCTACTGTGCAGTGACACCTGCACAAATATGACCTTCATGGAAGAGTCATCAGAAGAAAATCTTTCCTGTGTCCTCACCGCAAAATTCAGCGTCAGAAGTTTGCAAAGGAACACCTAAACAAGCCTGATGCATTTTGGAAACAAGACCTGTGGAATGATGACATTAAAATAGAACTTTTTGACCGCAATGAGCAAAGGTATGTTTGGAGAAAAAAGGGTGCAGAATTTCATGAAAAGAACACCTCTCCAACTGTTAAGCACAGGGTGGATCAATCATGCTTTGGGCTTGTGTTGCAGCCAGTGGCACGGGGAACATTTCACTGGTAGAAGGAAGAATGAATTCAATTAAATACCAGCAAGTTCTGGAAGCAAACATCACACCATCTGTTAAAAAAAAGCTGAAGATGAAGAGGATGGCTTCTACAATAGGATAATGATCCTAAACACACCTCAAAATCCACAATGGGAGGACTTCCGGGTCATCAAGGGAATGGCGGCATAAGGAAAAGGTCTCTCGACAAAAAAGAAGGTAAACTGCCCCAAAATCGAAATTAGACAAATACTTAATATTGTATAACTATATTAATAAAAGGGGCAAGGATGATCTCTAAGAACAAGATTAAAAAGTCCGCTCTGAAGGCTGATAAACACAAAGAGATGCAGCAAGGCGACGGGCCTAGCTCCCCCGCGGCAAGCCAGGACGGAGAGAATGAGGGGGAATCGGTGACTCTGTCTTTGATTCTAGGAGAGATTCGTGAGTTCTGACAAGATAACAACAAACAGCTGGAAAATATTAAAAGAGAAATAGTAAAAACTAACTTGCGGATAGATGAAGCCGAAGCGAGAATTGTAGGAATTGAGGAGAAGCTACAAAACGCAGAGGAAGTGATAGCAGAAATGCTAAAGCTACAAGAGCAGCTCCAGTGGAAACTAATAGACCAAGAAGGCCGCTCAAGAAGGGAAAATGTGAGGATCTACGGAGTTCCCGAAGGAACTGAAGGTAAACCTGGATTGATGATTCCCTTCGTGGAGAAGCTGCTTAGAGAGAACCTTGATATACCGGCCGCAAAAGACCTACAGATAGAAAGGGCTCACCGCGCGTTGGCACCACAGCCTCCAGCAGGTGCCCAGGCCAGATTGATTCTAGTCAGTTTCTCAGTTACAGAATGAAGGAAGAGGTGCTTAAAAGGGCATGGCAAAAGAAAGGTTTCATGTGGAGCAACTGTAAAATCAGTTTAGACCACGACTACGCACCGGGGATTCTTGCCAGACGGAAGGAATATACGGAAACACGGAGAGTCCTGAAGGAAAACAACATCAGATTCCAGACCCTGTATCCAGCTCGGCTGAGAGTCTTTTACGACGAAGGGACAAAAACTTACGCTACGGTGGAGGAGGCAACGTCGGACCTGGCAGACCGGGGACTACCTATTAAAGTTATCACCCAACCGGAGTCGCTACTGGAGAGGATTCGGCAGAAGTCGTGGCAGTTAGTGGGGCGAGGACGCTCCACTCGAACCAGAGTGTCAAACTACAAGGAAAAGCTGCAAATATTCAGACGCGAATGTATAGAGAATACAGATTAATTAAGAGAAATGACTGAAAAGAGTAAATCGGACTTAAAAGTAAAATGAAAGCTGGTAACTGAAAATAAACTAGACGGAATAACTTGAATGATAGCAATATGGCCGAGACATAAATAGGAGAAAATTCTCTATGATTATTCACACTGCGGAGGGCCCTCTGACACAGGGTGAAGATAGAGGTTATCCCTCTGAACTGAGGCGGGTCGGTGCTCAGGCCTCACTGTGGGAAGTCGGGAAAAATTTTCAAATGTTATACGTTCAAAAATGTCTCGGGTGTGGTTATACGTCTTGGTTTACTGTTGAGAAGGGATTGCTTACTGTTTGGTTAGAAAAGGAGAGTGTTTTTTTTTCTACTCGAGAAAAGTGCAAATTGAACTGGTAAAAATAACTTCCTATAATGTTAATGGAGTTTTGAATCCAATTAAAAGAAATAAGAGTATGTCTAAATTGAAAAAAGAGAGGGCACAAATAGCTTTCCTCCAGGAAACACATATGAGCCAATCCGAAAATGAAAAATTAAAAAGAATGGGCTTTAAGCATGTATTTTATTCATCATATAAATTGAGCCACAAAAGAGGGGTAGCTACTTTAATATCAAGTACTCTTAATTATGAACATATTTCAGAGACTAAAGACAAAGATAGACGATTTGTAAAAATTACAGGAAGAATATAAGGTACAGAAATAACATTGCTGAATGTTTATGCTCCACCAGGTTGTGAATGGTCATTCTATGGACACATTTTTGACCTAATGATTAGCTCTCAAGGGGTAGTAATCTGTGGAGGGGGTTTTAATATTAGGTTAAATCCTGCATTAGATTCTTCAAGAATAGTTACTCAGAATAAACCTCTGACTTGGAAAATGAATTTATTGATGGAGCAGTTGGGAATTATAGATGTGTGGAGGGAATTACACCCCACTAGTAAAGATTATACACATTACTCTTTCCCTCATTCAGCCTATTCAAGGATAGACTATTTCTTTATCTTTAATACAGATAGACTCAGGATAAAAAACTGTAATATTGCAACAATTGATCTGTCGGATCATAGCCCAGTCTCTATGTCTCTAATCCTGGAAAGGAAAATGAGGAAAACACTATGGAGTTTAAATTCACATATACTCAATAACCTGAAAGTAATGGAGAGATTAAGGGGAGAAATCAAAGAATACCTAGACCTTAATGACACGGGAGAAACATCACCAGTGATCTTATGGGATACATTGAAAGCTGTACTGAGAGGAAAAATTATTTCCATTACCACTCACATGAAAAAAATCAATGCACAAAAATTAGCAGACCTGCAAAGAGAATTAAAACAACTTCAAGTTGTAGATAGCAACAAAAGTAATTCTAATTTAAAACAGGAAATTAAGAAATTGCAAAGTGAAATTTATGATATGACATTGGAAACTCAAAGAAATTTTCTTTACCTGAGACAAAAGAATTATGAAGTAGGAGGTAAATCAGCTAGATTATTAGCATATAAATTACAAAAACAACAAGCAGACAATACAATTCATAAAATAAAGAATCCAAAGACAAAGCTTGTGGAGAGTACAACAGGGAAAATTCAAGAGTTTTGAAACATATTATCGAGAGCTGTACTCCCAACCCCGGGCTTCCAATGAGCCCTATATGGACACTTTATTGAATTCTTTAGATCTACCCAAACTTACAGATTTACAAAATGAATGCCTATTAGAACCAGTAACTGTCAAAGAACTGAACGTGGCCATCTTTAGGTTAAAGGCTGGAAAGTCCCCGGGTTCTGATGGGTTTACCTCTGAGTGGTATAAGTCCCTGAAGACACAGTTAGCCCCATTAGTACTTAACACCTTTAATTGGATCTTGCAGAGAGGAGAAACTCCACCTTCCTGGAGAGAAGCGATTATTTCAGTTATTCCTAAAGAGGGTGAAGATAAACTAGAATGTGGTAATTATCGGCCAGTTAGCGTTCTTAATTTAGATTACAAACTATTTACATCTATATTAGCGCGCAGATTGGAAAAGCTTTTACCTGGCCTAATCCATTTAGACCAGACTGGATTTATTCAACAAAGACAAACACAGGACAACATAAGGAGAACTCTACACATACTAGAACAGGTTACGAAGAATGGGACAGAGACAATGGTAGTGGGATTAGACGCTGAGAAAGCTTTTGATTCAGTTAGTTGGGCATTCCTATACAGAGTGTTAGGAAGATTCGGCTTTCAAGAAAAGTTTATTAAAGTAATCCAGACTTTATATGACAGCCCTACAGCTCCAATTAAAATAAATGGGGACCTCTCTGACTCCTTTATTTTAGAGAGAGGCACTAGACAGGGATGCCCAATTTCTCCTCTCCTTTTTGCGCTATACATTGAACCGCTTGCCCAACTAATAAAACAGAGCGAAACTGTAAAAGGTACCAAGGTGGCAGGGATTGAACAGAAAGTGGCGTTATTCGCAGATGATGTTTTAGTCTATCTGAGTGAACCAGAAAAATCATTTATAGGATTGTTTACACTGTTGGATGACTTTGGGAAAATATCAGGTTATAAAATAAATGTAAAGAAAATGCAGGTTATGTCCCTAAATTATACACCATCCAAAAAACTGCAGGATACATATGATCTTAAGTGGGAAGCTAAATCATTAAAATATTTCGGAATAACCCTGCCGAAGGATCTTTCAACGCTGTCACAGGTAAATTATGGGCCATTAATTTCAGAGATAAAAGCAGATATGCATAGATGGAATCTTATCCCCTTTTTAAGTTTAAATTCAAGGATAAATACCATAAAAATGAATATTCTCCCTCGGTTACTCTATCTTTTCCGGACTTTACCTGTGGAGGTGGATGATAATCAATTCAGGGAATGGGACAAATAGATTTCCCGCTTTATCTGGCAAGGAAAGAAACCTAGAATTCGATATAACACCTTACAGTTAGGGAAGGAAGGAGGAGGTATGGTACTTCCTTGCTTGAGAAATTATTTTTATGCTTCACAGATAACCACTCTGTTATATTGGTGTAATCGGGAATATAAGGCTAGATGGAAGGAAATAGAATTTGGATTGGTTGACAGTTTTCCTCTACAGGCCTCAATAGCTGACAAAGGATTGATGGCCCAATTGGAAAAGTTTAAAAACAGCTGGATAAATCTTACATTAAAAGTATGGTAGAAGGTGGTTAATTCATGTGGAGTCAATAACATGTTAAAACTTTTCAGATGGTGTGCATATGATACCGAATTCCTTCCCAACAGAGGAGATAAAAGATTTGAACTATGGATAAAGAAAGGTCTTACAACCTACCTCTCATTTATACATAAAAGAGTGTTACAAAGTTTCCAATTCCTGCAGGACAAGCATGGCCTAGAACACAATGACTTTTTTAGGTACCTTCAAGTATGACACTATGTTAATCAGAGTTGTAGATATAGAATTAGAATTTTTCAAGATTCTGAATAAATCAGTTTCTCGATTATATAATGCACTCTCCCATGCTAAAAATGTAAACACACTGTAAAGACAAGTGGGAGAAAGAAGCGGGGCTGGTACTTTCAGAGGAGGCTTGGGGGAAAATATGCAGCTTTCAATGGTCTTCAACTAACTCTTTGACTTGGAGAGCACATTGTTGGAAAAATATTATAAGATACTTCAAGACTCCATATCAGGAAAAATATAAAGACACAAACGTGACGTGTTGGAGAAGGTGTGGCTCCAAGGAGGCAAATCATTTCCATATTTTCTGGGATTGCCCGAAATTAAGTTTATACTGGAAAGGTATTCATAGAACATTAGTTAAGGTATTTAAGACCCAGATACCTCTGAACTTTGAGACGCTTTATTTGGGGCATGTATTGTTTCTTGAACAGAAGAAAGATATAAAATTGCTGCAGGCCCTTTTAGCGGCAAGTAAGAAATCAATCACTAGAAAGTGGCTAAATCCAATACCACCTACATTAGAAGATTGGCACGAAATTATCTTGGAAATATTTAAAATGGAAAAGATGACTTACTCTCTGAGAATTCAAAAAGAAAAATTTTATCAAATCTGGAATAAATGGATTGAATATATAACCCCAATGCGAGCAGACTTTAGATGACTCTCCTAATGATTTATATTGCTCTTCTCATCAACACAGTAATATTGCTAATGTAAGCACCCCTGGTCTAAGTGTTTACTGTTTTTGTTTTCTTTTTTTTTGGAAAATGGAGAATTAACACAAGTAAAGGAAAAGATTTGGGAAAGGGATAAAAAATTATGAAATTAAGTAAATAAGTACATAGGGATTGGATAATTATGTTTGGGGGTAGGAGCAAACGTGAACAAGTTAGGATATAAACATCTACAATGGTAGTTACATAGGCTTACATACAACATTTTGGACCAGAAGAAATGGTCCAGAAGAGATATATGGAAATTATTATTAATCCACTATTATTACTATTTTTCTTAACAACTAATATCATTACTTAGCCTAATAGAGTAGAATTTCAACTGCACATAATTATCTATTTAAATGTCTAATTTCTTTTTATATCATCATAATGTGTACTTAGGATTGTACAAATAATTATAGTTTTATACATATACAAAAAAATGGAAAAGGTTATACATGTGAAAAAAGTTCATGATACTTGTGAATTCCTTATCCAAATAAAAATAAAAATTAAAAAAACAAAATCCACAATGGACTACCTCAAGAGGCGCAAGCTGAAGGTTTTGCCGTGGCCCTCACAGTCCCCTGACTTAAACATCATCGAAAATCTATGGATAGACCTCAAGAGAGCAGTGTGTGCAAGATGGCCCAAGAATCTCACAGAACTAGAAGCCTTTTGCAAGGAAGAATGGGCGAAAATCCCCCAAACAAGAATTGAAAGACTCTTAGCTGGCTACAGAAAGCGTTTACAAGCTGTGATACTTGCCAAAGGCGAGTGTTACTAAGTACTGACCATGCAGGGCGCCCAAACTTTTGCTTCGGGCCCTTTTCCTTCTTTGTTATTTTGAAACTATAAAAAATGTAAATAAAAAAGTAATCTTGCTTAAAATATTAAAGGAATGTGTCATCTTTAACTTTATGCCTTTTGGAAATCAGGTCATCTTTTTACTCGCTTAGCTATTCACAGTAACAGAAATTTTGACCAGGGGTGCCCAAACTTTTGCATGCCACTGTACTTCCAAGCACCTTAAAACTGCGCCCCCTCGTGTTTGCCATTTCAGCCCCGGAAAAAAGCCTCTGGCTGTCCACACGATCAATGCCTCTCATCATCTTATACACCCCTATCAGGTCACCTCTCATCCTCCGTCCCTCCAACAGCATGTAATAATGTTGATCTTTTCACATATTATTAAAGCCCTTTGTTTCTCTGGAAATTGAGACAGTGAATCAATAATTTCTTCAATAAAAACAGTATGAATAAGTCTGTTCTAAAATCTGCAGACAAATCATTGCAAACTCCACATTGTCAACAATGTGCACATCAGAAGCCAGAAAGGGAAATGTGATTTTGTACGATCGTGAAATATACTTAATATGCCAACAAGGTAGAGGGTGACAACCTTCTGTGCACAAGTAGCAAAAGATGTGCATGTGCATACACCTTAGAGGGAACATTAGCGCTGAGGCAAATCCACTACTTTTTGTAGGATTTTCTGTTCTGACACCCATTTCCTTACTAGACTGTGATGCAGCCAGTCAATATACTTTCCACTAGATGTCTATAGAAGCTTGTCGATGTTTTAGAAGTCATGCTGAATCTCCGAAAACTCCTAAGGAAGTAGAGATGCTGCCCTGCTTTCTTTGCAATTGCACTTGCGTGCTGGGTCTAGGACAGTTCCTGTGAAATATTAACATCCAGGAGTTTAAATTTGCTGACCCTCTCCATCTCTGATCCTCTGATGAGGACTGGCTCGTGGACCTCTGGGTTCCCTCTCGTGAAGTCTATAATCAGTTCCTTGGTGTTGCTGATATTGAGTGAGAGATTGTTATAATGACACCACTCAGCCCGATTTTCAATCTCCCTCCTGTATGCTGATTCATCACCACCTTTGATTCAGCCCATGACTCGTGGTCCCGTTAGCAAACCTGAATATGGCATTGGAGCTGTACTTAGTCATGCAGTCATAGGTGTAAAGCGAGTAGAGTAAGGGGCTAAGCACACAGCTCTGGAAAGTTGAATCCTCAATATCTTATACCAACACATGTCACTGGCAGTTAAAAAAAGTAATGGTACTCCACACTCACTTAATTCTCTACTTAATCTTCATACCTGACTGTTGGCAAGAGGCTCCCCAAACTGCTTGCGGACTTTGAGGTGATCTCGAGCTAGAACAATAGAAGCATACGCAGCACCTAATGAACATGAAGCTGGAAAGATGAAAAATAAAGTTAGAAATGTTAAGTTGTGAATAAAAATGTCAAATAAGGATACACAAATAGAGTAACTGAACTTGTGAAGTAGACATTTTCATACAGTTTTACTGGCTTCAGACATACAAAGGTATGTCCTGAGCCTACAGGACTGCTTAACTGAATTACAGTTGATCTATGACCAGCTCCATCTGCCCACCTTAGTTCCACAGCTTGCAACATGTCCACCTAACAAATGTCTACAATCAGTTTTGAAATTTTAAACTCATCTCTACCCTCAACACCTTTGGGTATTCCAGAAACTATTACCATCACACACTGTATGAGGACAACCATCCATGTCCCACACAGAGAACCCCAATCTTATATTTTATTTTCTGTGTCCAGTGCACAATACTTGTGGAAGCTCTACTTTTTTTTTCCATTTGAAGAAATATGTCCAGCTTGCACATAGCTTTCCTTCCAGAATATCCTCCACTACATTTCACTTCCGCTTACTTTGTCAACCACAGAGAGACAGAAGACTGCTTTCACAAGCTTAAGATAGAATCAGTAAAAGTAGACTAGGAGAAGCTACAGTACTGCACAAAAGTCTTGGGCACATATCTATAGGTAGGGTGCCAAAGACTTTTGCGCAGTACCGTATTTGTCAACATGGAATGGAGATTGAGCGCTAAGCAGTATTGCACCCATATTGTTCTGTCTCAGTACTTATATATTTGTGTGCTGTAGCACTTACTTTTTATTTGCAGTTATTTTGTAAATAACACTATTCTTTGCATTTCTGGTTAGATGCTACCTGCATTTCATTGGCTTTGTATCTGTACTTGGCACAATGACGATAAAGTTGAATCTAATCTAATCTAAATCTGGCGGGAGCAAAGGATGTTAGGAATGGGGAGGGTGGAGCGCTGTGGGAGGGGTGAGAGACAGGTGGCAGAGAGGGAGCGCCGGGGACAAGGGGTGGCACAGGTGCAGACACACCCAGCCCTGAGACACCAGGCAAGATTATTTCATTCCAAACAATTGGTTTATTCATCATTACAGAACATCTCTCTGGTGCTCCCGCTCCCTCCCCTCACCCTGCCCCCTTCCCACTCTCAGTCCATAATAGGGACCCATATCAGAATCAGTTTTATCATCACTCACACATATCATAAAGCTTGTTTTTTGTGGCAGCAGTACAGTGCAATACATAAAATTACTACAGTTCTGTACCGTGCAAAGGTCTTAGGCACCTTAGATATATATATATGCCAAAGAACTTTGCACATTACTATACATGCACTTAAATCTACAAACAGACAGATTTAAAAGTGAAATAGTGTTATTTCAGGACCAGTATGTTCCCTTTATAAATTCACAGGAGGTTCACTGAGAGCAAGAAAGCAACCTGGAAAACAGTAGAGCCCATTAGGGGACCAAACAAGTAATCTCTATAGAGATCTAGTGGACATGAATACTTTTCACGTAAATTCACTAAATGGAAGGATATTTCAGTGGGATCATTTGGTGAAGTGGACGGAATAAGTTAACATTAACAAGGAGGAGGCATCAGTCCAGTTCAGCAGCAATTTGAACGGCAAAGGTGCATACATCAGGATGTTCTTTATTGACTACAGCTTGGCATTTAATACCAGCATCCCCTCAAAACTATTCATTAAGCTTCAAAACCCTTGCATCAATACATCCTTGTGTAATTGGATCCTCGATTTCCTCACTTGTAGACCCCACTTTGGATTGGCAACAATATCTCCTCCACAATCTCCATCAGTATAGGTGCATCACAAGGCTGTGTGCTTACCCCCGCTCTACTCTCTTTGCACTTATGACTGTGTGGCTAAGCACAGCTTCAAAACCATATTTAAGTTTGTTGATGACACAACTGTCAAAGATGGTGACGAATCAACATATAGGAGGGAGATTGAAAATCTGGTTAAGTGGTGCCATAACAACAACCTCTTACTCAATGTCAGCAAGAGCAAGGAGTTGATTATTGATCAGGGGAGGAAACCAGAGATCCATGAGCCAGTCTTCATCGGGGGATCAAAGGTGGAGAGGGTCAACAGCTTGGTGTTATTTCGGAGGACCCGTCCTGGGCCCAGCACGTAACTGCCTTTTTAAGAAAGCATGGTAGTGCCTCTACTTCTTTAGAAGTTTGTGAAGATTTGTATGTCATCTAAAACTTAGACAAACTTCTACAGATTTGTGGTGGAGACTATATTGGCTGGCTGTATCACAGGCTGGTATGGAAATACCAAAGCGTTTGTATGGAAAAACCTACAAAGGGTAGTGGATACAGTCCAGTCCAACATGGGTAAAGCCCTCCCCACCATTGAGTATATCAACACGGAGCGTTGTCGCAGGAAAGCAGCATCCATCATCAGGGACCCCCACCACCCAGGTCATACTCTCTATTTACTACTGTCATCAGGAAAAAGGTACAAGAGCCTCAGGACTCATATCACCAGGTTCATGAACAGTTATTACCCCTCAAACAGATGGGATAACTTCACTCAGTTTCACTCGCCCCATCACTGAACTGTTCCCAGAAATTATGGACTCGCTTTCAAGGACTCTTCAACTCATGTTCTCAATATTTATTGCTTATTTATTATTATTGCTGTATTTTTATTTTCCTCAGCTCAAGCTGATAAAACCTGAGGTACGGGCATGGCCAAGCACACTCATTTCTCAACTGCGAGGGAATTTCAGACTTTTCTAGTTATGTTTCATATCGTAGCTTTCTGAAGATTTACATAGATAATGTGTAGTCCTATTTGTTTGGTGCTATTGTGTAGGCACTTTGGGATGACACCAGTTGTAGATATCACCATTGGGACAATGTAATCTATACCCTGTTCATGTTCCAAAGTCTTTTAATTCAGCATATTTCTGGAGTTTTTCACTTATTGATTTCTGTATGTTTTGTGTGTTTGGAATGACTATATCTATTAAATAAGTTATCCCTGCTTGATCATCCTGTAATATTATATCCAGATAGTTATTATTAATTGTCCTATCTGTAATAATGAATCGGTCATAATATAAAACTGGATCATGCTTGTATTTATAGTAAAGCATGGTGCCTTTTATGAGTTTGTATCTTAAAGCAAAATTTTAATGAATGAAGTTTGCCATCTGATTGTGCCTGTGTATGTAATCAGATTGAGTTAAACTGCTGCAGGATCCTGTAATATTTTGGATTCTCTTGATATTTTCTGCATTCATTGTCTTGAATTTGTTTTTCTTTTATTATGTATTTTTGATAATTTTTTTGTTAACCACCTGGTCCTGTATTGCTGCAAGGAACCGGTCTGTTTCTGGGAAGAGGCCTCCAACACTGAGTCAGGCATTTAACACTTCCTTGTTGACATCTAGCTAGCTCAGATTGTGGGAATCTCTTCCATGGAGGGTCATGCTCTTCCACTGGTTAACTTTTCCTTCAATAGTGATAATGTCTTCATTTTTCTGGGTTATGCTCTCATTTAAGGTTAGTAGTGTGTACTTCTTATCAGAATTGCATATGCTCACATGCAGTGCTGGGTTCTGTCTTCGCTGATGAAAATATATCCTTAGAGGTTTTATCTGATTGTTGTGTAAAATTTTTATGACTGTTATTCCTCTTCCTCCTTCTGTCCCAGGTAGTGTTAATCTAAGTGTGTTCGTGTGTACATAGTGTTTTCTAAAATTTGTCATTTCAGTTCTTATTTTTCTTTGCATATTTTCCAGATCAGATTCAGACCAAGATATTATGCTGAATGAGTATATTAATATAGGTATAGCAGAAGTGTTTATTGCCTTTGTTATATTTTTACCATTGAGCTCTGTTTGGCAGATTTTCTAAAGCATTGAAGAATTTTCCCTTTATCGCACTGTGATCTATTTTCTGTGTTTGTTGATGTCTCAGATACTTATATGTTTCATATTCATCCATCAGTGTTTTGTACCCTGCTGCACTATTTTATATTCTACAAGCTCTATTGCACTTTTCTATATTTTTAATGTTCTGCACTTATCTAGTCCAAAGTTCATCTTTATATCTTTATATTGTAGGTTTTCATAAATAAAGTGAGGCATTTTATGTTTAAGAAAAAACTGTAACACACTTACTGAACTCCAAAACTTGAACAAAAGCGTGCTAAAAACCCTTCACATAATTATGTCATCACGTCAGAACAGCCTCTTAAAGTGAAACCCTAACTTAATGTTGGTGGTTCTGAACAATGTACATTTCCACCAGTTACATTCCGACACAGGCCCCTCCAGAATTCCCTAAAACTGGCATTGTGAGCCTGTCTGGAGCTCGAACGAGCCGCTCAGCTCGGCTCCTGTGTTCCACGGGTGGAGGAACAGCAGGTGCCTCTGGCTCATCCAGAGGTGTGTTGACACACTCGTGGTCATGTTGTGACACCAGGGGCATGGTAGTGGAATCCTCCCAACCTTGGTGGGCCGGCTTAAGGTGAACTACAAAAATACATTCAGGTTTACACTTCTTATCTATGATAAAAAGTCTTTTCTCTCCATTCCAAAATGAAGAATGGGCCATCATAAGGGAGATGTTGGTATGCATCATGGAGGACAAAAACGAGCAAGGTGGAATGTAGTACCCAAGAGAGTTGTACGCCATGATGGGAGGTAGGAAGAGGTGCAAAGGAATTGAATTTACTGAGGAGGGCAGAATGTTGTTGAGAAGTCAACCAGGCGGTTGTGGTGTCAGGGATAAAATCACCTGGCACTTGTAACAGCTGTCCATATACCAACTCAGCTGCTGTCGACTGCAGGTCCTCTTATGGAGTTTATTCTGAGCCCCAGCAGGGCCCACAGGAAACAATCATGCCAACACTCATCCGTCAGGGAAGCCCTCAGAGCAGCCTTTAGGGAGCAGTGAAACCACTCTCATAAGCCACTGGACTGTGGGTGATACACCATGGTGTGATGTAGCCTAGTGCCGAGGTTCTGGGCCATCGCAGACAAAAGATATGATATGAATTGGGGACCGCTGTCGGAAGAAATATCAGGTGGGGTGCCAAACTGAGCAACACAGGTGCTGATGAATGCCCAAACCACTTTTGTGACCGTCGTCGAGGCGAGAGGGACGACTTGCCAGCTGGTGGTATGGTCCACCATGGTAAGGAGGTGGGTGAAACTCCGGAATGGGGGAAGAGGACCAACAAAGTCCACACTGACATGGTCAAACCGTCGCTCAAGACCTCAAAAGGTGCCAATGGCATCTGGACATTGTTGTAATGTGAGCATTATTAAAAGTAAGTTAATACTAATTAGGATAATGGGGGGTTCTACTTCCGTTCTTTTTACTTCCGGTGGGCTCTGTATAGTGTTCCTGCCATACCGTACGGGTTGTGAAATACATAATGGTTTTGAAGTTTGAGATAAAATTGCTTCTTGGACATGAAGTTGTTGAGTGTGCCTTTTTCAAAGTAGAAGTTACTACATATTTTTGGCGACAAGGTGAACTGGTTTTGTGAACGTATCGGCACGTTTTTCGAACGGGAGCTTCGCGTTTCAGATGGCAACATTTGGAACTATCGGTGAATTTCTGGAAGGAAACGAGGACTGGCTGGGGTATGAGGAAAGGTTGGGACACTTTCTGTGCGAATGGAATTACTGAGAAGGCTAAGAAGCGCTCTATTCTCCTGAGTGTGTGGGGGGCAAAGACTTACAAGCTAATAAGGAATTTAGCCACACCGCAGAAACTGGGGGACATTCCCTATGATGAACTGGTCAAGCTCGTGGGGAACCACTACAATCCAAAACCTTCTGTGATAGTCCAACGATGTAAGTTTCACAGCCATTTCAGGAAGCCAGGTCAGTCTGTGGCCAATTTTCTGGCCGAACTTCGGCAGCTGTCGGAGTATTGTGATTTTGGAGCAGTGTTGGATGACATACTCCGTGATCGATTGGTATGCGTCATTAATAATGACGGCATACAATGCCGCCTGTTAGGGGAAACCCCAACGTTGACTTTCAAGAAAGCCTTGGAGATTGCCCAAGCATGGCTGCTAATAATGTCAAGGATATCCAGAAAGGACACGGGGTGGGGGGGGGGGGGTCGCAGTAGGCGGCAGTGCACCAAGTCAGGAGGGAGACTGGTAAACAGGCAAAGCGGGTGGAATGTTTCTGGTGTGGAGGGACGCACTGTGCAAATGATTGCAAATTCAAAGACACTGTCTGCCATGCTTGTAGCAAAAAGGGACATTTAGCTAAAAAGTGCAGAAGTTCAAAGGGTAAGATTAAGCCTGGGCAGGGGAAAGCTCTACAGGCTCAGGCAGCCACACACCATCTAGAAGAAGCAGATGAAGAGGCAGCACCATGTTTTTTAAGCCCAGGTCAGTGCCCTATGCCATGAAAGGCAAAGTTGAGGAGGAGCTGGGACGTTTACAGAGGCTGGGCGTTATTGAGCCCGTCCAGTTTTCAAGGTGGGCGGCTCCCATTGTTCCAGTTTTGAAGGCAGACAAAACGGTGAGGATACGTGGGGATTATAAGCTTATGGTGAATCAGGTCTCTAGGCTGGAGGGGTACCCATTGCCACGGGTGGATGACCTGTTTACGACCCTGTCGGGGGTCAGCTGTTCACAACCTGGACATGAGCCACGCCTACCAACAACTGCTGCTCGACAAGGATTCAAAGGAGTACATCACAATTAATACGCACAAGGGATTACTCCAGTACAATCGCCTGGTGTTTGGAGTGGCATCCAGCCCTGCCATTTTCCAAAGGACAATGGACACTTTGCTGCAGGGGATTCCACACGTAGCAGTGTACCTTGATGGTATTTTGATCACGGGGGCTACGGAGGTGGAGCATCTGGCTAATTTAGAACGGGTACTGAAGAGGCTCTCAGACGCAGGGCTGTGGTTGAAACGCGGCAAATGTGTGTTCCTGGCATCAAGTGTGACTTACCTGGGACACAAGATCACAGCTGAGGGGCTTTGCCCTGTGGAGGACAAAGTGAGAGCTATTAAGGAGGCTCAGAACATTTTATGGGCATGGTGAATTATTATGGCAAGTTTCTTCCTGACCTCTTAAGAGTTTTGACCCCGCTGTATAAGCTGCTTCACAATAACACTAAGTGGCAATGGGATGAAGAGCAGGAGAAAACTTTCAAGGAAGTGAAAGAACTCCTCCACTCAGCGAAGCTGCTTATTCACTATGACCCAGACAAGGAGATCACCCTTGCATGCAATGCATCACCCTATGGAGTCAGGGCAGTTCTCTCACATGTAATGGAGGACCATTCAGAGAAGCCTATTGGTTTTGATTCACGTGCCCTGACAGCTGCTGAGAAGGGATATTCACAGCTAAACAAAGAAGGTCTGGCCATTGTTTTTGCGGTCAAATGCTTTCATCAGTACCTTTATGGACGCGTATTTACAAATTATATGGACCATAAACCACTGATGAGCCTGTTCAGTGAGACTAGATGCATCCCACCGCTAGCCTCAGCCAGGATACAGCATTGGACTCTTACATTGTCAGCCTACCAGTACACTATAGTGTACAGAGCGGGTGGGGATAATGCAAATGCTGATGCAATGAGTCGACTACCTTTACCTGAGACACCTGTTACTACATATGTGCCTCCAGAGACTGTATTTTCATTGGAGAGACTGTCAGAGACACCTGCAAGGGCGACCCAGATCAGGCAGTGGACAGAGAGGGATCCAGTCTTGTCCCAAGTCAAGACTTTTCTTTTACAAGGCTGGCCTAGAGTAGTGGAAGGAGAGGAATTGAGGCCTTATGCCAAACGCAAGACAGAACTCAGTCTGCAGGATGGTTGCATTTTCTGGGGGGGGGCGAGGGTCATCGTACCTCCCCCTGGCCGTTCACAGATTGTGGAGGAAATTCATGAGACTCACCCAGGAGTGTCTCGAATGAAAAGCCTTACAAGATCCTACGTTTGGTGGCCAAGAATGGATCAGGATCTGGAGGACAAGGTAAAATCATGCACGCATGTCAGACTAATCAGAATATGTCACCACCAGCTCCTTTGCATCCATCGGAGTGGCCAGACCACCCCTGGTCTAGGCTACATTTGGACTTTGCTGGCCTTTTTATGGGGCAGATGTTTCTTGTAATGGTGGATGCGCATTCTAAATGGATCGAAGCTCACATCATGAGCAACATCACAGTCCCCTCAACCATAGACAAACTCAGGCAAGTGTTTGCAGTCCATGGGTTGCCTGACACTCTGGTCACTGATAATGGCCCGACGTTCACCAGTGAGCTGTTCAGTGAGTTCATGCAGCAGAATGGCATTCGTCACATTTGGACGGCCCCTTTCCACCCAGCCTCCAATGGTTTGGCTGAGTGGGTTGTTCAGACAGTGAAGGAAGGCCTGAAGTGGATGGCAGGGGACTCCCTTAGCATGCGGCTTTCACGTTTCCTGTTTAAATACTGCCTCACGCCACAGACTATGACTGCCCGCACTCCAGCAGAGATGCTGATGGGGCGTAGGCCCAAGTCAAGATTGGACCTGCTGCGCCCAGACACGAAGGCGAAAGTGGAGAGAAAGCAGGAAAAGCAGAAGGAGGGACATGATCAACATGCACGAGAGCGACAGTTAAAACCGGATGACAATGTCCATGTGAGAAACAATCAGCAATGGCTACCTGGGGTTATTCTTAAGCAGAGTGGTCCCGTCTCCTATGTTGTTAAGCTGACTGATAGGCGTGTTTTCCGCAGACATCAGGACCATGTGCGCCTGTGTCATGATACTGGCTCAGAGGCAGACAGTTGCATAGAGTTTCCATTTGTGAGACAGACTACAGTAGAAGCATGTCCACCAGTGACTTTGCCAGAGGGAGAGACGCTGGCAGAGGGGTCGGGGTCCCCTGAGGAGGATGGACATTCTCACACACACACAGACCCCTCTCATACCCCCAACACCAGATCCACTCAAAACACCCTCACCAGCGGTGCCTGCTGGGTCACTGGGGGTAGTGCACTCGTAAACGTCCTGACAGACTGAATCTTTGATGGGACAGTAGAAGTTACTACAGACATGATGGTTAATTTTTGCCTCCTGGCACTCCACACGGGCTGCAGTCCAATCACACACATCCTTTCTGAGGCCACTCCACTCACGTTTAGTACAACAAGTTTTGTGAGGCCTTCTGGCTCGGATGTGAGAGTTAAAAACACTGTGGGGTGAAGGCCACCGGTTGAGACATCACACAGGAGAGAAAGCCCAGCTTCCCTGAATTTAGTATCAGCCAACCACAGGCTCATGACTGTTGCTCTGTCAGCCTGGACCTGTGGGTCAGTAGCACAGTCGGTGGCCATGCCGGCATAGTCAGCCCCTATGTGTATGACCTCAATGGCTGACCATGAGAGACAATCAGCCACAGCGTTATTTTCCCCTTGATATGTTGTAGCGTACAACGTAAAAAGTGGTTCCAACATCAATGCAGAACACCACTGGTCACTGGCAGCCTTAACAGAAAAGGATCCTATTATTCCCATGCTTTGCCTCCTGCTAATCAGCTAGTGCTCTAACCATGCTAGAATCTTTCCTATAATACCATGGGCCCTTAATTTGTTAAGCAGCCTCCATGTGTGGCACCTGGTCAAAAGGCCTTTTGAAAGTCCAACTACACAACATCCACCGAATCTCCTTTGTCTATCCTGCTTGTAACTTCCTCAAAGAATTCCAACAGATTTGTCAGGCAAGATTTTCCCTTAAGGAAACCATGCTGACTATGGCCTATTTTACCACGTGATTCAGCACTACCTGCCCCTCTACCTACATCCGTATCATACCCTGAAACCTCATCCTTAACAATCAACCCAAACATCTTCCAACATCTGTTGGGAGGGGTCTTCACTGACTCTATTTTTATTGGACTTATTGAGTATGTCTGCAAGAAAATGAACCTGAGGGTAGTATATGGTGACATATACAGTATGCACTTTGATAATAAATTTCCTTTGAACTTTGAAACATGAAAAACCACAGGGGCTGATAGAGATGGATCCCAGGCTGATATGGGAGGCAAAGGAAGAAATTGCTGGAGCTCTGACAGACTTATAAATACTTACTGGTCACAGGTGAAATGGCAGCCAGCTGGAGGATACCAAATGTGATACTTGGTGAGTCTAACTTTAGTGAGAGGGAAATTATTGAGAAAAATTTTGAAGGTCACAATCTTATATTTTATCCAAAGGATGTAGGATTTGCAGGTTGGGCAGCACTGAATTGCCCATCCCTATCTGTCTTGAATATACTCAGCTAGTATTTACACAGTGACTAAATACAGAATGCCACAGTTTATCTACTCTCTGATGGAAGAAATTTCTTTGCATCCCTAAATGACTAATTTCTCCTTTTGAGACTGGGACCCCTGTTCTATACACTCCAGCCATGGACACCATTCAATGTGAATTTTTTTCCAACTCTGTTTTCTGTCTACCTTTAATCCACAGCAGTGCATTACCCCAGATCTACACATTTTATGCACTCCAAGTTTAATAATCACTATGGTGCCTAGAGTCATAGACTTCCACAAAGTGGAAACTGGCCCTTTGTTCCAAGTCATCCGTGTTGACCAAAGTGCTTTCATTCGAGGGTCCCAACTGCCTGCACAGGAGGTTGAGGGTTAACTTGATAGAGGTACATAAAATCATGAGGGGAACATACACGGTAAATGGTCAAGTCTTTTTCCCAAGATAGGGGACTTTGGAACAAGAGAGCACAGATTTAAGGTAAAAGGGGAAAGATTTGAAAGGGACCTGAGGGACAACATTTTAATGCAGTGGCTAGTAGGTACAGTATATGGAACGAGCTGCCAGAGGAAGTGGTGGAGGGAAGTACAGATACATTTCAAAGACATTTGAATAGGTTTATAGATAGAAAAGGCCCAGATAGATATGTGCCAAACACAGGCAAATGGGACTAGCTCAGATAGCCACCTTGGTCAGTATGAACAAGTTGGCCCAAAGGCCCATACTGTGGGCCTTTCCATACTGGGACTCTATGCACGTGGCCCAGATGGCAGAACCTGATGGCATAAATTCTCCAATCTCTAGTAATCTGCAATCCCTCTGTTCCTTTTCTCTCTCTTCCTGATCTATCCAGTTATTTCTACACTTACCTCAGCCCTTATCACCATCCTTGTTTCCCCTCCTTCATCCTCTCCACCTGCCCATCACCAAAACACTTTCCCACTGGGTCCCCTCCCTCGCCATTCTCAACTGCTCTCTCCATCTCCCTCACTTGACCCCATGCTCTACCTTTCTTTCCTATCGGATTCCATCAGTTTCAGCCCTTTGTCCCCTCCACCTATCAACCCCCAGTCCCCGTTGCTATTCCTGTCTTTCCTCTTCCATCAACATCCTCGCCTGGATCCATCCAGCACCTCCCAGTCTCTGTCACTATTCCCCTTCTTTGCTCCTCCCTCTGTGTATCGTTATCCTCACCTGGATCCACCTATCACCTTCCAGTCCCTGTCGCTATTCCCCCCTTTCCTTCTGCCACCCTCCCCCCCCCACCACCTGGGTCTACCTATCAACGGCCAGCTCTTGTTCCACTCCCTCCCCCACCTTTTTATACTGGTCATCACCCCACTATCTTCCAGTCCAGATGAAGGGTCATCCATATTGACTCTGTCCAGTCCGATTGCTATTTTCAAAGTGCTTGATTACATTGCCACTTCCAAAGTAAGAGAGCAACAAACTATCTTCTGGAAAAAACTTGGTGATCAAGTGGCATCTGTGGAGGAAAAGATTTGTTGTCATTTTAGGTCAAAACCTTGCAGGATTCAAGACTCTTGCATCTCCTAGATAACAGAGTCCAACATTCTACTTATTGATTGATTGAGGTACAGCACAGAATAGGCCCTTCCAGCTCTTCAAGCAGCACTATCCCGCAGCCCTAATTTAATTCTAACCTAATCATGGGACAATTTACAATGACCAATTAACCTCCTCGGATCACCTTTGGACTGTGGGAGGAAACTGGAGGATCCGGAGGAAACCCATGCATTCCATGGAAAGGATGTACAGACTCCTTACAGATGATGCAAGAATTGAACCCCGAACTCTGACTAACCACTACATAACCATAATCCCCTATTTTACTCGGTCTACTGCTACTGATGTCAGGTTCTGATCTATATCGTGGAATGGTGATAGAACGACATTCAATAGCAACTTTCAAAACAGAACTAGATAAATACCTATATGGTATTATATTTACAGTGCTCTGTGGAAAAAGCAAAGAGGTGAACTTTTTGGATAGCTCATCAAAACAGCACACTCATGACTGTCTGAATGACTGCACTCTGTGCTATGAATCTACAGCAGCATGAAATTTGACAATTGCTGTAAATGCACCAAAAGAGACATCTGTAGGCACACCAGTGATATTTAGAAGAAATCTTTAAACTGATCAAATGCCCCAAAGTTTCTTACCAATATTAATCCTTCCTCCATTTAGTCCATTCATTGCAATGGAAAACCCATCACCTTCACGTCCAACCAAGTTAGTAACAGGTACAGCACAATCGTCAAAGATCACTGCTCGAGTTGGCTGCGAGTTCCATCCGACCTTAGAAAAAAGGGCAGAAGTAAGTGAGAAGTAAGTCACCATTCAATTTTATACTTTAAAATGCCTAAGTCACTGTGGATCCCGTGCATCTTAAAATTCTGGATCAGCCAATCATGAGGGGCCTTGTCAAATGCCTTACTAAAATTTATGTTGACAACATCCACAGTTTTACCCTCATCAATCAACTTCATCACCTCATCAAAAATTCATTCAATTTGGTAAGACATAACTTGCTTTCATAAAGCCATGCTTGACCATCCCCAATAAGGCCATGTTTTCCAAATGCTCACAAATCCTATCCGTAAGAATCCTTTCGAATAGATTAACAATCATTGATGTGAGGCTCACCTGTCTATAGGTTCCAGGATTATCCCTATTTCTCTCCCTATTTAGCTATTTACCAGTCCACTGGAGAGAACACAAAGATTTTGGTCAAGGCCCCAGCAATCTCGTCTTTTGCCTCTTTCAATAACCTGAAGGAGATCCCATCAGGCCCTGGGGGCTTATGCACCTTAATGTTCTTTAAGAGACCAACACTACCTCTTTCTTTATATCAAAGTGTCCTAACATATTAGCATGCTCCGCACCGATCCTCCACATCCTTCTCCCTGGTAAATCAATGCAAAGTACTCATTTAGGAATTCACCCACATCCTCCACCTCCAATCACATGTTCCCTCTTTTGTTCTTGAGTGATCCTACCCTCTTCTTAGTTATCCTCTTGTTTTTAATATATGTATAGAATGTTTTGTGATTCTCTTTAATCCTACTTGCCAAGGACTTTTCATGACCACCCCCGGCTCTCCAAATTCCCTTCAAGTTCTTTTTAGCTTCTCTATAATCGTCAAGGGCTCTGTTGGATCTCAGCTTCCTAAACCTTCCTTTTTCTTCATGAATAAGTGCACCACCCCTCCAATCATCCAAGGTTCCTTACTTTGCCATACTGTGGAAGTTGCGGTCAGGCAAGGTTAACGTAATGTCCAAGCAAGGACAGATTGCAGATAGAGTGTAGACAGCCCAGGCAAGAAAGATCTTTGAAGAGCATAACTCCCTTCTGCACAGCAGGAGACAGAAGCACTTCGGCTTACTGAGATAACATAAGGAGGTAATTGAAGGATACAAGGAACACAAATCAACTAAAGGATAGCAACACACATCAAAGTTGCTGGTGAACGCAACAGGCCAGGCAGCATTTCTAGGAAGAGGTACAGTCAACGTTTCAGGCCGAGACCCTTCGTCAGGACTAACTGAAGGAAAAGTTAGTAAGAGATTTGAAAGTGGGAGGGGGAGATCCAAAATGATAGGAGAAGACAGGAGAGGGAGGGATGGAGCCAAGAGCTGGACAGGTGATTGGCAAAGGGGATATGAGAGAATCATGGGACAGGAGGTCCAGGGAGAAAGACAAGGGCGGGGGGGGAACCCAGAGGATGGGCAAGGGGTATAGTCAGAGGGACAGAGGGAGAAAAAGGAGAATGAGAGAGAGAATGTGTGTATAAAAATAAATAACGGATGGGGTACGAGGGGGAGGTGGGGCATTAGCGGAAATTAGAGAAGTCAATGTTCATGCCACCAGGTTGGAGGCTACCCAGATGGAATATAAGGTGTTGTTCTTCCAACCTGAGTTGATAATTACTTTAATGATTTCAAAGTATCACCAGTTGTCAGCTTGTAGTTTCTATTAATTTTTAACTCCACTATTGTGAATGGTGATTGATCTTGCAAGTAAGGAATTCAAACACACACAACAGGAATTCTGCAGATGCTGGAAATTCAAGCAACACACATCAAAGTTGCTGGTGAATGCAGCAGGCCAGGCAGCATCTCTAGGAAGAGGTACATTGAAGGAGACTCGGACCTTGAAGGATACTAGTGTTGAAATTGCGGGGGCCCTGGCAGAAATATTTAAAATGTCGCTGTCTATGGGTGAAGTGCCAGAGGATTGGAGAGTGGCTCATGTTGTTCCGTTGTTTAAAAAAGGATCGAAAAGTAATCCGGGAAATTATAGGTCGGTGAGTTTAACGTCAGTAGTAGGTAAGTTATTGGAGGGAGTACTAAGAGACAGAATCTACAAGCATTTGGATAGACAGGGGCTTATTAGGGAGAGTCAACATGGCTTTGTGCGTGGTAGGTCATGTTTGACCAATCTGTTGGGAGTTTTTCAAGGAGGTTACCAGGAACGTGGATGAAGGGAAGGCAGTGGATATTGTCTACATGGACTTCAGTAAGGCCTTTGACAAGGTCCCGCATGGGAGGTTAGTTAGGAAAATTCAGTCGCTAGGTATACATGGAGAGGTGGTAAATTGGATTAGACATTGGCTCGATGGAAGAAGCCAGAGAGTGGTGGTAGAGAATTGCTTCTCTGAGTGGAGGCCTGTGACTAGTGGTGTGCCACAGGGATCAGTGCTGGGTCCATTGTTATTTGTCATCTATATCAATGATCTGGATGATAATGTGGTAAATTGGATCAGCAAATTTGCTGATGATACAAAGATTGAAGGTGTAGTAGACAGTGAGGAAGGTTTTCAGAGCCTGCAGAGGGACTTGGACCAGCTGGAAAAATGGGCTGAAAAATGGCAGATGGAGTTTAATACTGACAAGTGTGAGGTATTGCACGTTGGAAGGACAAACCAACGTAGAACATACAGGGTTAATGGTAAGGCACTGAGGAGTGCAGTGGAACAGAGGGATCTGGGAATACAGATACAAAATTCCCTAAAAGTGTCGTCACAGGTAGATAGGGTCGTAAAGAGAACTTTTGGTACATTGGCCTTTATTAATTGAAGTATTGAGTATATAAGAGCTGGAATGTTATGATGAGGTTGTATAAGGCATTGGTGAGGCCGAATCTGGAGTATTGTGTTCAGTTTTGGTCACCAAATTACAGGAAGGATATAAATAAGGTTGAAAGAGTGCAGAGAAGGTTTACAAGGATGTTGCCGGGACTTGAGAAACTCAGTTACAGAGAAAGGTTGAATACGTTAGGACTGTATTCCCTGGAGCCTAGAAGAATGAGGGGAGATTTGATAGAGGTATATAAAATTATGATGGGTATAGATAGAGTGAATGCAAGCAGGCTTTTTCCACTTAGGCAAGGGGAGAAAAAAACCAGAGGACATGGGTTAAGGGTGAGGGGGGAAAAGTTTAAAGGGAACCTTACGGGGGGCTTCTTCACACAGAGAGTGGTGGGAGTGTGGAATGAGCTGCCAGACGAGGTGGTAAATGCGGGTTCTTTTTTAACATTTAAGAATAAATTGGACAGATACATGGATGGGAGGTGTATGGAGGGATATGGTCCGTGTGCAGTTCAGTGGGACTAGGCAGAAAATGGTTCGGCATAGCCAAGAAGGGCCAAAGGGCCTGTTTCTGTGCTGTAGTTTCTATGGTTCTATGGTACAGTCAAGATTTCAGGCCGAGACCCTTCGTCCTGACGAAGGGTCTCAGCCTGAAATGTTGACTGTACCTCTTCCTAGAGATGCTGCCTGGCCTGCGGCGTTCACCCGCAACTTTGATGTGTGTTAATTCAAACACACAACAGTTTACCAAATAGTTAATATATGACTCTGTTCAGACTTCAGAACAGTGTGGTGACAGGGGCCAAGCAGTTCTCCTTCTGCACAAGTAAAATAAAGTAAGATTGGAAAATGAGTGCGAGTTTTCAGAAGCTATTTAATCGGCGATGACAATACTTGTCTTTCCAACTTACTGGAACATTCCTGTCCTCGGTGCAGATGGTCTTTAAACAATTAATAGTGATCAGTCATTGAGTATTAATTATTATGAATATTAATTTTTGATTAATAGTGCAACTCCCTCCGCTTCATTTACCTCCCTCGCTATCTTTTCTAAAATAACGAAACCCAGGGACATTAAGCATCCATTCCTTTTCCTTTCTCAACCAAATCTCTGTAATGGCCACATCATAGTTCCATGTACAATGAATCTAGTAACCAGATGATAAACTAAATTAAGCCCTTTGCCTACACAATCCATATCCATTCTCTATACATTCACGTGCCTACCTAAGAGCTTCTTAAATGCCTCTATTGTATTTGCCTCCACTGCTACCCTTGGCAGTTTTGCCCCTTAGCTGAGTTATAATGCCAGAAGGATAAGCTTATGTGGTGCAAGCACTTTTCTTGTTTGTGACCTTTGCTACAAACTTGATGAAAACAGAGAGCCTTCCTGTTTAGTATGGGTACTTACCTTTTTCTCTTTCTTGCCAAAGCTGAGTCCAGGTGTACCTTTCTCCACTAGCAAACAAGAAATGCCCTTAGGACCTCTGTCTCCCGTCCGGCACATCAACACGTACAGATCCGCATCCCCTCCACCACTGATAAAAGCCTGAATAATGAAGAAATTTTGGGAATCAATTATCAGTTGTCTAGGAAGTGTGGTCTACCTCGAACACTGGATGAACTGATCAGATAACAGCACATTAATACCACCAGCAGCTGTGGTCCTTAGCAAACACATCTCCATCCCCATTACCTTTGAGCCATTGAGAACGTAGTAATCCCCTTCTCTCCTTGCTGTAGTAATAAGCGAAGCTGCATCACTGCCACTTCCTGTGGGTAGAATCAGATGTTGATAATAATCCTTTTTATATAATCTTCCACAGCTGTCTAGCCTTTAATTGTTGATTATATAGGACTATTCAGATATCTTAAAAAAAAATGATGATGGGAAGAAAGAAATTGAAACTCTGGTGGCTCCCCTAGCACTCACAGAAAGGACTAGATCAATTTCTGGGTACATATGTGAGTGAATATTTCAGATTGTCATTGTAATTTGTCAGTAGCAGTTCCCAAATGTTCTAGCTCTAATTAAAAACTAAAAATTAATTTCTCTACCATGGCAAGTAGCCTCAATGTATCAAATCCAATGATTTCAATCACTTCAAATTGATTATCCACAGATTTCCAAACCCAAGACAGTGCAGTTCTCCTCTTAAGAAAAAGTAAAGGATTTTCACAGTGAACGGTAGCGCTCTGGGAAGTGTTGTAGAACAGAAGCACCCACAATACAAGTACATGGTTCACTGAAAGTGGCATTGCAGATAGACAGTGCGGTGAAAAAGGTTTTTAGCACACTGGCCTTCACCATTGAAGGTACTGAGTATAGTGTTAGGGAATTATATTGCAGTTGTACAAGACATTGGTGAGGCTGCATTTGTAATATTATGTTCAGTTTTGATCACTCTGAGTTATGGACAGAGGCTAAGCAAGTTGGGATTTTCACTGGAGCATAGGAGAATGAGAGGTGATCTTATAGAGGTGTATAAAATTATGAGGGGCATAGATAGAGGTGCAGTCTTTTTCCAGCGTTATGATGTGGATCAATAATCAAAGGGCATAAGTTTAACGTGAGAGGGGAGAGATTTAATAGGGACGCAAGGTTTGTGCTGAATCCCAGGAGAAGGAATTTGTACAATGCCTACGAACTGGCTTTGTATAAATTATAATGGGATATAGAAAAGACATGTAAAAAGGGCAAAGCTACTGCAGTTATGGAGGAGTTCAATATAGGTAGATTGGAAAAATTAAGTTAGTGATGGATCCCAAGAGAGGGAATTTGTAGTATGCCTATAAGATGGCTTTTTAGAGCAACTTGTGATTCAGCCCACAAGGGAAAAAGCAATCTGGATTGTGTGTTCTGCAATGTACCAGATTTTATTAGCGAGCGATAACATTAGTGAAACAGGAACCCTTAGGAGACAGTGACCATAATAGGATAGAATCCACCCTGCAGTTTAAGAGAGAGAAGCCAAAATCTGCTGTATCAGTATTACAGTGGAGTAAATGGAATTATAGAGACTCTAGAGAGGAGCTGGCCAAAGTTGATTGGAAGGGGATACTAGTAGGGATGATGACAGAACAGCAATGGCTGGAGTTCCAGGGAGCAAATCGGAAAGTGCAGGATAGATACAAGAAGAAATCATGTTCCAAAGGTAGGATGAGGCAACTGTGGCTGACCAGGGAAATCAAAGACAGCATAAAAACAAAAGAGAGGGCATACAATTCAGTAAAAATTAATGTGAAGCCAGAGAATTGGGAAGCTTTTAAAAACCAACAGAAGGCAACTAAAAAACCAATAAGGAGAAAAAAGATGAAATATGAAGGTAAACAAGCCAGTAATATACAAGATATCAAAAGGTTTTTTATATATTAGAGTATAAAGAATAAAACAGAGGAAAGAGTGGATATTAGACCGCTGGAAAATGCTGTTGGAGAGTTAGTAATGGGAGACAAAGAAATGGCGAACAAACTCATTAAGTATTTTGCGTCAGTCTTCACTGTGGAAGACACTAGCAGAATGCCAGAATTTCGAGAATATCAAAAGGCAGAAGTGAATGTAGTTGCCATTACCAAGGAGAGGTGCTTGGGAAGCAGAAAGGTCTGAAGGTCAATAAGTCACCTCGACCATATGAACTACACCCCAGGGTTTTGAAAGAAGTAGCTGAAGAGATTGTGGAAGCATCAGTAATGAACTTTCAAGAATCATTAGATTCTGGAAAGGTTCCAGAGGATTGGAAAATTGCAAATGTCACTCCACTCTTTAAGAAGGGAGATAGACAGAAGAAAGGAAATTATCAGTCAGTTAGCCTGACTTCAATGGCTGGGAAGATGTTGACGATACTAAGACCATAGACCATAAGACCATAAGACAAAGGAGCAGACTTAGACCATCTGGCCCATTGATTCTGCTCCACCATTCAATCATGGCTGATCCTTTTTTTTTTCTCCTTCTCAACCCCAGTTCCCGGCCTTCTCCCCGTAACCGTTGATGCTATGTCCAATCAAAAACCTTAAATACACCCAACGACCTGGCTTCCACAGCTGCATGTGGCAACAAATTCACCACCCTTTGGCTGAAGAAATTTCTCCGCATCTCTGTTTTGAAAGGACGCCCCTCTATCCTGAGGCTGTTCCCTCTTGTCCTAGACTCTCCCACCATGGGAAACATCCTTTCCACATCTATTCTGTCTAGGCATTTCAACATTCAAAAGGTTTCAATGAGATCCCCCTCATCCATCAGAATTCCAGTGAGTACAGACCGAGAGCCATCAAACATTCCTCATATGATAACCCTTTCATTCCTGGAATCATCCTTGTGAACCTCCTCTGGACCCTATCCAATGCCAGCACATCTTTTTCTAAGATGAGGGGCCCAAAACTGTTCACAATACTCAAGGTGAGGTCTCACCAGTGTCTTATAAAGCCTCAGCATCACATCACTGCTCTTGTATTCTAGATCTCTTGAAATGACGGCATTTGCCTTCCTCACCACCAACTCAACCTGCAAGTTAACCTTTAGAGTGTTCTGCACAAGGACTCCCAAGTCCCTCTGCATCTCAGATTCTTGGATTTTCTCCCCGTTTAGAAAATAGTCTACACATTTATTTCTACTACCAAAGTGCATGACCATGCACTTTCCAACATTGTATTTCATTTGGCACTTTCTTGCCCATTCTCCTAATCTGTCTAAGTCCTTCTGCATCCTATCTGTTTCCTCAACACTACCTGCCCCTCCACCAATCTTCGTATCATCTGCAAATTTGGCAACAAAGCCATCTATTCCATCATCTAAACCATTGATATACAGCATAAAAAGAAGTGGTCCCAACACCGATCCCTGTGGAACACCACTGGTCACAGGCAGCCAACCAGTAAAGGATCCTTTTATTCCCACTTGCTGCCTCCTGCCAATCAGCCAATGCTCTAACCATGTTAGTAACTTTCCTGTAATACCATGGGCTCTTAACTTGGTAAGCAGCCTCATGTGTGGCACTTTGTCAAAGGCTTTCTGAAAGTCCAAATATACAACCTTCACTGCATCCCCTTTATCAATCCTACTTGCAATCTCCTCAAAGAATTCCAACAGGTTTGTCAGGCAGGATTTTCCCTGAAGGAAACCATGCTGACTTTGTACTATCTTGTCCTGTGTCACCAAGTACTCCATCATCTCATCCTTAACAACTGACTCTAACATCTTCCCAATCAGTGAGTTCAGGCTAACTGGTCTGTAATTTCCTTTCTGCTGCCTTCCCCCTTTCTTAAAGAGTGGAGTGACATTTGCAATTTTGCGGTCCTCTAGCACCATGTCAGACTCCAATGATTTTTGAAAGATCATTTCTAATGCCACCACAATATCTAACACTACCTCTTTCAGAACCCTAGGGTGCAGTTCATCTGGGCCAGGTGAATTATGTACCTTTAGGTCTTTCAGCTTTTTGAGCACCTTCTCTCTTGTAATAGTAACTGCACCCACTTCTCTTCCTTCACACACTGCAACATTAGGCATACTGCTAGTGTCTTCCACAGTGAAGACTGATGCAAAATACAGCCACCTCCTTGTCCCCAATTATTATTTCTCCTGCCTCATTTTCTAGCAGTCCTATATCCACTCTCATTTCTCTTTTATTTTTAACATGCTTGAAAAAATGTTTCTATCCATTTTGATATTATTTGCTAGCTTGCTTTCATATTTCATCTTTTCCCTTCTAATGATTTTTTAGTTGCTCTCTGTAGGTTTTTAAAAAGTTCCCAATCCTCTGTCTCCCTACTACTTTTTGCTTTGTTGTATGCCCTTTCTTTTGCTTTTACAATAGCTTTAACTTCCCTTGTCAGCCATGGTTGTACTATTTCACTATTTCAGTATCTCTTCACTTTTGGAATACATATGTCCTGCACCTTCCTAATTTTTCCCGGAAATGCACACCATTGCTGCTCTGCTGACATCCCTGCCAGCAGCTTCTTTCAATTTACTTTGGTCAACTCCTCTCTCATACCACTGTAATTTCCCTTACTCCACTGAAATACAGCTACGTCAGACTTTATTTTCTCCCTATCAAATTCTTTATTAAGGGTGAAGTCCCGAGGTACTTGGAGGCACATGATAAAATAGGCCAAAGTCAGCATGGTTTCCTTAAGGGAAAATTTTGCCTGACAAATCTGCTGGAATTCTTTGAAGAAATTACAAGCAGGATAGACAATGGAGAAATGGTGGATGTTGTGTACTTGGATTTTCAGAAGGCCGCATATGAAGTTGCTTAACAAGTTAAGAGTCCATGGTGTTACTGGAAATATCCTAGCATGGAGAGAGTATTGGCTGACTGGCAGGAGGCGAACTGTGGGAATAAAGGGAGCCTTTTCTGGTTGGCAGCCAGTGTCTAGTGGTGTTTTATAGGGTCTGCGTTCTGACCGATTCTTTTTACATTTGATGTCAATGATATGGATGATGGAATCGAAGGCTTTGTGGATGATATGAAGAAAGGAGGAGGAGCAGAGTGGTGAGAAATCAGAGAGACTACAGACGGACTTGGACAGATTAAGAGAATGGGCAAAGAGATAGCAGATGGAATGTAACATAAGTAAGTGTATGGTTCTGAACTTCGGTAAAAAGAATGAAGGTTTAGATTATTTTCTAAACGGAGAAAATTCAGAAATCAGAGGTGCAACGGGACTTGGGATTTCTTGTGCAGGATTCTGTAAAGGTTAACTTGAAGGTTGAGTTGGTGGCAAGGAAGGCAAATGCAATATTAGCATTCATTTTGAGAGGACTAGAACGTACAAACAAGGGTGTAATGCTGAGGCTTTCTAAGGTATTGGTTTGGCCAGCATTTGGAGCATTATGAGCAATCTTGGGCCCCTTATCTAAGAAAGGGTGTGCTGGCATTGGGGAGGTCCACAGGAGTCCCGTGAGAATGTTTCCAGGTAAGACAAAGTTAACGTATGAGAAGCATTTGATGGCTCTGGGCCTATACTGAATATTGAGAGGCTTAGATAGAGTGGATGCGGAGAGGATGTTTCCTATAATGGGAAAGTCCAGGACTAGAGTGCACAGCCTCAAAATAGGACATCCTTTTAGAAAAGAGATGAGGAAACATTTCTTTAGCTGGAGGACAGTGAATCTGTGGCATTCATTGCCACAGACGGCTGTGGAGGCCAGGTCACTGGGTACATTTAAAGCGAAATTTGATAGGTCCTTGATTGGTAAGAACGTCAAAAGTTATGGGGAGAAGGCAGGAAAATGGGGTTGAAAAGGATAATAAATAAGCCATGATTGGGCTCAAAGGCCCAATTCTGCTCCTATGATTTATGGTTCTTATGTATATATAATGAGCTGCTAGAGGAAGTGGTTGAGAGAGGTACATTAACAACTTTCAAAAAGAGCTTGGGCAGGTGTGGAGTGATATGAACCAAACGTGGGCAAATGAACGGCACAGTAGCACAGTGGGTTAGTGTAACGCTTTACAGTGCGAGCAATAAGGGTTCAAATCCTGCCGCTGTTTGTACATTCTCCTCCTGACCATGTGGGTTTCCTCCAGTTGCTCTGGTTTCCAAAAACACACAGATTAGGGTTAGTAAGCTGTGTACATGTTGTGTTGGCACCAAAAGTGTGGCAACACTTGAAGGCTGTCACGCAGCACAATTCTTTGACTGTGTTGATCATTGATGCAAACAATGCATTTCACTATGTGTTTTTGATGTGCATGTGAAAGATAAAGTTAATCTAATCTAATATTAGATGGCAACCTTGGTTGGTATGGACCATGATGAGCCAAAAGGCCTGCTTCTGTGCTTTCTGTTAGTAGGAGAACACTGAGGAAATTATTGCTCACCTATTTGTTTATTACAGTCATACCAGAAGTCAGAGAAGATAGTGTGTTATCATCAGGATCAACCGAGATACAAGACCATAAGACCATAATATATAGAAGCGGAATTAGGCTATTTGGCTCATCGAGTCTGCTCCACAATTTCAAAATGGTCGATCCATTTTCCCTCTGAGCCCCAATCTGCTACCTTTTCCCTATATCCCTTCATGCCCTGACCAATCAAGAATCTATCAACCTCTGCTTTAAACACACCCAATGACTTGGCCTCCACAGCTGCCTGCGGCAGAGAATTTCATAGATTCATCACTCTCTGGCTAAAGAAATTCCTTCTCATCTCCATTCTAAAAGGACGCCCCTCTATTCTGAGACTGTGTCCTCTAGTCTTAGACTTTCCCATCATATGAAACATTTACTCTATCTAGGCCTTTCACTATTTGATAGGTTTCAATGAAGTCACCCCTCATTCTTCGGAATTCTAGTGAATACAGGCCCAGAACCATCAACCACCCTTCATATGACAAATCATTCAATCCTGGACAACAGGAATTCTGCAGATGCTGGAAATTCAAGCAACACACATCAAAGTTGCTGGTGAACGCAGCAGGCCAGGCAGCATCTATAGGAAGAGGTACAGTCGACGTTTCAGGCCGAGACCCCTCGTCAATCCTGGAATCATTTTTGTGAACCTTCGTTGAACCCTCTTCAGTTTCTGCACATTGTTTCTAAGATAAGGGGACCAAAACTGCTCACAATACTCCGTGAGGCCTCACCAGTGCTTTATAAAGTCTCAACTTTACATCCTTGCTTTTATATTCTAATCTTCTTGAAATGAATGCTAATGTTGCATTTGACTTCCTCACCACAGACTCAACCTGCAAATTAACCCTTAGGGAATCCTGCGCAAGAACTCCCAAGTCCCTTTGCATCTCATTTTTTTGTATTTTCTCTCCATTTAGAAACTAGTCAACCCTTTCATTTCTTCTACTAAGGTGCATAACCATACATTTCCTGACACTGTATTCCATCTGCTACTCCTTTGCCCATTCTCCTAATCTGTCTAAGTCCTTCTGTAGCCTTTCTACTTCTGCCTGCCCCTCCACCTATCTTTGTATCGTTTGCAAACTTTGCAACAAAGCCATCAATTCCATCATCCAAGTAACTGACATATAATGTAAAAAGAATCAGTCTAAACACAGACCCTTGTGGAACACCACTACCCACCGGAAGCCAACTAGAAAAGGCTCCCTTTATTCCCACTCTTTGCCTCCTGCCAATTAGCCAGTGCTTTGTCCATGCTAGAATCTTTCCTGTAACACCAGAAAAGCAGCCTTATATGTGGCACGAGGAATTCTGCAGATGCTGGAAATTCAAGCAACACACATCAAAGTTGCTGGTGAACGCAGCAGGCCAGGCAGCATCTCTAGGAAGAGGTACAGTCGATGTTTCAGGCCGAGACCCTTCGTCAGGACTAACTGAAGGAAGAGCTAGTAAGAGATTTGAAAGTGGAAAGGGGAGGGGGAGATCCAAAATGATAGGAGAAGACAGGAGGGGAAGGGATGGAGCCAAGAGCTGGACAGGTGATAGGCAAAAGGGATACGAGAGGATCATGGGACAGGAGGTCCGGGAAGAAAGACAAGGGGGGCGGGGGGACCCAGAGGATGGGCAAGGGGTATATTCAGAGGGACAGAGGGAGAAAAAGGAGAGAGAGAGAAAATGAAGGTGTGTATATAAATAAATAACGGATGGGGTATGAGGGGGAGGTGGGGTATTAGCAGAAGTTAGAGAAGTCAATGTTCATGCCATCAGGTTGGAGGCTACCCAGATGGAATATAAGGTGTTGTTCCTCCAACCTGAGTGTGGCTTCATCTTTACAGTAGAGGAGGCCGTGGATAGACATATCAGAATGGGAATGGGATGTGGAATTAAAATGTGTGGCCACTGGGAGATCCTGCTTTCTCTTGGCGGACAGAGCGTAGGTGTTCAGTGAAATGATCTCCCAGTCTGCGTCGGGTCTCGCCAATATATAGAAGGCCGCATCGGGAGCACCGGACGCAGTACATCACCCCAGCAGGATCTCCCAGTGGCCACACATTTTAATTCCACATCCCATTCCCATTCTGATATGTCTATCCACAGCCTCCTCTACTTATATTCCGTCTGGGTAACCTCCCCTTCTTCCTTCTCCCTGGGCCTCCTGTCCCATGATCCTCTCATATCCCTTTTGCCAATCAACTGTCCAGCTCTTGGCTCCATCCCTCCCCCTCCTGTCTTCTCCTATCATTTTGGATCTCCCCCTCCCCCTCCCACTTTCAAATCTCTTACTCGCTCTTCCTTCAGTTAGTCCTGACGAAGGGTCTCGGCCCGAAACGTCGACTGTACCTCTTCCTAGAGATGCTGCCTGGCCTGCTGCGTTCACCAGCAACTATGATGTGTGTTACTTATATGTGGCACCTTGTCAAAGGCCTTCTAAAAATCCAAGTACAGAATATCAAACAATTCTCCTTTGTCTTTCCTGCCTGTTATTTCTTCAAAGAATTCTAACACATTTGTCAGGCAAGATTTCTCCTTGGGGAAACCATGCTGACTATGGCCTATTTTATCATGTGCCTCCAAGTACCCTGAGAACTTATCCTTAATAATTGACTCCAACAACTTCTCAACCACTGACGTCAGACTAACTGGCCTATAGTTTCCTTTCGTCTGTCTCTCTCCCTTCTTGAAGAGTGGGGTGACATTTGTAATTATCCAGTCTTCCGGAACCATTTCAGAATCTAGTGATTCTTGAAAGGTCATTACTAATGGCTCCGCAATCTCTTCAGCCATCTCTTTCAGAACCCTGGGGTGTACACCATCTGGTCCAGGTGACTTATCTACCTTCAGACCTTTCAGTTTCCCATTTCAACTTCTCTGGCATCATTTTCCAGTGGTCCGATATCCACTCTCACCTCTCTTTTACACTTTATGTATCTGAAGAAACTTTGATATCCTCTTTAATATTTTTATCTAGCTTACTTTTGTATTCCATCTTTACCTTCTTAGTGACTTTTTAGTTGCATTCTGCCACATTATCTTTGCTCGCATCAAGAAATGAGTTGAAAAAAATTGCTGCTTCTTTTACATAAGACCATAATATATAGGAGCAGAATTAGGCCATTTGGCCCATCAAGTCCGCTCTGCTATTTCATCATGGCTGATACAGTTTTCCTCTCAGCCCCAGTCTCCTGCCTTCTCCTCATATCCCTTCGTGCCCTGACCAATCAAGAATCCATCAACCTCTGCCTTAAATATACATAAAGCCTTGGCCTTCACAGCTGCCTGTGGCAAATAATTCCACAGATTCACCACTCTCTGGCTAAAGAAATTCCTCCTCATCTCCGTTCTAAAAGGCCACCCCTCTATTCTGAGGCTGTGTCCTCTGGTCTGAGACTCTCCTACCATAGGAAACATCCTCTCCACATCCACTCTATCAAGACCATTCACCATTCAATGGGTTTCAATTAGGTCACCCCTCATTCTTCTGAATTCTAGTGAATACAGGTCCAGAGCTATCAAGCGCTCTTCATATAACAAGCCATTCAATCCTGGAATCATTTTCGTGAACCTCCTTTGAACCCTCTCCAGTTTCAGCACGTCCTTTCTAAGATAAGGGACCCAAAATTGCTCACAATTCTCCAAGTGAGGCCTCACTATTGCTTTATAAAGCCTCAACATTACATCCTAGCTTTAATATGCTAGTACTCTTAAAATGAACGCTAACATTGCATTTGCTTTTCTCACCACCAACACAACCTGCAAGTTAACCTTTAGGGAACCCTCCACAAGGACTTCCTAGTAGTTCCTTTGCACTTCAGATTTTTGAATTTTCTTTCCATTTAAAAAATAGTGTACCCCAGTGAAACCTTTCACCATACTTGTCACTGACAGTGCCAAGATTTGCAGGGATGAAGTCTAAATGGGAATGCAAAAAATAAATTTTTAGTGACATGTTGCACTTCATGGTTTTGTATGGTTGAAACATGTTGTCAACCAGCTGCACATAGTTTGGTGCTCTAGTTGCCAAGAAAATTTTCAACAATATCCTTGAATGCCTTCCGTGTGATTTTCTCTGGTCCCATGAGAAGTTCTTTGAATAGCCTGTCATTGATGACCTGTTTGATTTGTGGACCAACAAAAATGCCTTCCTTAATCTTGGCAGCAATTATTCTGGGAAACATCTGTCTCAAATACTGAAGCCCTTCACCTTGCTTGTTCATCATTTTCACAATCCTTTTCATAAGCCCCAGTTTTATATGAAGAGGAGGCAAAAGTATCTTTGATAAGTCTACAAGTGGCTTATATGCCACAGTTTTCTGCCCTAGGATCAACTGCTTATGGAGTGGCCAATCCTTTTTAATGTAATGAGATTCTTTAGCACGGCTGTCCCATTTGTAAATGAAACAACAGTACTTGGTGACAAGAGTTCCAAATTTTGGTAGTTTTCTCCATGTGTATTGCACAGCTTTTAGGTTTAACACTGAAGAATTAACAATAAGATGCCACTGTTGTGGGTCAGGCTGGCAACCCAAATCAATCAGAAGCCCATTAATGCCAGTGCAGAAACATAGATTTTCTGACCAATTTTCTTGGCAGCTGCAAAAGATGGAAATTTTTGTGCCTGGTCACAGCATCCTTGCAGCCTTGAACCCAGTAATTTTGCTTTTGCCTTTGACAAACCCAGGTCTCTGACCAGGTCACTTAACTCAGATTGAGCTATCAGACGAGGCTCACTCGACATAACGAGTTCAAAATCTGTATCAATATCAGTGTCATTTTCCATTCCTGGCTCGTGCATCATGGCATCTTCACCTGCCTCCTCTAGACTCCATATCTCTGGTGCATCGGTACTGGAAGACTATCGTCATGCAACACAGGTCTCATGGGGTATTCAATGGATTTCTTGTTTTAGCAGAGAAACCAGACACACTGGTGAGACAGAAGTAGCAGTCTGTCACATGATCCTTTTGCTCTCACCATATCACCAGGACAGCGAACAGCATTGCCTTCCGAGTACCTCTGAGCCAAGCTCTAAGATTGACAGTGCATGTGGCACAACAAATGTAAGGAGCCCAGGCTTTGTCTTGGTCATTAATTTTACACCTAAAGTAGAGCTCATAGGATTTCTTAATAAGAGGAGTCATGTTCCATCTTTGAGATTTAAGCGCATACTCAGCAAAAATATAGCAGAAAGCATTGCAGCAATTGCAACACTGGCAAGACATTTTGCTATCACAAGTACCCCTGAAAATACGATGACTTTATTATAATGAGTACACACAATTTGCTATGCATGCAGAGAATGCGCATCATGGTGATTGCAAACCAATATGCATGTAAATGCAATGCATAGAACGTGTGCATGATGCTTTTATAGTCTTTTGAAAACCTGTCCAAACATGCAGCATCTGCCTTGCCTAAGTATGCCTAGGCGTGCCTGGGCAAGATACAAAACTTTTCAGCTTACATTGTGGGTGATTTCAAAAACATGGTGTGTGATAGGGAAATTTCATGGTGATTTTCATGATCAGCAGCCCAAAATCCACAAGATACACCCAAGAGTATTCAGGATGCAAAATCTTTGTTGCCCAGTGAAAGCTTCAAAACCTGGGCCTCTATACCTCCTTCTGTAGCCTGATCCTGGACTTCCTCAGTGGAAAACCACAGTCAGTGCAGATCAGAAACAACATCTCCTCCTCACTAACAATCAAAACCAGTGCACCTCAAGGATGCATGCTTAGCCCACTGCTCTACTCTCTACACATGACTATGTGGCTAAGCACAGTGCAAACGGCATCTATAAATTCACTAATATCACAACTGTTGTCAGCAGAATCTTGGATGATGATGAAGAGGTATACAGGAGATAGATTTGCTGATTGAATGGTGTCCTAACAATAATGTTGCACTCAACATCAGTAAGGCCAAGGAATTGATGGTGAACTTCAGGAAGGAGAAGTCAAAAGAACGCAGACCAGTCCTTATCAAAAGGTCAGCAGTGGAAAAGGTGAGCAGGTTCAAGTTCTTGGGTATCAACATCTCTGAAGACCTATCCTGGGCCCAACATGTTCATGCAATTAAGAAGTTTGAAGAGATTTGGTTTGTTACCAAAGGGGAGGGGAGGAAATGTTGACTCAGACCATGAGGTGCCTGCGTCGGGCATTTTCATGCCTTACAAGGCGCAGATTGGAAGTCTGTGTGAGACGCCGCTCCTCGCACAGACACTAGAGCAATGTGTGGTTAAGTGCCTTGCTCAAGGGCACAAACACACTGTCACAGCTGAGGCTCAAACTAGCGACCTTCAGATCACTAGACGAGTGCCTTAATCACTTAGTCACCAAAGATACTAGCAAATTTATACAGATGTACTGTGGAGAACGTTCTAACTGGTTGCATCATCGTCTAGTGTAAGCTGCAGAGGGTTGCAATCTCAGCCAGCTCCATCATGGGCACTAGACTTTCCACTAGTGAGAACACCTTCAAAACGTGATGCCTTAATAAAGTGGCATTAATCATTCAAGGAGGCACACCACACCCTCCTCTCATTGCTACCATCAGAGAGAACAGGAGCCTGAAAATACACACACAACATTTTTGGAAACGCTTCCTTCCCTCTGCCATCAGAGTTCTGAAAGGACAATAAAACCATGAACAATAACCACCTCCCTATTTTTACTTTCTTTTTGCACTATTCATTTAATTATATATATAATTAAATACAGTATATATGTCACCCAGGTTGGATGAGCAACACTTCATATTTTGTCTAGGTAGCCTGCAGCCTGGTGGCACGAACATAGATTTCTCCAAGCCCCCCCGGCCCCCCAAAACTTCTTCATTTCTCCACGCTGGCCTCTTACCTCTTCTCCTCACCTGCGTATCGCCTTCCTAGTGACCCTCCTCCTTCCCTTTCTCCTATGATCCACTCTTCTCTCTCATCAGATTCCTTCTTCTCCAGCCCTTTACCTTTTCCACTTATCACTTCCCAGCTTCTTACTTCATCCCCCCTTCCCCACACAGCTGGCTTCACCCATCATCTTCTAGCTTGTCCTGCTTCCCCTCCCCCTACCTTCTTATTCTGACGTCTTCTCCCTTCATTTCCAGACCTGATGAAGGGTCTTGGCCCAAAATGTTGCCTGTTTATTCATTTCCATAGATGGTACCTGGCCTGCTGGGTTCCACCAGTATTTTGTGTGCGTTGCTCTGGATTTCCAGCAGCTGCAGGCTCTTGTGTTTATGACTTGTATGCACTCGAATTTTGTAGGTTTGAAGATCGCTGATGAGGCCAAGGAGGAACTAGGTACCAAAGGAAGTAAGTGGTGGCCAGCTAAATGGGCAGAAAGGTTGCTAGTCTAGGGTAGAAGAGTGGCTTGTAACAAGATGGCGCCATCAAGTTGCGACTGTGTACCGCTCCGATGGGAATCATCAACTATTCCCGTTTAGGACTACTACATCTGAAATCCACAGTCACAGCCATGGGTACTTCAGTAAGGGGCATTGTTTTACGACGTTTATAATATCTACTGATATGGAAAATCAACAAACCTCGAGCGGCAAACCCATGTCATGAGTGCAGTTTCCCTTTTAAGAAAATGCAAGCGGGGATACCACACTGGGCTACAAGTTTGATTGAAATGCTGAGGCTTTAGACTTCAATTCCTGATTATCCTACTGCTGAATGTACAACTTTTGGAAAGTAAAATTGAAGACCTCAGAGCAAGGTTGATGTACCACAGGGATATCAGAGACTGCTGTGTACTTTGCTTCACGAAAACGTGGTTCATACCTGTGATTTTGGACGCAGTGCTGCAGCCTGATGTTTTCACCATTCTCTGCAAAGACAGGACAGCTCAGTCTATATATTGGATGGTGGGGGTCTTTGATGATGGATGCTGCTTTCTGCCACAGTGCTATTTGTAGAAATGCTCAATGGTGGGGCTGGGATTTAACTATAATGGACTGGGCTGCATCCATGACATTTTGTAGGCTTTTCCGTTCAAGGGCATTGGTGGTTCCATAACAGGCTGTGAAGCAACCGGTCAGTATACTCCCCACTGTGCGGCCATATAATTTTGTCAAAGTTTTAGATGACATGGCAAACCTTCGCAAACTTCTAAGGAAGCAGAGCTGCAGCCATGCCTTCTTTTTTTTTAAATGGCACTTACGTGATGGACACAGGACAGATCCTCTGAAATTAAATTGCCAAGTAATTCAATCTCCCTCCTCTATGTTGATTTGTCAGCACCTTTGATTCAGCCTACAATAGTGATGCCATCAGCAAACCTAAATGTGGCTTTGGAGCGGTACGTAGCCTCACACTCATAAGTATAAAGCAAGTAGAGCAGGGCTAAGCACACAGCCTTGTGGTGCACTTGTGCTGATGGTGATTGTGGAGGAAATTTCATTGCCAAGTATACTTGTATACTTTTGCTTAGCTTTAGATTCTTAGTCTGCAAGATTCTTCATGTTTCTTTTTATAGAACAAGGAGCTGTTACATTTCCTCTCAATTTTTATAAATCACTGCTTGTCTTTTGGTTTCCAGTTCTGAAAACTAAAACTCATGTAAACATGCATCTTTCCCTAATTCCAATTACTTTATTTCCAAAGTTTAAAGTTTTCTGCCTCATTTATTGAGTGCTGTTCAGGCACCTTTGCAATTTATCACCAATGGGCGCCAATTGCAAATGAAACTCTTGCAAATATTTATCATGTAAAGGAAGTACAAATACCAGCTGCAGATCTTCAAGCAAGGATTCAACTTCAAACCTTATCACTGAGCTAGTATCTCATCATGAAAACTATTCCCGCACTCCAGTGTAAGGTACCTAACCAGCAAAATACAAGTCAATTTTTTTCTTCCTGTTTATTCCTTATCGGTATAACTAGAATAGTTTTCAGAGCCTCAAATCCCTAAGTAAGGATAAAGGAATACCTAGATAGATAAAATATACAGTAAAACAGCTCAGTTTGTTGGTGTAAGGCAGATCACTGGTGATCAACATCATCAGAAGTTTAATTCCTTCAGCTATTAAAAGCTTGGAGTGAAGTCTAATAAAAACAAATGAAAATAGTCTTTGTTTTGTTTTACTCCTTGTGATGTCTACCCTTGCTATAATTTCATGCAAAAATAGTCATTTAAAACCAGATTTACAAAAGGGCAATTGAGCTTGATGAACCTCTGGAATTTCTGTGGATGTAATGAGTGGGGTGGAAGAGGGAAGAACCAGTACTGGACCTGATGAGGAAATAAAATGTAAACTAAAATGACCCAAAGCTAAATGGAAGTGTGAGTTGTGAGAAGAAAGCAGATATGACCCAGTGTGATTTTGGGGCGTAGATCGAGTGGACACCCATAGAAATTTTCTCAGGTGGAAGGGGGCATAACTTTAATGTGCTGGAAGGAAAGTATGGGGGGGAGTGGGATTTCAGAGGCAGGATTTTTTTTATACAGAGTGGTAGGTGGGTGGAATGTGATGCCTGTGGTGGTGGCACAAATATACATTAAGGACATTTAAGAGACTCTTAGATAAGCACAGGGATGAAAGAAAAAATGGAGGTTATGTGGAAGAAAAGGGTTAAATTGATCTTGGAGTAGGTTAAAGGATTGGCACAGTATTAATTTGCTAAAGGGCCTGTACTGTGCTATACCGTTCTATATTCTATGTTAAACACCACGGTAGCATAGCAATTATCACAATGCAGCTACAGCTCAGGGCATTTGAGAGTCCAGAGTTCAATTCTGGTAACGTTCTGTAAAAAGTATCTGTACATCCCCCATGGAATGCGTGTGTTTTCCCTGGGTGCTCCCGTTTCGTCCCACAGTCCAAAGGCCTACCAGGTCGGTTAATTGAACATTGTAGCCTGTCCCATTAGGTTAGGGTAATTTGGGGTTGTGGAGTGACGTAACTCGAAGGGCCAGAGGGTTCTACTGTACCACTAAATAAAATAAATAATAAAAATAAAGCAAACAATTACAGTAGAAGGTTTAAACTGAATGAGGAGACAGAGATAAATCTCTGCTCTGCCATTCTTCAGTATTGTTAAAAGGAAATTTGCTCCCTGAGAACCATGTGACATATTTTTGACTTGAATCAGACCTGGCTCAGTGAGACAGTAGGAAGCAAAGCTCTCCATTCTGCACAATGGGGGACAGTGCTTGTGACGCTGCTCCTCATTCCCAAACTTGTCAATCATCCATGCACACATGCTGTAAAAGGGAAAGGAAAAAAACTTTTAATGTAAACTGGCACAGTTTCACCAGCTCAAATGGAGTCTCAATAGATAGCACACCATCCCACACCCAAACCACAAAGTAGGCATTCCTTACATATTACTTACAACACAGGAACAGGTCACTTGTCCAACCATGTTATGCCAAAGTAATTAAACTAGTACTTAAGTGCCTAACTAAACTAATCCTTTCTGCCTCCACGTGGTCCATATCCCCTATTTTCTGCACAATCATGTGCCTAACTAATAACTTCTTAAAAAATCTCTATCATATCTATCTCCACTAAAACCCCTGGCAGCATAATTCAGACGTCCACCACTCTCTGTGTAAAATAACTTACCCTGCACATCTTCTTTGAACTTACCCCTCTCAACTTAAATGCATGCCCTTTAGTATTACACACAAAATGCTAGAGGAGCTCAGCAGTCCAGGCAGCATCAATGAAAAAAGACCCTTCCTCTTTAGAGTTAGACATTTTCCTGGGGAAAAGGCTGCAACTTTATCTTTGTCTCTCATATTCTACTGTCAGGTCTCCCCTCAGCCTCCAGCACTCCAAAGGAAACAACACGTTTGTTCAGCCTCCCCACTTATCATGTGCCCTCAGATCTAGACAGCATCCGGGTAACCTCTTCTGCACCCCCTCCAAGGCTTCCACATCTTTCCTATAGGTTCATGAGAATGATCCTGGGAATGAAAGGGTTAACATATGAGGAACGTTTGATGGCTCTGGTCCTGTACTTGCTGGAGTTTAGAAGAATGAGGGAAGGATCTCACTAAAATCTATTGAATATTGAAAGGCCTAGACAGAGTGGACGTGGAGAGGATGCTTCTGATTGTGGGGGAGTCTAGGGAAAGAGGTCACAGCCTCAGAATAGATGGATGTGCCTTTAGAACTGAGATGAGGAGAAACTTTTTCAGTCAGAGGTGGTCAATCTGTACAATTCATTGCTATAGATGGCTTGGAGGCCAAGTCATTGGAAGAGTTGTCCCTCAGCTCTTTTTAAATCTTTCCTTTCTCACACTAATTCTATGGTCCCTAGTTTTTGTCTCTCTTAATTGAAGAAAAGACTGTTAGCATCCACCTTATCTATGCCTTTTGTAGTTTTAAACACCCCACATACTCTTAAATTCCAAGGAACAAAGACCCAGCCTGGCCAACCTCTCTATGACTCAGGTCATCTGGTCCTGACAACATCCTTTTAAGTTTTTCTTCAGTCTTTCCTAAAACAGGGCAATTAGAACTTAACACAATTCTCCAAGCGTGGCCTCACCAATAATTTATACAACTGCAACATAGCATCCCAACTCCTGTACTCAGTGCCGTGAGTGATGACAGCCAGTGTGTTCAACACTTTTAACACCACCCTGTCTACATGTGACACTACTCTCAATGTATTCCTAAATCCCTCAGTTCCATGACACTCCCTGGTGCATCACCTCATACTTATCTGTTGAAATTCATTTATCCACTTCCCTAACTGATCAGTATCTCCCTGTAATCTATGATAATCCTCTTCACTATCAACAACACCTCCTAATTTTGTGTCATCTGCAAAAGCACTGATCAAGCTTTGTGCAGCAAGGTACAGCAGGCAGGTAAGAAGGTTAATGATCTTCCGGTAAGATGGCAACGCATTTGGTCACAGCGGTTTCTGTGGGGTCAACAAAAGGTGCAACTGTCGTATTTAAAGGTATTTTTTATGATCACAAGATCCTGCTATAGATTAAGAACTTAAAGTACTGCAGGTCTACCCATCAGTGAGTCGCTCGCTGTTGAAAAAAATTGAAGGAGCTGCACATCATACGCTGCCCGACTCAAAGGAGGTATACAGTCTAATAGTGAGTGACCGTCTTGGTCGCTTTTCTTGTGAGTGTAAGACCCTTTTGGAATTTGTGAATGTGGTATGCCACAAGTTCAATCCACTGATTTATTGCCAGAGAGTAGGGGTGGATGGTGGGGAACTGTGTGGCCTTGGTCATAGTGAAGTCTAGGCCTTAAGCCACAGCATCATCTGTTTACAGCCACCAGGAGAAAGGCTGGTCCACCGGGCGCAGCATGGCGTAGCATCTGGGCTGGAGTTAGTGCTCGCTTAGCAGAAGACCGGCTGTGTTGTGGTTGTCTGTAGATTTCTGTAACGTTGGATGGCTCGAGTTTGGGCTCTTTCATTGTGTGCTATGTGTGCTTTGTGCTGTGTGTGACTGTTGGTACTGTGTTTTGCACCTTGACCCTAGAGTAACACTGTCTCATTTAGCTGTATTCAACCATGGTTGAATGACAATTAAACTTGAATTGAATTGATGCATTGGCTTTCATAGTGAAAGGAATTGGGTACAAGGAAATGATGTCTTACTGCAATTGTACAGGGCCTGAGGAGCCCATACCTTGAGTATTATGTACAGTTTTCCTCTCTGTATCTGAGGAGGGATGTGTTTGCGATGGGAGGAGTGCCTTCTGGCTTGTACTCTTTCCACCACCAACCCGCCCCCCCCACCCATGAGCTTCTTACTCTGGCTTCTTTCCCCTTCTTTTCCAGTCCTGAAGAAGGGTCCTGGCCTGAACCATTGGCTCCTTTTTTCTCCTCTCCACAGATGCTGCCTGACCTGCTGAGTTCCTCTAGAATTTTGTGTGTGTTATTGAACTGAAAAGAGTAGAGGAAAGTTTTACAAAAATGTTGCCTAAGCTTAAGAGACTGAGTTATAGGGAGAGCTTTTCAGGCTTGGAATGTAATAGACTGAGGAGTGATCTTATACAGGTGTGTAAGATTGTGAGGGGCATGGATAGGGTGAATGCACTCAAATCTTTTACACAGAGGGTGGTATGTACGTGGAATAAATTGCCAGAGGAAGTGGGTAAGGGACATATAATAATAACTTTTAAAAACAGATAGATTGGAAAGGTTTAGGAGGTTATGGGTCAAACACTAAAAAATGAGATTTGCTTGGATCTGCACCTTGGTTGGCATGAACCAATAAGCCGAAGGGCTGCATGACTCCATGACTCTAGAGTGGACAATGAAAGGAGCCATGTCCCTGTAACATGAGGTATGGTGATCAAAGTTCGTAAATCTCTGATCTAACTCCATACAGTGCCTATGGGCTGCTCTGCCCAGAAATTCTCCAATTCAACCCTAGCCTAAACATAGGACAATTTACAATGACCAATTAACCTACCAACCAGTATATCTTTGGACTGTGGGTGGAAGCCCACGTGGTCACGTGGAGAATGCACAAACTCATTACAGGCAGCGGCAGGAATTGAACCTGGGCCGCCTGTACTGTAAGGTATTGTGCTTTTCCCCTCTCATCTTACTGCTATGCCCTCATGTTTAACACTTCTACCCTAGAAGGAAGATTCTGGCTGCCTGCCCTATCAACACCTTTTATACTGCTATAATGCCTTTTATAACGTCTGTAAACTACTATCAGATTTCCCCACACAATAAAGCTGTTACCCAGCTGTTTCCCAGGTCACATATGCAGCCTAGCGTGCTCAATATTTCCACCACTTTGTTCAATTACTTATTTGAGCAATACAATGAGTCAATGCACCCTGCTTACATATATAGCTGATAATGTTTGATAAAAGTTTTGGTATATAAACTCCATTGATGTAATACACAAACTAAATCCGTGTTCGTGTAATACTCCGTAAGTACAAATGCATATACTGTACTGTATTGATGCAGAGCTAAACTGTATGCTCTAATATTACAGCACCAGTGATTATATCCCATAGACAAAGAGCTTGTCCTGTACAGTTAATGGCAAGATCCTTAACTCTCTGAAAGTGGCAAATAAGTAGACAGGGTGATAAAAAGGCATATGACATACTGGATCTTAACACTACAGGCATAGAGAATAAAAGTCAGGAAGTCATGTTGCACTTCAACGTTACATTCCGCTCTCCAATGGACATTAAATTGGACTGCATCTGACTCCAACGAAATACTCGGCAGGAGCACAGCTGTTTATTTATGTAACAGTTTTTCCCTCAAGCCATCGGACTACCAACCTACTGCCCTCCGCTGTTCCTATTGTCTTGTTTATTATTTATTGTAATGCCTGCACTGTTTTGTGTACTTTATGCAGTCCTGGGTAGGTCTGTAGTCTAGTGTAGTTTTTGTGTTGTTTACGTAGTTCAGTGTAGTTTTTGTATTGCTTCATGTAGCACCATGGTCCTGAAAAATGTCTCGTTTTTACTGTGTACTGTACCAGCAGCTATGGTCAAAATGACAATAAAAAGTGACTTGACTTGACTTGAATAAAACTTTGGTTAGGCTGCCTTTGTGTGCAGTTCTCATCGCCCCAATACAGGGAGGGTTCAGAAGAGGTATTAGCTGTAAGGAGAGGTTGGACAAATTTGGATTATTTCCTCTGGAACATCAGAGGCGCAGGAGACACTTAATATATATTCGTAAGTTTACGACAGGCATGGATAGGGTAGGCAGACAGAATCTTTTTCACAGGGTAGAAATATTAAATAGTAAAGGGTAAATAGCTTTAAGGTGAGGGTGGGAAGTTTAAGGGGCATATGTGGGGCAAGTTTTTCCCCCCACACCAGTACATCAAAATAAGGTGCACTTCAGGCTGTCAGTACCGAGTTTGGTTAAACCAATCCCTTCTGCTGCTGATCACCCATATCACTCTATTTCTTGCCTCTTGAACAGCATTACCAAATCTGCTTCTACTGTAAGTGTTGGCAGCATGTTCTGGGCACTGACTAGTCGGCCACAGAGTTTTTTCAGCCCATTTTTCCATCTGGTCCAGATCCTACTGCCAACCATGATAGTCTTCCTCGCTGTCCACCACACCCTCAATCTTGATGTCATCTGCAAATCTGCTGATCCAGTTGACCACGTTGATGACAAACAACGGACACAGCACTGATCCCTGTGGTTCTCCACTAGTCACAAGATTCCAGTCAGAGAGACAAACATCTACTACCACTCTCTGGCTTCTCCCACAAAGCCAATGTCTACTCCAATTTACGACCTCATCCTGAATACTGAGCGATTGAACCTTCTTGACCAGCCTCCCATGCTGGCCCTTCTCAAATGCCTTTCAAATGTCCATGTGCACAACATCCACTGCCTTACCTTCATCAACTTTCCTGGTAACTTCCTCAAAAAAACTTTATGGTAAGATTAGTTAGACATGACCCATCACACATGAAGCCATGTTGACTATCCCTAATCAGTCCATGTCTGTCCAAATATTCACATATCCAGTCCCTTAGAATACCTTCCAATAAGTTTCCCACTACTGATGTCAGACTCATCGACCTATAATTTCCTGGTTTATTTCTAGAGCCTTTCTTAAACAGCAGAACAACAGTGGCTATCCGCCAATCTTCTGGTACCTCACCTGTCCCTAAGGATGATTTAAGTATCTCTGCTATGGCCCCAACAATTCCTGCACTTGCCTCCCACAGGGTCTGAGGGAGCACCTCGTCAGGCCCTGGGGATTAATCCCACCCTTATTTGCCTCAGGATAGAAAACACCTCCTCCTCTGTAATCTGTATAGTCTATGAAGTTGGTGAAGCTTTGCCTCACTTCGATAGACCTTGTGCCCATATCCTGAGTAAATACAGAAGCAAAATATTCAGTTAAGATCTGCCCCATCTCCTTTGGCTCCACCCACGGATTACGATTCTGATCTTCCAGAGGACCAAATTTCTCCCTTGCAGTAATGCTCTTAACGTATCTGTAGTAACCCTTAAGATTCTCCTTCACCTTGTCTGCTACGGCAACCTCATGCCTTCTTTTAGCCCTCTCAATTTCTTTCTTAAGTGTTCTTATGTATTTCTTGTACTCAATAAGAACCTCATTTGTTCCTACTTGGCTGTACCTGCTATGTACCTTTTTCTTTCTTTCTTAACCAGGGTCTCATTATCTCTTGCGGACCAAGGGTTTCTATACCTGTTATCTTTACCCTTATTCTGACAGGAACATACAGGGCTTATACACTCAAAATTTCACTTCTGAAGGCCTCCCACTTACCAAGTACATCTTTACCAGACAACAGCCAGTCCCAAATCCACACTTGCCAGGTCCTTTCTGATACCATCAAAATTGGCCTTTCTCCAATTTAGAACCTCAACCTGTGGACTAGACCTATCTTTTTCCATATTTACTCTGAAACTAATGGCAAGATGCAGAGTGCTCTCCTATACAAGCTCTGTCATCTGCCCTGTCTCATTCCCTTATAGATCAAGTATCACACTCTTTTGTTGGGAATTCTATGTACTAATTAATGTACTGAACTATGTGTTCGCTGGACACATTTGACAAACTCTATTCCATCTAGTCCTTTTATAGTATGGAAGTCCCAGTCAATATGTGGAAAGTTAAAATCACCTACTATCACAACCTGGCAACAGTATATGAAAAACATTCAAGTTACCTGATATGCAAGAGCTTGTATATCAATTTCACTGATACCTTATAAATATTACACAAATACAGTGCTTGTACTTACACTACACTAACGCAGTACAAAAATGTTGCCTCAGCTTAAGGGACTGAGTTACTGCATAGGGAGAGCTATTTATGATGTAAAGACAAGAGATTCTGCAGATGGTGGAAACCCAGAGCAACAGGAATCCTGATGAAGGGTCTTGGCCCGAAACATCAACTGTTTGTTACCCTCCATAGATGCTGACTGACCTATTTGGTTCATTCAGCACTTTGTGTGTTATTCTAATGATATAATTCCTTTGTTTAAATTCCACTGATACAACAGTATATAACTACTGATAGTGTGCTTGGGTATATTTCCTAATACTGTGCTTATGTATAAATTCTATTATAAATTTTACCCAATAACTGTTTTAGAAAATGAATACACTCACTTCCCTACAATTGTTCAGTCAGTTCTAAGAGTCTGAGATTCAGGTGCGTAGCCTTCCACTTTGAACAGATTGTCAGCCATGTAATTTTGGCCAGCAATTAAAATCAAATACTTAACGAGAATAGAGGAAGTATTTTTACACTGCAGTAAGCGTGCCAGCAGGCAGGGCCTACTAGTGTAACTGCAAAGTTATGATTAGAATGCTGTACAACATTCAGCCTGGCTATGCTGATCACATGGCTCAAAGTATTGTCAGCACCCAAGATAGTAATGAGAAAGCTCTAGAAGCTGCATGATCGGCTAATTCATGGTGCACGGTGCATGCAGTTAGGAGGCCGTGTCGGCACTCACTCTCCACAGAGGCAGCGGGTCAGTGGTTGCTCTCTACAGAAGGACTGATTTCGATCCGTTGCTCTCCTCGATGCTGACAGAGGATGTTTTCAAAATTCTGAAATTTATGTGATTATTGTTGTGGACTGTAGTTTTTATTGGTCTCCTTCAGTTCTCTGTGCTTTCTTTCTTGTTGCTGATTGGCGAGTTGGGGGTTTAATGTCCTTGTGGGCAATGTGTTAGTTTTTGGGTGAGGGAGGGGTTGAAGATTTGGGGTCTGATGTTCTTGTTGGCATTTCTCTGTGGGGGATCTGTTAGTGTTTTGTGGGCGAGAGGGGGGTGGGGGTTATTGTCGCTGCTTTTTTCCTTGTGGGCGATATGTTAGTTTTTTTGTGAGGGAGAGGGTTAACGGTTGGGGGGTTTAGAGTTTGATGTTCTAGCTGCTGTTTTCTGGGTAAGTGATCTGTTAGTTTTTGTGCAAGGGAGGGGATGGGGGGTTAGAGGGCTTAGGGTTTCCGAGTTTTTCTTTCTTTTTCATGCCGGTAGGGATGATGTCTTTTCTTTCAACAAATTCCATGGCGTTGCTGTATTTCATGGCTATCTGGAGAAGATGAATCTCAGAGTTTTATTCTGCATACACACTTTGATAGTAAAATGAACCTTTGATATAAATTACAAATCACTAAACTACTTGGAATAGACTAATCTCATTTTTCACAATTATGAGGCAAAACTCTGTACCAGAGCCAAACTTAAGTTCATTCAGGTGGGCATCTGGGAGAGATGCCCACCTGGTCAACTCCTACCAAAGAACTGAACCTTGTCTTGGAGAATGTAGTCCATTAAGTTTAGGGAGTGTCAGTGGGTAAACATTTTGGAGATAGTAACCACAATGTCAAAGATGAATATAGAAAAAGATAGAGATGGACCAGGAATAAAGCTCTTAAGAAGGTGAAAGACAAGTTTCATTAAAGTTAGAAGACCCCGCCAATGACAGATTGGCAGAAACTACTTACAGTGGAAAACATTCAAAAGCAAAACAGCAAGAGCACAAGGCTAATGTGATCCTGTATTGCCAAGGGTAGCAAGCTAAGGGAGCTGAGTGCCAATGACATTCAGGGTTAGATAAAGGGAAACAAGGAGAAAAAAATGGAAGCACATGGCAGGTACAGGGGATCAAAGACAGGGTAATGATTCACAAGTATAAAAAGTGTAAGGAGATGCTTGAAAAGGCAACTAGGAAGGCAATGAATGGTCACAAAGTAGCAGTAACAGACAGGATTAGAGTAAACAACAGGAATTCTGCAGATGCTGGAAATTCAAGCAACACACATCAAAGTTGCTGGTGAACGCAGCAGGCCAAGCAGCATCTGTAGGAAGAGGTGCAGTCGACGTTTCAGGCCGATTCTAGTTCTAGGATTAGAGTAAATCTGAAGGCATTTTATAAATATATTGGCTTGGATCATTTTGTTGGCAATCATGATATTTGCATTTATTTCCAACCGACAGGTCTTTATAACAGTCCGTATAAATGAAATAAAAGCTAGCTTAAATATTATTATTCCATGAAGAATATAATTATTGGAATTGGTTCATTATTGTCACATATACACAATGAAAAGCTTATCTTGAATACTGTTCATACAGATCAGATCATTACGTTTTGCAGAATAAAGTGTAACAGTTACAGAGAAAATGCAGTGCGGGTAAATAATAAGGTCCAAGATTACGACAAGATACATTGTGAGGTCAAGAGTCCATCTCATCTTACTAAGGAAGCATTTAATAATCTTATAATGTGAGATAGAAACTGTACTTGAGCTTGGTAGTACGTGATTTAAGGCTGCCAAATGTAAGAGGGAAGAGGAGAGAATTTCCAACATAGCCTTCGATGATGTTGGCTACTTTACTGAGGCAGCAAGAAGAACTAACAGAATCCATGTAGGTAAGGCTGGTTTCTGTGATCTTCTAGGCTGTGTTCACAACTCTGCAGTCACATGCAGAGCAGTTACCATTCCAAGCTTTGGTGCATTAGTTAAAATTGGTAAGGGTCGACAGGGACATGCCAAGTTTCTTTAGCCTCCTGAGGAAGTAGAGGCATTAGTGAGCTTTCTTGGCTGTGGCATCAACATAGTTGAGCCAGGACAGGCTGTCAGTGATGTTCACTCCTAGGAACATGAAGCTTTCAACCTCAATACAGTTGATATAATCAGGAGCATGTGCACCACCCACATATGTTAAAGTTATGTAGCTTAACTGAAGTTAGCAATAAAAATATACAAAATGAAAAAATATATATTACATTTAATATAGTTCTCTTTAAGTAGGTATATACCATGGACAATGTATAAACGTACTTGCTTTCAATGTTGAAGTGCTTCAGCATACACCTTTTTTTCGAATTCAATGTAAAAACATTCAAGTTATTTTTATCTCCACCTCTGGATCAACCAACATGTAGTTAACCATGGCAAAAGCAATGTGTTTTATTATCAAGGCCAACAGCTTTCAATGATTGTCCTTGCACCTTGTTAATACATACAGCAGAACAGGAAACTGAAGTCACTTAAATTGAAAAGGAAAATCAGATGAGATCATTGGTATCCTAGAGATGAAGGCATTTTCCCTCTGGCATTACCAGTCATAATGAAGAAGTAATTGTTGAACTGATAATCTTGTTGCATCATATTGATGGACCCAATTTCTTGAATAGCATGACTAGAGCTTCTTTTAGTTCCAGACCATGTGATGGCACCCCAGGTGATTGGAGTGAGTTTAAAAATTCAACAGGAAGACTATCACAAAGTTTCAAAGGTACATTTAATATCAGAGAAATGTATACAATATACATCCTGAAATGCTTTTTCTTCGCAACCATCCACAAAAACAGAAAAGTGCCCCCAAAGAATGAATGACAGTTAGATGTTAGAACCCTAAAGTTCCCCCCAGCTCCCCTCCCTCCCGTGAATAAGTGGCAGTAAGCATGATCCCCCCTCCCCACTGGCAAAAAAAAAGCATCAGCACCGCCACCGAGTACTCAAGTGTGAGCAAGGCAACAGCAAAGACACAGACCTGCAGTACTCCAAAGACTACTTGTTCACCCAGTATTTGACATACCACAGGTTCTCTCTTCCTAATAAGGGAGAAAGAGATGTCTCCGTTTCAATGTCGATATATATTATGTTGTACCAGATGTCCAGTAAGCTTTGAAAGGTCTTTATTCACAGCCTGCAGAGTCACTCTTTAGTGATAAAACTGCTTTCATGGTCATTCAAAAGGTGTTGCATGACATTAGCTTGCAGCAGATGATGAACTGATGTAACAATTTGGCCCAAGTTTCTCATTGAAATCAACCCCGTTGAGTCTTTGTGTTTTACTTTCCCCATTTCCAAAATTTGAGTAAACTTAAAACAAACTCTCTTGCTAGCAGCCAGCGATGGTGTAGTGGCATCTGTACTGGTCTTTGAGGCGAGTTTGAACCTGGCTGGCTCCTTGTACGCTTTCCATCCGTGCTGGGTGAGTGTCAAGCTAGTAACTCACCCTTGTAAAAAAAGTCAAATGCTAAAGAAATAGCGAGATTGGTGCCCAATGCGCCACAAGAGGAAAAACAAACTCTCTTGGAATAGACTGCGTGCCAACAGTACTGCACATCACTTTTCAAGTGTAGTCATTTAACATTTTCCCCATGATGCTTTAATAGAAGGTTTCTATTCATTTGTTTCAGAATCTCATGGAATTTCTGGTAGCATTGGAAGAAAATCTCCAGCTGTCCTAAAGCAATTCCTACCATTATTGCTTCCAAGATCTTACAACATTCAATCCAATGCTTCAGTGGCTCCTTTTTGAGCTACTTTACATTCACCCAAGAGAGTAAATTTACATTTCTCCACATCTGTCACACTCAAAAACATAGAACAGTATATCAGAGGCCCCTTAGCCTATAATGTTGTGCTTACCTTTTAACTTACTCCAAGATCAATCTAACCTTTCCCTCCAGACATAGCCCTCTATTTCTCGTTGACCCATGTACCTACGTATGAGTCTTTTAAATGTCCCCAATATATCTGCCTCTGCCATCACTTCTGGTAATGTGCTGCATGCACTTACCACTGTGTAAAATAATGATCTCTGACATCCTCCCCTATATAACCACCTTAAAATTATGTCCTCTTATATTACTGCCTCGGAAAAAGGCACTGGATATCCACTGTCTATGCCTCCTATCATCTTATACATCTCTATTAAATTACCTCTCATCCTCCTTCACTCCAAAGAGAAAAGCCCTAGCTCAATCTTTCCTCATAAGACATGAACTCTAATCTAGGCAACATTCTGGTAAATTTCCGCTGCACCCTTTCTAAAGCTTCCACATCCTTCCTATAATGGGGTGATCAGAACTGAACAGAATGCTTCAAGTGTGGTCTAACTGAGTCTTATAAAGCTGCAACATTATCTTGCAACTCTTGAATTCAGTCCCCCAACTAATGAAGGCCAACGTGCCACACGCCTTCTTAACAACCCTATCAACTTGTATGACAATTTTCAGGGCATTTAAAAACAAAATCTGCAGCTTTACCCCAGCCAAAATGTTGAAACACTTCCTGAAAATCTAATGACTGAAGCAATCACGTTGTCTTCAAACTTTAGCTAAAAGTAGATTATTAAGGAATGGCTTTCCTGTTCCACCCAAAGCATCTCTTTGCTATCTCAGTAAGCTCACTTCTTTTGCTCAGAGAGATTCGTCAAAGTGGTTTGAAGCACAGTCAGTCATCCACATAACCTCAGTGCACAAAGTGTCTCTTCATGGGTCAGGTATGGGGCCAAAAGTGCTGAAGTCAAGTCCACTCAAATCTATAGTACCTCAGAAAAAAAATCTGAAAAGTACTCATCAATTTTCAATGGAGAAAATTAAAATTTCACCCTTTTGGATATGGAAGCCTCAGATTGGGGGGAGGGGATGGTAGGCGTGTCAATAAATTAAGAGTGTAGCAATCTGTCAGGAATTGAGAATTTATCCACTTTTACCCCCTGGCCCTTATCAATGATATGTTCTAGAATGTCTCCATCTCCTCTCCAACTATGATGTCCTCCTTTCACAAATATTCATCTACATTCTCAGATTCATTGGATTAGTCTTAAATTATTTTTTTAGTAATATAACTTGCTTTATTGCTTATATTTTTATGTAATCACCTGTTTGTGTGTAATTGTTCAGTGAATTTTCAGTAATAGTCCAGCTATTTCTGTACTTTTCTAGAAGCTTTTCTGCAGCCTGAGTCACGCTATTGAACTGGACTATTTCATAGGTTAATTCCTCTACCTGTCCGGAATGAACTAGTTTTCAGTATAAGATTACTATAACTTCTGTTCTTTGTTTTTCTTTGTTCATTATTTGTTCTCTCCCTTCCTTACAGTAAAGTAAGTTGGTTATTGTTATTTCTTTGTAATGAAACCTAATAAAATGGCTGTTACCACAGGATTTTCATCTCATTCTTGACTTCCAAAGAACCTCTTGATCATAACATTTCCAGATCCAACTCATTCCACACACAGATTGCCCCTTTGGTCCATAATGGCCCTCACCTTCCCTTGATTACCCCCATACCCATGAGTACATAATAAATGCTTCAGAATTTTCTTTAATTTTGCCTGCCAGTGATACAGCGTACACTCACTTTCCCTTTCATGAAAGTACCCTCCTTCACTTTCTGAACTCCTGGAAGGTTATGTCGGTTTTGTCTGTTCTGTGCTGTACTGATGCCTCGACGTAGCAGGAAGAGGAATCTCTATACCTGTTACATCGAGGCATCAATACAGCACAGAAACTTGACTCCATCTCCATCTCGGGAGGGTTTGATGCTGCTTATGCATGGGAGGGGGTAGGGGCTTTGGGGTTCTTACGGTTGCAAGAAAAAGCTTGTGAACCCTTTGCAGTTGGCTGTTCCCTCCATCATGCTTCACAGTTGGGATGAGGTGTTGGTGTGCAGTACCCTTTTCCTATCAAACATAGTAATGTGCATCTCTGCCAAAAAAGTTCAATTTTCCTCTCATCTGTCCACAGAACATGATCCCAGAAGCATTGTGGATCATCCAGATAGTCTTTTGCAAACTTGAGATGTGCAGCAATATTTTTTTGGAGAGCAGAGGTTTCCTTCATGGTGTCCTTCCATGAACACCACTCTGGTTCAGTGTTTATCTTATAGTGGTCACGTGAACAGGGACTTTAGCAAGCTCTGGAGATTTCTGCAGGTCTTTTGCTGTTACCCTTGGTTCTTTTTCACCTCCTTCAGCATTGCAAATTGTGCTCTTGGTGTGATCTTCGCAGGGCGCCCACTCCTAGGGAGCGTTTCCTCCATAGAACCATAGAAACTACAGCACAGAAACAGGCCCTTTGGCCCTTCTTGGCTGTGCCGAACCATTTTCTGCCTAGTCCCACTGACCTGCACACGGACCATATCCCTCCATACACCTCCCATCCATGTATCTGTCCAATTTATTCTTAAATGTTAAAAAAGAACCCGCATTTACCACCTCGTCTGGCAGCTCATTCCATACTCCCACCACTCTCTGTGTGAAGAAGCCCCCCCAATGTTCCCTTTAAACTTTTCCCCCCTCACCCTTAACCTATGTCCTCTGGTTTTTTTCTCCCCTTGCCTCAGTGGAAAAAGCCTGCTTGCATTCACTCTATCTATACCCATCATAATTTTATATACCTCTATCAAATCTCCCCTCATTCTTCTACGCTCCAGGGAATAAAGTCCTAACCTATTCAACCTTTCTCTGTAACTGAGTTTCTCAAGTCCCGGCAACATCCTTGTAAACCTTCTCTGCACTCTTTCAACCTTATTTATATCCTTCCTGTAATTTGGTGACCAAAACTGAACACAATACTCCAGATTCGGCCTCACCAATGCCTTATACAACCTCATCGTAACATTCCAGCTCTTATACTCAATACTTTGATTAATAAAGGCCAATGTACCAAAAGCTCTCTTTACGAACCTATCTACCTGTGATGACACTTTTAGGGAATTTTGTATCTGTATTCCCAGATCCTTCTGTTCCACTGCACTCCTCAGTGCCTTACCATTAACCCTGTATGTTCTACGTTGGTTTGTCCTTCCAACGTGCAATACTTCACACTTGTCTGTATTAAACTCCATCTGCCATTTTTCAGCCCATTTTTCCAGCTGGTCCAAGTCCCTCTGCAGGCTCTGAAAGCCTTCCTCACTGTCTAGTACACCTCCAAGCTTTGTATCATCAGCAAACTTGCTGATCCAATTTACCATGTTATCATCCAGATCATTGATATAGATGACAAATAACAATGGACCCAGCACTGATCCCTGTGGCACACCACTAGTCACAGGCCTCCACTCAGAGAATAAATTCTCTACCACCACTCTCTGGCTTCTTCCATCGAGCCAATGTCTAATCCAATTTACCACCTCTCCATGTATACCTAGCGACTGAATTTTCCTAACTAACCTCCCATGCGGGACCTTGTCAAAGGCCTTACTGAAGTCCATGTAGACAATATCCACTGCCTTCCCTTCATCCACTTTCCTGGTAACCTCCTCGAAAAACTCCAACAGATTGGTCAAACATGACCTACCATGCACAAAGCCATGTTGACTCTCCCTAATAAGCCCCTGTCTATCCAAATGCTTGTAGATTCTGTCTCTTAGTACTCCCTCCAATAACTTACCTACTACTGACGTTAAACTCACCGGCCTATAATTTCCCGGATTACTTTTCGATCCTTTTTTAAACAACGGAACAACATGAGCCACTCTCCAATCCTCCGGCACTTCACCCGTAGACAGCGACATTTTAAATATTTCTGCCAGGGCCCCCGCAATTTCAACACTAGTCTCCTTCAAGGTCCGAGGGAACACTCTGTCAGGTCCCAGGGATTTATCCACTTTAATTTTCCTCAAGACAGCAAGCACCTCCTCCTTTTCAATCTGTACAGTTTCCATGGTCTCACTACTTGATTCCCTCAATTCCATAGATTTCATGCCATTTGTAGACAATTTCTCTTACTGTGGACTGATGAACACTCAGGTCTTTAGAAATGTAGAAATGTTTTGTTGCCTTTTCCAGCTTCATGCATCTCTACAATTCTTCTTCTAAAGGTCCTCTGAAAGTTGTTTTGATGGAGGCATGGTGCACATAAACAGATCTTTCTTGGGAAGAGCAGGCTCTGTCAGTAATATGACTTTGTGTGTCTTTTTTTTTAAATGAGAAGAAGTTTGTGTCTTATTAGCTTAGGTAGATTATGTTTGTCTATTATTGTGACTTAGGTGAAGATCAGACGACATCTTATGAGTAATTAATGCAGAAAAAGAGGTAATTGCAAAGGGTTCACAGACTTTTTCTTGCAACTGTATATGGTGTCACTGAAGAGCCTTCTGGGACAAGTAGTTCATAGCAGACTGCTTAATTTTGCAACACCCCCTTCTATTTGTCATGTCTCTGTTGCACTGAAGACAGTGCAGGCTGGAATGTTGAATTGTTTGCCTGGCCCTTCTTTTAACCATGTCTCATGCCCTTACTACAAACCTTAAACTCTGCTACTTAAAACCCATCCTTGTGATCATTCCCAGACTTGCAGCCTCTCTCCCTCCCAGTCCATGTCATCCTTTCCATACAGACCTCGTATGCAGCCAAAATCTTTATGTTGCCCTCCATCCAAATAACTGCAAGTCCACTCCAATTTCCCCACTCTTTATTCCCCACCTCATCCTTAAGCTCTTCCTGACCCCTGCATGCTCCAACCTGTGAATATACCAAAGCCCTACTCTTTTCCTCTCTCTCCAAGTCACTCATCACTTTCAAGATCACCATGGCAACCCATCTTGAGCCTTCTTCATGAAGCTGCTGCACAAGTAATAAGAGGCTGGCGAGAATCTGTTGCTGCTTACGTATCTTGTTGTCTAGGTATCAATGCCACATCGACTTACTTATGAATACTCATGTAAGCGGTGGTACTTGCACAGCCTGTTGACAATGCTTCAAATATGATGGAAGTGTCCACTCGTGACAGTCCTGATCCCCCGACATCTGGGCGAACATAAATCCCACCAAACCCAAGTTCTGCAGCCTTTCTCATCGTCTCCACAGGAAAGATTTCCTATCAAATATTAAAATGGAAGTATAATAATATTCATTCCACAAAAATATCAGATAAGTGACAAAGTATAGTTTGAATTGCCATTTTTTTCTGTATCTGATGTAGCATGTGAACCTATTAGAACAACTTACAGGCTTAGTTGCAGAGAGAGAATATATGGTGACTAGTAGGCAGTGTTACCAAAGGAACAGGTATTTTAACCACAAGGACACAAAGCACACCGATACCAAAGACATTGTTCAAAGAGAATAGTAAATTTGAATTAATTAACAAATATAGATCACTTTAAGGCCATAATTGCAATGGATTCCTGAAATGAATGATGAAAATGGTTATCGTCCCATCATACTTTGGAGCCTTGAGCTTGTTTAGTACACAAAGAAATACACAAGTCAGGCACGTTAGACGGCATGGTAGCATAGTGGCGAGCACAAAGCTTTACAGTACCAGTAACTCGGGTTCAATTCCTGATGCTACATGCAAGGAGTTTGAACATTCTCCCTGTGACCGCGTGGGTTTCCTCCAGATGTTCCCGTTTCCTCCCACAGTCCAAAGACGTGCTGGTTGGTAGGTTAATTGCTCATTGTAAATTGTCCTGTGAGTAGGCTAGGATTAAATCAGTGGATTGCTGGGTGGCATGGCTCAAAGGGCTGGAAGGGGCTACTCTGCACTGTATCTCAATAAATAAACAAACACACACACACACACACACACACACACACTGCTGCGTTCACCAGCAACTTTTATGTGTGTTGCTACATACTGTGAAGTTATGCTTGTGCAGCCTATTGACAAAACTTCATAAATGAATTATATGGCTGCTTGCTGTAGCACTGATCCTCCAAAGGAGTCAAAATACAAATTCTAGTTGAAACTAAATAAGGAGGCATTAATACCAGGGCCATTTGTATTTTATTTTATTTAGCAATGCAGCGTGGAGTAGGTCCTTCTGGTCGTTCATGGGACAATTTGCAATGACCAATTAATTATCCTATCCTAGCTTTTGGTCTGTGGGAGGAAACTAGAGCACCTGGGAAGACCCACGAGGTCACAGGGAGGATGTACAAAACTCCTTACAGAACAGCATCAGAATTGAACTCCGAAACGCCCCAAGCTGTAATAGCGTAATACTCATACAAACATTTAGATGTCAAATGTTAAATATTTTATTAAGTGCTACAGAGTCCATACAGACCAGAGCTGGCTCACTGTAATACCCCAGACCCTCAGCCTGCTGCCAAACCTCCAAGGCCTAGACTCTGATATTCATAGAACAGGCTCCTCAGCAAATGATGTTGGGCTAAACTAATTAGTAATCAAATGCCCAACTAAACAAATCCCTTCTGCCTACACATCTATATCCTTCCATTCCCTGCACATTCATGTGCCTATCTAAAAGTCCTTTGAATGCCCCTATCATATTTGCCTCCCCACCAGACCTGGTGGCATGTTCTAGGCACCTGCCCTTCACGTCTCCTCTCACCAAGTGCATGCTGTTTGGTATTTGACATATTAACCTTGGGAAAAAGAAACTGTCTTTCTACTCCATCAATATCGTTAAGGGTCTTGTCCTGATGAAGGGTCTTGGCCCGAAACGTCGACTGTTTATTCATTTCCATAGATGCTGCCTGACCTGCTGAGTTCCTCCAGCATTTTGTGTGGGTTTCCACTCTATCAATGTCTCTCAGTTTTATGAGCCTCTATCAGATCTCCCCTCATCCTCTGCTGCTCGAGACAACAACCCAAATTTGCCCAATCTCTCTTTGCAGCCCATGCTCACTAATCCTTGCAGCATCCTGTAAACCTCTTCCGTATCCTCGCCAAAGCCTCAAAGTCTTTTCGATAATGGGGTGACCAGAATGGAATGCAATAACAATAAAGTTTTATAAAGCTGTACAGAATATCCTGACTCAAATGTAATTCCTTGATTAATAAAGGCATGCATGTCATATATGCTTCTTTACCACCCTATCAACCTGTGCAGCCACTTTCAGGGAGCGATGAATATGGACCAAGATCCTTCTGCTCAACACCACAAGTTAAGGGTCTTGCTATTAACAGTATACCACTCCTTTACATTTGATGTCCCAAAATGCAACACCTCACATTCAGCCGGATAAACTCCATCTGCCATTTCTCCGTCCTTATCTGCAACTACGTTCGTTGATATAAGGCAGCAGGGATAAGAACGTAGAGGACTGTGAATCTAACATCAGTGGTAGGGAAACTGTAAGAAACTATTTCTTGAGACAGGGTTAATCAGGATAGTCAGCATGGCTTTAATACGGAGTGATCCTGTCTGGACAACATGACCCACTATATCCTTTGCCAGTCTTCTATGTAAAGTACAACACTGCCAATTTTTGAATTATCTGAAAATTTACTAACCCACCCATCTACATTTTCATCCAGGTCATTTATATACATCACAAACAGCAGAGGTCCCAGCACAGATCCCCACAGAACACCACTAATCACAGGTCTCCAGCTAGAGCAAGTCCCTTCAACCACATGCTTTGACTTCCATGGGCAACTCAATTCTGAATCCAAACAGACAATTCATCATGGATGGATGTCATGCATTTTAATCTTCAATATGAGCCTCTCCTGAAGGACTTTGTCAAACACCTTACTAAAATCCATATAGGCAACATCCACTGATTTATCTTCATCAATCACCCTTGTCACTTCCTCAAAAATCGTAATCAAGTCAGTAAGACATGACTTGCCACAAACAAAGCCATGCTGCTTATCCCTAATTAGGCCATGGTTTTCCAACTGCTTATAAAACCAATCCGTAAAAATTCTGTCCGGTAACTTTCATACCACCGACATGAGACCCACTGGTTTATAGTTTCCAGGATTATTCCTGTTTCCCTTCTAAATAATGGAACATTAGCTACTTGTTGTTCTCTGAGACCTCACCGGTGCCTATAAAGGCCATTAAGATCTTAGTCATGACTCAAGCAATCTCAACTCTCGCCTCCCACAATAACCTGTAGTATATCCCATCAGGCCCTGGGGACTTAACTACGCTAATGTTCAACATATCTCTTCCTTTATCTCGAAATGCCCTCCACATCAGATGTAGACTTGCCTTATAACAGTTGTTCCCAATAAACTCGCCCAAGTTCTTGCCTATTACTCTTGTAATTTGGCCTCATTAATTTAATACTCACCCATAAGGTGCATACTTATCCTTATCTATAGCTATCTTAAAACTTAAGGAGTTGTGATCATTGTCCATAACTGCTCACCTACTGAAAGGTCAGTCATCTGGCTAGGCTCATTACCCAACAACAGGTACAGTAAGCCTCCCCACTCCCTCTTCTTGGACCATCTACATATTAATTTAAGAAACTCTCCTGGATGCACCGAACAAATTCTGCTCCTCTAAACCTAGTCCTGGTCCTCTCTCAACCAAGTTTATATAGGCCACAACATCATAGTTCCATGCACTGATCCACACTCTAAGTTCATCATCCTTACCTATAAATACTCCCAAATTTAAAATGCACACTTTAACCCACCCGTCCCATTGTGTCTACTGCTTTGTTTCTGCCTGTTCTTGCTGATCATAACATCTACCTTCCTCAATCCCTCCACTTTCTCATGCATATAGGAGGCAGACTGAAAATCCGGTTGAACTGTGCCACAACCACCTTTCACTCAACATCAGCAAAACCAAACAGTTGATTATTGACTACAGGAGAAAGAAACTAGAGATTCATGAGCCAGTCCTCATTAGGGGAACAGAGGTGGAGGGGGTTAGCAACTTCAATTTCCTTGGTGTTAGCATATAACCATATAAACATATAACAATTACAGCAAGGGAAACAGGCCATCTCGGCCCTTCCAGTCCGTGCTGAACTCTTACTCTCACCTAGTCCCACTGACCTGCACTCAGCCCATAACCCCCCATTCCTTTCCTGTCCATATATCTATCCAATTTAACTTTAAATGACAATATTGAACCTGCCTCAACCACTTCGGCTGGAAGATCATTCCACACAGCTACCACTCTCTGAGTAAAGAAGTTCCCCCTCATGTTACCCCTAAACATTTGCCCTTTAACTCTCAACTCATATCAGAGGCCCTGTCTTGGGACCAGCACATTAGTGCCATCACAAAGTATCTTGACTGCACTGCGGCCTGGTATGGAAACACAAATGCCCAGGAATGGAAAAGTCTAAAGAGGTGGATGCAACCCAGTCCATGACAAAGAATGCCCTCTCCAGCTTTGAGCAAATTTACAAGGAGAGCTGTCACAAAAAAGCAGCATCCATTATCAAGGATCCCTACCATCCAGGCCATGCTCTTCTCACTACTCCCAATGAGTAGGAAGTACAGGAGTCTTAGCTCCCATACCACCAAGTTCAGGAACAGTTAGGTTCCTGAACAGATGTGGATAACTTCACTCCGCTCAACTCCAAACCGATTTCACAACCTACAGACTCACTTTCAAGGACTCTACAACACATGTTCTCAGTATTATTTACTATTTCTTTATAATTGCAGTATTTGTTGTATGCACACTGGGTGGCAATCTTTATGTACGGTTTTCATAAATTCATAGAACATTACAGCACAGTAGTACAAGCCCTTTGATCTACGATGCTGTGCCGACCTTTTACCCTACTCTAAGATCAATCTAACACTTCCTTCCTACACATCCCTCTACTTTCCCATCATCCATGTGCCTATCTAGGGGAACATCGGCTCAGACCATGAGAGGCCTGCGTTGGGCATTTTCATGCCTTACAAGGCGCAGATTGGAAGTCTGTGTGGGACGCCACTCCTCGCACAGACACTAGAGCAATGTGTGGTTAAGTGCCTTGCTCAAGGACACAAACACACTGCCACAGCTGAGGCTCGAACTAGCGACCTTCAGATCACCAGACGAACGCCTTAACCACTTGGCCACGTGCCTATCTAAGAGCTTCTTATATACCCCTAATGTATCTGCCTTTACTATCACGCCTGGCAGAGTGTTATGTGCACTCAACACTCTTAAAAAAAGCTTACCTTTGACATTCCCCTTTATACTTTCCTCCAATCACCTTAAAATTATGCTTCCTCAAATCAGCCATGAAGAGTTGCAAGTTGTATTTCTTTATTTTCCTGTAAATGCCTGCATGGAAATGAACCTCTATGTAGTATATGGTGATATACACTCAATAGCCACTTCATAAGGCGGCCACATGATTGGCTGATTAGATATTTGTACTAACAAGCAAGCGTATGTAATAACATGGCCACTGAGTGCATATGTACTCAGATAATAAATTTACTTTTGACTTTCTAATTTGGTGCCCTGGCTGCCACCCTCCTGCCAAACTAGCTTAGACCCTCCTGAGTAGTGCCAGTGAACCTCCGAGCTAGGATATTGGTTCCCCTCCAGTTAAAGTGCTCTTGTACAGGTCAGCCCTGACCTAGAAGAGGTTCCAACAACGTGAAACCCTGCTCTTGCACCAGTTCTTCAGTCACACATTCATCTGCTCTATCTTTCTATTCCTGCCCTGGCTAGTACACCGTACCAAAAACAATCCAGAGATTACTATATTATGATTATGCTTTTCAGTCTCTTTCCTAACTCCCTATACTCACTACACAAGAATCCTTCCCCCTTTCTGGCCATGTCATTGGTGTCAATGTGCACCACGACCACTGGCTGCTCAGTCTCCCCTTGAAAATGTTCTGCAGCCACTCCGGTATTGGGGAAACAGCAGAGCACCACAGTCTCTTTCACAACCACCAAATCTCCTGTCTGATCTTTACCTAGAGTTCCTTTATAACTATTTCTCTACTTGATTTTACCCTTCCCTACTGAGCCTCAGAGCAGGTCACAGTGCCACTGACCTGGCTGCTGCTGATAGGTCACCACCCTAGCAGGTATCTAAAGAGGTAGACTTGCTGCTAAAGGTACTGGCCAAAGAGGAACCCTGCACTGACTGCTTACTGTCTCCACTTCTCCTGGTGGTCTTCCATGACCTGAAACCTGTACCTTAGGTGTGATCACCTCAGTAAAAGATTCATCAATGAAATTTTCAGCCAGCCAGATGGTCCTGAGTACATCCAACGCCAGTTCCTTGACTCAGTATGTCAGGAGCCTCAGCTGGTTGTACATCCTGCAGGTATAGTCATCAGGGAGACTGAGAGGTTTCCGGACTTCGCTCCATCTTGCAGGAAGAGCATTCTACTACCAAGAATATTTTAACAACTTCTGTGTTACTGCCTTCAGAGACTCTAGGACTTGAACAAAAAGGTTCCTTAGTACTCCAGCATAGTTAGGTCAAGGCAGTGGCAGGTTCTAGAACCGTTTTTGTCTTCCCCTCAGCCTCCTCCCCTCCCCAAACCCCTTTAAACTATTCCTATGCAGTGGAATTGGAATTTCCATAAGCACTTGCTTTATTACTTCAGCAGAAGTCATCAACTTCCAATACAGGTGTCCCCCGCTTTTCGAACGTTCACTTTACGACACCTCGCTGTTACGAAAGACCTACATTAGTTACCTGTTTTTGCTAACAGAAGGTGTTTTCACTATTATGAAAAAAGGCAACGCACGCCCCGAGCAGCCAAGCTCCTCCCCTGGAACTGCATTCTAGCTGGCATTGCTTAAACATGTGCCTGCGAGCATCTGTGCTTTATGTCAATTTATTTTGAGCATCTGTTAGCAAGGTGAGTTCTAAGATATCGGAAAAGCCTAAAAGAGCTTGTAAGGGTGTTACACTTAGCATTTCGATCATGGTGAATGAAGTAAGGACAAAGTGAGTTTGGCTTGTGGAAGTTAACGAAGATGATGTTGAAGAGGTTTTGGCATCCCATGACCAAGAACTGATAGATGAAGAGCAGGTGCAATTGGAAGAGGAAAGGATAACAATCGAAAACGAATGCAGTAGCGAACGGACCGAAAGTGAAGTCATCCAGGAACTGAACGTAAAGCAACTGCATGAGATTTTCACTGCAATGATTGCAGAAAAGTATGACTTTAATTTTGAAAGGGTACGTAGGTTTAGGGCATATTTGCAGGATGGTTTGAGTGCTTACAAAGAACTGTATGATAGAAAAATGCATGAGGCTAAGCAGTCAAGCATACTGTTGTTTTTCAAGCCTTCCACATCAGCCACAGCAGACGACAAACCTCGACCTTTGACATCGAGGCAGGCAGACATAGAAGAAGATGATCTGCCTGCCCTGATGGAAACAGACGATGATGAGATGACACCCCAGTGTCCCACCACCCCAACCTCCGGGCCGTGGACCGATACCGATCCGCGAAGCATGTAGGGGTGCAGCGGTAGCTGGGACGCACCCAACACATCTTTAAGAAAAAAGCCGAAATAAACAAGCTAATTAATTAGGTGCCGCCCGACACATAAATGTCAGCCCAGATCAGAGGCAATTGCCGATTGCGTCGCCTCTGATCTGGGCTGACATTTACGTGCCGGGCGGCACCTAATTAATTAGCTTGTTTACTTCGGCTTTTTTTTTTAAAAAGATGTGCTGGGCACGTCCCAGCTACCGCTGCATTCTTTGCGGATCGGTATCGGTTGGCGGCCTGGAGGGTGGGGACCACTGCACCACCCCAGCCTCTGACGACTCAGCCTAACACACCAATTCCGGTAAGTGATACTACACCGTACATACATTATTTCTACTTTATATAGGCTTTGTATTTTTATGTGTTATTTGGTACGATTTGGCAGCTTCATAGCTTAAAGGTTACTGGAGAGTGTTTCTGCCAACAGCGCTTGCGAGAGATTTTCGCTATGGAGAACAGTGCGGCAATGATTGTAGAGAAGTATTTCTACTTTATATACACTGTGTATTTATCATATCATTCCTGCTTTTACTATATGTTACTGTTATTTTAGGTTTTATGTGTTATTTGGCATGATTTGGTAGGTTATTTTTTGGGTCTGCGAACACTCACAAATTTTTCCCATATAAATAAATGGTAATTGCTTCTTCGCTTTACGACATTCCGGCTTACGGACTGTTTCATAGGAACGCTCTACCTTCGGATGGCAGGGAAAACTTGTATAGGATCTGCATATTCTGACAATGCTCCCTACTTTTCATTGTCCAAATAATTGACACAAGACCCCCAAAACAAGCACTCTACATCAAGTCTGATACAGCAGAGATTTCCAGAAAGATGGAGAAAATGCCAAGTTAGTTCTTCAATGTTAATTTGGTTTCAAATTTTTCCTTGGTTGGAGGGGGGAGCGCTATCTTCACCTTCTCTGTGGCTTCCACATGTTCACAACATAGAGACTCTAGATGCTGCCCTTCTGAGTAGCTCCTACACCATTTCAAGCAGTCACAATCCCGGGGTTCTCAGAAGGCTTACTGCCTCCTGAGAGGATCTTACTGTGCTGGAGCTTAATAATTTGGTCCTGAGAGAGTACTAGATTTGCAGAATGCTGGCTTTTACTCATTTATTTTTCTACATCCTGGCACCAATGGCAAGACCTGCATTACTACCCATCCTAACTGCCCTCCAGTGGAAGAAGATACAGCAGTAATTGGGGAAAAATTATCATTGAAAGGGAAATGGATCATTGCAATTAGGTCTAATCCTGTTAAGGAAGCAAGAAATCCCCATAGCTAAGGAAAAATCAAAAGTGAATAAAATCTATGTGGTTTTTATGAAGTATAGACAAGGACACTGCTGTTAGTACAGCAACTTAAAGATGCAGAATAAATGTGGCAGGAAATAGAAAAAATGTTAAAGGAAAAATGTGTGGAGCTACAGGAGAATGATGCAGCAAAAGAAAGCCTGGTGAGAATTGTCAGGGGTTAGAGAGAGAGGAAGGAAGGAAAAAGACTGGAAACAACATGCAGGTACATAGGAACCCTGTAAACTACAATGTCAATGCAGTAAGTTACAGAAGAGGTGGACAGTGAGGTGCGAGGAGATATTCCTCTCAGGAGTAGAGTGATGTAGTGGATGCTGTTTGGGCACTGTGAGAGCAGGATAAAGAAACATGCACTAAACATTCAGCAAGCAGAGATTGAAAAACTGTCAGGGTGAAAAAAACCAAAGAAAGAACAGAATGTGATAGTGCAGAGAAGGGTATAACATGTTAGGTAAGAAACAGTTTACGATAATATCTCAAAATTCTTGAGGTTCATGTCGTTAGCCCACTTCTTGAATCACTCCTGCCTTCCTGGTGAAGGCACTGGCAGAATTTATATCCAAAGAGCAAAGAGGAGCAGCCGTGTGGGAACCTGTCTGCTGCCCTTGTCCTTCCAGTGCCAGATGTTGTACAGTAACCGGGACTAGTTACTGCAGTGGTGTAAGCTGAAGCTACTGCACACCCAGTAGTGGGGTTGTGATGAGGTAACAATCAAGCAGGCTGCTTTGCCCATAATCACAACACAACTTGACCAAATGTCACATTAGGAGCAACACACAAAACATTGGAGGAACTCTCAACCCAGAATGTCCACTGCCCATCTCTCTCATTAGATGCAGCTTGAGCCACTAAGTTCCTCCAGATTTTTGTGTGTTGCTCCCCAGCTACCTTTTGTGTTTCTATGTAGTATCAGGAGACCTGGCAAAAGTACAGTCAATGACAGGCAATAGAAATCAAGAGAAAAAAAATTCCTCCATCATATGATGTTGTGCTAAACCAATTAAGCTCATGATGCTTCATAACACTAATTCTTTTTGCCTGCACATAACCCACATCCCTATCTCTGCATATTCATGCATCTATCTAATAGCACCCTAAACACTTATTGTATCTGCCTCCACCAGCACCCATTCTAGGCAGCCCATTCTAGACACTCACCACTCCATGTTAAAGAACTTGTTTTGCACACTTCAAGTCAAGTCAAGTCACTTTTTATTGTCATTTCGACCATAACTGCTGGTACAGTACACAGTAAAAACGAGATGTTTTTCAGGACCATGGTGCTACATGAAGCAATACAAAAATTACACTGAACACGCAAAACAACACAAAAACTACACTAGACTACAGACCTACCCAGGACTGCATAAAGTACACGGAACAGTGCAGGCATTACAATAAATAATAAACAAGGCAATAGGCACAGTGGAGGGCAGTAGATTGGTAGTCCGATGGCTTGAGGGGAAAACTGTTACATAAATAAACAGCTGAATGGCGGTGTCTGGGATCACGTCCGTTTCTGTACTCCCGTCGAGTATTTCATTGGAGTCGGATGTAGTCCAATTTGAACTTTGGACTACAGTTCAAATGTACTTCATTTGAACGTTCCCCTCTCACTTTAAATGCATGCCACCTAGTATTGGATAGTTTGAATCGGGGATAATGACTCCAGCTGTCTACTGAATCTATATTTCCATAATCTTATAAACTTCTATCAGGTCACCCCCCCCCCCCCGGCCTTCATCACTCCACAGAAAAGAACTATAGTTTGTTCCAAACTCTCAAAGTTCAAATTAAATTTATTATCAAAGTACATCATGTCACCCTATACTACCCTGAAATTCATCCTCTTGTGGGCATTCACAGTAAAGCAAAGAATCAATGAGAAAGTACAAATACTGACAAACAAGATGACTAAGTGTGCAAACACAACAAATAAATAACTAACTAACTAACTAACTAACTAACACTGAGAGCACAAGTTGTAAAGTCCTTGAAAGTGAGTCTATAGGTTGTGTTCAATGATCAGTTCAGTGTTGTGGTGAGTGAAGTTATCAATACTGGTTCAGGAGCCTAATGGTTGAAAGGTAATAACCGTTCCTGAACCTGGTGGTGTGGGACCCAAGGCTGCTGTACTTCCTTCCTAACGGTAGTACCTCTTAGCAGCTGCTCTCTAATCCAGGCAGCATTTTAATAAATATTTTTTGCACCCTCTCCAGAGCCTCCACATCTTTCTTATAACGAGAACTGAATGCTTACCTGAGGTACCTTGTTGAATGCCTTACTAAAACTCGTGTAGGTAACATCCACAGCTTTACCTTCATTGATCCCCTTTGTCACATCTTCTACCCCAAAGAATCTGCTCCAAAAGCTTCCCTGGCACTGACATGAGACACATCTGTCTAATTTCCTCAATTACTCCTATTTTCCTTCCGGAACAAATTAGTTACTTACCAGTCCTCTGGGGCTTTGGCTAGGGTGGACACAAAGATGTTGGGCAACGCACAAAGCGCTGGAGGAACTCAACAGGGCAGGCAGCATTATGGAGGTGAATAAACAGCTGACATTTCGAGCTTCTTATTTCTTCCCACCTTCCCCCTCACCTGGTTTCACTTATCACCTGCCAACTTGTATTCTTCTGGATGGACTTTCCCAATGTTGTAAAAAAAAACACAAAAAACAAATCACTTTACCTTCTGATCCCATTCTATCATGTGTGGCGCCATTTCACTCGAAGCAAATCCAAAGGCAACTTTCTGAAACTCCTTCTGTTCATCTGAGAGGCCCACAGAGGCTGCCAAAGAAAAAGATAAATAAAGCAACAGTCTTTGATACACAGTTCTTTGATGCACAGGAGGATATTCAGCTCATCACATCTGTACCAGTCTTTTGAATGGGTTGTTTAATTCATGCTGTTTCCTTGCACTTTACTACACAGCCCTTCAACCATTTACTCCATTTCTTTCTGACCATGACCTTAGAATTTGCTTTATCTTCCCCTTTCAAGCAGTGCATTGAAGATGCCAACAATTTGTCCATGAAAAAAAATTCACATCACACAATGAGCTGCTGCGTTCTTCTGCAAATTATCTTAAATTGGTGTCACATCAGTATCAAGTCTTTTGGGACTATAACAGGTTTCATTTTTTTCCCCCTTATTAAAACCAACTCAATTTTGAACATTTCTCTCATATCTCTCATTCTTCCTTGCTCCAAGGAGAAAACAAAATAGCATCTCATCCCCTTTTACGAATGAAGATCTTTTGCGGACCATCATACTCTCATGGCCTTATTCTGCCTTAAGTAAAAAAGACAATCAATCTTGTTTGAGTGAAGTGTCCCAAGGTACATGCTGGGAGGAGAACTAGGCATATCTAACAGCGAGAGCTCAACTGAGTAAAGCTACAACACAGGACCAGGTTTGTGCTATCCAAGATAAATCCTACAATCAACAAATCAGATTGGAGTTCAATAGTCTTAAATCGTTTTGCATCACGAAATAACTCCAAGAATATCCTTACTCTTAACAATGGTGAAGACCAGCATGGTGATGTTCAACTGTTTTAACTAGAAATGGCAAACAGTGAATCCTTAGTGGTTTCATGGATATTATTTAAGTGAATCAGTTAATCTGAAGATTGGCTCCTGCCTTCACAACAGCCAATCTTTTTCAGACTAATCAATTCATTTGAACAATATCCAAGAAACCACCAAGTACACTTAGAGCAGACAACATTCTAACTGCAGGACTGATGACCTGCATACCAGAAATAAAATGCACCTCTAACTTTTTTGCAATACAATTAGAAAATTGGCACTTAGCAGCAAATGTAGAAAATTGTTTGTTAGAACAATTTTTGGGTTTAGCAAATTTATATTTGGCTAATGACTTTGACTACCAGTCTTCACATCCAAATATGTGTTGTGGATTTAATTTGAAGTGCAGCTCTGAACAATGGGTTCCTAAAAGCCGTGAATCCCAGACCAGACAATGCTGATTAAAATTCATTCAGATGTCTGTGGTGTGCGTGTGTGTGAATGAATAAGGAGGTGTGAAGTTTGTATGTAGTTTCAAAGAAAGCATTGTGGATATATTGTAAATATGGAATTGTCCTTTGACGTGTAACACATAAAATATCGAACCTCACGTTGGGCCAGCGAGATCTTTTGACCGAAAACATCTCCATATGATGCCTGCTGTGCCTTGTTTTGTTGAATAAAGAAACTGTTTCATATCTGGCAATACTTTTCTCCTACTTTTCTCATTCACGCAACAACATTTGGCAGTTGTCAGGAATGGGATACCTTCGTGCAACCCATCGTGTGGCCAGCGATCTTAGCAGTCTAAGTTGGCGATTATTTTTAGAAATTAGCACTCACATTTGGATCTGTTTGGGTTGGTAGTATGCAGGAATGTGAGGTATCATGAACGCGGAGAGCTGAACTGGTAGATATAAAAGTAGTGTGTGTGCGTGCATGTGTGTTTATGTAAAAGATGAAACTTTGTGTGTTAATTTGGTGAGATGGAGCCACCAGTTGCGAAGGGTGGGTAGTGAGGTTCAGGATGACAGAGTGGGGGCATGTACACTCATTTGGGGAGCTGCATTTTAGCATATGTGTTTAGTGAGTGTGATGCAATGGAATATAGGTGCTCAAAAGTGGTAGATTGCAGAGTACCTACTCTGCGGTTTTAAGTATGTGCTGTTAACTAGTACTCATCATTTATATTTTGTGTGATGTGGAAATTAGTATGGAGATATTTTAGGGAGAGGTTTTACCCAGATATATTTGTCAGGGCAGAACCCATTGAGGTCAGGCAACATCAGGTCAAGAGCCCTGATGATCTAAGCCAGCCCTTGACTTTGATTATGACCATTTGTAAGCCCTTCATTCCCAGGGAGAAACAGAGCATTTTGTCAAGGTTGCATGTGGAAATTTGGAATTCTGGTGCAAGCTCGAGGAAACGGTTGAAATTCACCCTAAAGATGAACCCTGAAGATATACACGTGTTGGTAAAAGCAAAGTGCCCGAGGAATATGTGGGACAATACATAGGCTCAGGGGATGCGGGATGGTACCCGGGCAAGTACTGGGAACGCCAGCAATGAAGAAAGATATCACTCTTTTAAAGGGGACGTGAGGTTGCATTGGCGGGGGGAGGTGGGAGTAACTGAGGAACAATAACGGCAGTGATTCAAAGAGCTGATGAGACAGCCACAGAGCAAGGAATTGCTGGAATAGACGTGGGAGGGTGAAGGAGTTGATATGCTATAGCTGTGGCCTATCAGGATATGGTTGGAGGCAGTGTCCAAAACGAGGAAAGAAAAACAGGTAAAAGTAATTTGAAATGAAATATCTTTATTGTCATTGCATAGTACAATTGTCATGCATCAATACAGTGAAAATGAGTTTGCAACTCATACGCAATGCTATAAAATAACAAATAAAATAAATAAACAATAAATAAATCAAGTAACCAGCCAGTACAAGTAATGTCCAGCAGACACGCAATCTCTCACCCCATCAGTGCCCAGTCTGACCAATTTGACTGTCGATCAGACCATAGAGCTGGTGAATACTGTTTCTAGGTCAGAAAATGATGTGGCAGTGGCCTCCACTGCCACTGCTCGTAACCTGCGGATGTACACAACAGTATCGTTAGGGGGCCGGCAATGCTATATGTTAGTGGACACAGGGGCATCGGTATCGATGACTGACCTACTCTTGCCAACAACCAGACAGGCCATTTATATTATATTTGGTTACCATTTAACCAAATTGGTAAAGGTGCTGAGGAAGAGGATTTCTTGGAATGTATGCGGGATGGTTTTTTGAACCAACATATCGAGGAACCAACTAGAGAGCAGGCTATTCTAAACTGGGTTTTGAGCAATGAGGAAGGGTTAATTAGCAATCTTGTCGTGAGAGGCCCCTTGGGTAAGAGTGACCATAATATGGTGGAATTCTTCATTGTGGAATTCTTCATTAAGATGGAGAGTGACATAGTTAATTCAGAAACAAAGGTTCTGAACTTAAAGAGGGGTAACTTTGAAGGTATGAGGCGTGAATTAGCTAAGATAGACTGGCAAATGACACTTAAAGGATTGACGGTGGATATGCAATGGCAAGCATTTAAAGATTGCATGGATGAACTACAACAATTGTTCATCCCAGTTTGGCAAAAGAATAAATCAAGGAAGGTAGTGCACCCGTGGCTGACAAGAGAAATTAGGGATAGTGTCAATTCCAAAAAAGAAGCATATAAATTAGCCAGAAAAAGTGGCTCACCTGAGGACTGGGAGAAATTCAGAGTTCAGCAGAGGAGGACAAAGAGCTTAATTAGGAAGGAGAAAAAAGATTATGAGAGAAAACTGGCGGGGAACATAAAAACTGACTGTAAAAGCTTTTGTAGATATGTAAAAAGGTAAAGACAAATGTAGGTCCCCTACAGACAGAAACAGGTGAATTGATTATGGGGAGCAAGGACATGGCAGACCAATTGAATAATTACTTTGGTTCTGTCTTCACTAAATAATCTTCCAGAAATAGTAGGGGACAGAGGGTCCAGTGAGATGGAGGAACTGAGCGAAATACATGTTAGTAGGGAAGCGGTGTTAGGTAAATTGAAGGGATTAAAGGCAGATAAATCCCCAGGGCCAGATGGTCTGCATCCCAGAGTGCTTAAGGAAGTAGCCCAACAAATAGTGGATGCATTAGTGATAATTTTTCAAAACTCGTTAGATTCTGGACTAGTTCCTGAGGATTGGAGGGTGGCTAATGTAACCCCACTTTTTAAAAAAGGAGGGAGAGAGAAACTGGGGAATTATAGACCGGTTAGCCTAACGTTGGTGGTGGGGAAACTGCTGGAGTCAGTTATCAAAGATGTGATAACAGCACATTTGGAAAGCGGTGAAATCATCGGACAAAGTCAGCATGGATTTGTGAAAGGAAAATCATGTCTGACGAATCTCAGAATTTTTTGAGGATGTAACTAGTAGAGTGGATAGGGGAGAACCAGTGGATGTGGTATTTTTGGATTTTCAAAAGGCTTTTGACAAGGTCCCACACAGGAGATTAGTGTGCAAACTTAAAGTACACGGTATTGGGGGTAAGGTATTAACGTGGATAGAGAATTGGTTAGCAGACAGGAAGCAAAGAGTGGGAATAAACGGGACCTTTTCAGAATGGCAGGCAGTGACTAGTGGGGTACCGCAAGGCTCAGTGCTGGGACCCCAGTTGTTTACAATATATATTAATGACTTGGATGAGGGAATTAAATGCAGCATCTCCAAGTTTGCAGATGACATGAAGCTGGGCGGCAGTGTTAGCTGTGAGGAGGATGCTAAGAGGATGCAGGGTGACTTGGATAGGTTGGGTGAGTGGGCAAATTCATGGCAGATGCAATTTAATGTGGATAAATGTGAAGTTATCCACTTTGGTGGCAAAAACAGGAAAACAGATTATTATCTGAATTTAAATGCAAACAACAGGAATTCTGCAGATGCTGGAAATTCAAGCAACACACATCAAAGTTGCTGGTGAACGCAGCAGGCCAAGCAGCATCTATAGGAAGAGGCGCAGTCGACGTTTCAGGCCGAGACCCTTCGTCAGGACTAACTGAAGGAAGAGTGAGTAAAGGATTTGAAAGCTGGAGGGGGAGGGGGAGATGCAAACTGATAGGAGAAGACAGGAGGGGGAGGGATAGAGCCGAGAGCTGGACAGGTGATAGGCAAAAGGGGATACGAGAGGATCATGGGATAGGAGGTCCGGGAAGAAAGACGGGGGGGGGGGGGTTGACCCAGAGGATGGGCAAGAGGTATATTCAGAGGGACAGAGGGAGAAAAAGGAGAGTGAGAGAAAGAATGTGTGCATAAAAATGAGTAACAGATGGGGTACGAGGGGGAGGTGGGGCCTAGCGGAAGTTAGAGAAGTCAATGTTCATGCCATCAGGTTGGAGGCTACCCAGACGGAATATAAGGTGTTGTTCCTCCAACCTGAGTGTGGCTTCATCTTTACAGTAGAGGAGGCCGTGGATAGACATGTCAGAATGGGAATGGGATGTGGAATTAAAATGTGTGGCCACTGGGAGATCCTGCTTTCTCTGGCGGACAGAGCGTAGATGTTCAGCAAAGCGGTCTCCCAGTCTGCGTCGGGTCTCACCAATATATAAAAGGCCACATCGGGAGCACCGGACGCAGTATATCACCCCAGTCGACTCACAGGTGAAGTGATGCCTCACCTGGAAGGACTGTTTGGGGCCCTGAATGGTGGTAAGGGAGGAAGTGTAAGGGCATGTGTAGCACTTGTTCCGCTTACACGGATAAGTGCCAGGAGGGAGATCAGTGGGGAGGGATGGGGGGGACGAATGGACAAGGGAGTTGTGTAGGGAGCGATCCCTGCGGAATGCAGGGGGGTGGGAGGGAAAGATGTGCTTAGTGGTGGGATCCCGTTGGAGGTGGCGGAAGTTACGGAGAATAATATGTTGGACCCGGAGGCTGGTGGGGTGGTAGGTGAGGACCAGGGGAACCCTATTCCTAGTGGGGTGGTGGGAGGATGGAGTGAGAGCAGATGTACATGAAATGGGGGAGATGCGTTTAAGAGCAGAGTTGATAGTGGAGGAAGGGAAGCCCCTTTCTTTAAAAAATGAAGACATCTCCCTCGTCCTAGAATGAAAAGCCTCATCCTGAGAGCAGATGCGGCGGAGACGGAGGAATTGCGAGAAGGGGATGGCGTTTTTGCAAGAGACAGGGTGAGAAGAGGAATAGTCCAGATAGCTGTGAGAGTCAGTAGGCTTATAGTAGACATCAGTGGATAAGCTGTCTCCAGAGACAGAGCCAGAAAGATCTAGAAAGGGGAGGGAGGTGTCGGAAATGGACCAGGTAAACTTGAGGGCAGGGTGAAAGTTGGAGGCAAAGTTAATAAAGTCAACGAGTTCTGCATGCGTGCAGGAAGCAGCGCCAATGCAGTCATCGATGTAGCGAAGGAAAAGTGGGGGACAGATACCAGAATAGGCACGGAACATAGATTGTTCCACAAACCCAACAAAAAGGCAGGCATAGCTAGGACCCATACGGGTGCCCATAGCTACACCTTTAGTTTGGAGGAAATGGGAGGAGCAAAAGGAGAAATTATTAAGAGTAAGGGCTAATTCCGCTAGACGGAGCAGAGTGGTGGTAGAGGGGAACTGATTAGGCCTGGAATCCAAAAAGAAGCGTAGAGCTTTGAGACCTTCCTGATGGGGGATGGAAGTATATAAGGACTGGACATCCATGGTGAAAATAAAGCGGTGGGGGCCAGGGAACTTAAAATCATCGAAAAGTTTAAGAGCGTGAGAAGTGTCACGAACATAGGTCGGAAGGGATTGAACAAGGGGTGATAAAACAGTGTCGAGGTATGCAGAAACGAGTTCGGTGGGGCAGGAGCAAGCTGAGACAATAGGTCGGCCACGACAGGCAGGTTTGTGGATCTTGGGTAGGAGGTAGAAACGGGAAGTGCGGGGTGTGGGAACTATAAGGTTGGTAGCAGTGGATGGGAGATCCCCTGAGCGGATAAAGTCGTTGATAGTGTGGGAGACAATGGCCTGGTGCTCCTTAGTGGGGTCACGATCGAGGGGTAAATAAGAGGAGGTATCCGCGAGTTGTCGCTGTGCCTCGGCAAGGTAGAGGTCAGTACGCCAGACTACAACAGCACCCCCTATATCAGCGGGTTTTATAATAATGTTAGGATTAGTGCGGAGGGAGTGGAGAGCAGAGCGTTCCGAAGGAGTGAGGTTGGAATGGGGACAAGGTGCGGTGAAGTCGAGACGGTTGATGTCCCGTCGGCAGTTGGCAATAAAGAGATCCAGAGCAGGCAGAAGACCAGAGCGGGGTGTCCATGAAGAAGAGGAGGGTTGAAGACGGGAGAAGGGGTCATCGGTGAGGGTGGAAGAGTCCTTGCCGAAGAAGTAGGCTCGGAGACAGAGACGGCGGAAGAAAAGTTCCGCATCATGGTGAACACGGAACTCGCTGAGGTGTGGGCGAAGGGGGACAAAGGTGAGGCCCTTACTGAGAATAGAGCGTTCTGCCTCCGACAGTTGAAGGTCGGAGGGGATGGTAAAGACCCGGCACGGATGAGAGCTGGGATCAGAGGGGGGAGGGGGGAGGCTGGGGGTGTCAGTGGAGAGGGGAGGGTTGGGGTGAGAGGAAGATGGAGCCTCTGAGGGCCCAGGAGCTGACGGTGGGATCTGAGGAAGACGGGGCTGCGGAGTGGTGGTGGGGGAAGGGGAGGCGGGAGTCACAACAGCAGCACATAAAGACCCGGCCTGGTGTTCAAGGCTGGAGTTGCAGTTGGTGGTTGCGTAATCACTTCGAATGTGTCCATGGTCGTTGCTGGAGTCCGGGTTTTGAATATCAGGAAGGTCTCAAAGCTCTACGCTTCTTTTTGGATTCCAGACCTAATCAGTTCCCCTCTACCACCACTCTGCTCCGTCTAGCGGAATTAGTCCTTACTCTTAATAATTTCTCCTTTTGCTCCTCCCATTTCCTCCAAACTAAAGGTGTAGCTATGGGCACCCGTATGGGTCCTAGCTATGCCTGCCTTTTTGTTGGGTTTGTAGAACAATCTATGTTCCGTGCCTATTCTGGTATCTGTCCCCCACTTTTCCTTCGCTACATCGATGACTGCATTGGCGCTGCTTCCTGCACGCATGCAGAACTCGTTGACTTTATTAACTTTGCCTCCAACTTTCACCCTGCCCTCAAGTTTACCTGGTCCATTTCCGACACCTCCCTCCCCTTTCTAGATCTTTCTGTCTCTGTCTCTGGAGACAGCTTATCCACTGATGTCTACTATAAGCCTACTGACTCTCACAGCTATCTGGACTATTCCTCTTCTCACCCTGTCTCTTGCAAAAACGCCATCCCCTTCTCGCAATTCCTCCGTCTCCGCCGCATCTGCTCTCAGGATGAGGCTTTTCATTCTAGGACGAGGGAGATGTCTTCATTTTTTAAAGAAAGGGGCTTCCCTTCCTCCACTATCAACTCTGCTCTTAAACGCATCTCCCCCATTTCACGTACATCTGCTCTCACTCCATCCTCCCACCACCCCACTAGGAATAGGGTTCCCCTGGTCCTCACCTACCACCCCACCAGCCTCCGGGTCCAACATATTATTCTCCGTAACTTCCGCCACCTCCAACGGGATCCCACCACTAAGCACATCTTTCCCTCCCTCCCTCTCTCTGCATTCCGCAGGGATCGCTCCCTACACAACTCCCTTGTCCATTCGTCCCCCCCATCCCTCCCCACTGATCTCCCTCCTGGCACTTATCCGTGTAAGCGGAACAAGTGCTACACATGCCCTTACACTTCCTCCCTTACCACCATTCAGGGCCCCAAACAGTCCTTCCAGGTGAGGCATCACTTCACCTGTGAGTCGACTGGGGTGATATACTGCGTCCGGTGCTCCCGATGTGGCCTTTTATATATTGGTGAGACCCGACGCAGACTGGGAGACCGCTTTGCTGAACATCTACGCTCTGTCCGCCAGAGAAAGCAGGATCTCCCAGTGGCCACACATTTTAATTCCACATCCCATTCCCATTCTGACATGTCTATCCACGGCCTCCTCTACTGTAAAGATGAAGCCACACTCAGGTTGGAGGAACAACACCTTATATTCCGTCTGGGTAGCCTCCAACCTGATGGCATGAACATTGACTTCTCTAACTTCCGCTAGGCCCCACCTCCCCCTCGTACCCCATCTGTTACTCATTTTTATGCACACATTTTTTCTCTCACTCTCCTTTTTCTCCCTCTGTCCCTCTGAATATAACTCTTGCCCATCCTCTGGGTCAACGCCCCCCCCCCGTCTTTCTTCCCGGACCTCCTATCCCATGATCCTCTCGTATCCCCTTTTGCCTATCACCTGTCCAGCTCTCGGCTCTATCCCTCCCCCTCCTGTCTTCTCCTATCAGTTTGCATCTCCCCCTCCCCCTCCAGCTTTCAAATCCCTTACTCACTCTTCCTTCAGTTAGTCCTGACGAAGGGTCTCGGCCTGAAACGTCGACTGCGCCTCTTCCTATAGATGCTGCTTGGCCTGCTGCATTCACCAGCAACTTTGATGTGTGTTGCTTATTATCTGAATGGTGACCGATTAGGAAAAGGGGAGGTGCAACGAAACCTGGGTGTCACTATACACCAGTCATTGAAAGTGGGCATGCAGGTACAGCAGGCTGTGAAAAAGGTGAATGGTATGCTGGCATTTATAGTGAGAGGATTCGAGTACAGGAGCAGGGAGGTACTACTGCAGTTGTACAAGGCCTTGGTGAGACCACACCTGGAGTATTGTGTGCAGTTTTGGTCCCCTAATCTGAGGAAAGACATCCTTGCCATAGAGGGAGTACAAAGAAGGTTCACCAGATTGATTCCTGGGATGGCAGGACTTTCATATGAAGAAAGACTGGATGAACTGGGCTTGTACTCGTTGGGATTTAGAAGATTGAGGGGGGATCTGATTGAAACGTATAAAATCCTAAAGGGATTGGACAGGCTAGATGCAGGAAGATTGTTCCCGATGTTGGGGAAGTCCAGAACGAGGGGTCACAGTTTGAGGATAAAGGGGAAGCCTTTTAGGACCGAGATTAGGAAAAACTTCTTCACACAGAGAGTGGTGAATCTGTGGAATTCTCTGCCACAGGAAACAGTTGAGGCCAGTTCATTGACTATATTTAAGAGGGAGTTAGATGTGGCCCTTGTGGCTACGGGGATCAGGGGGTATGGAGGGAAGGCTGGCACAGGGTTCTGAGTTGGATGATCAGCCATGATCATAATAAATGGTGGTGCAGGCTCGAAGGGCCGAATGGCCTACTCCTGCACCTATTTTCTATGTTTCTATGTTTCTATGTAAAATCACCTTATTGATCCGCTCTGCTTACTTTACGGATCTATGAATATTGATTCTACCACTCCCTTGGGTCAGTTAGACTTCTATATTTTAGACCAGGCTGGCATACAGAATCATGCAAGAAACTTTGTTAAAAACCATACTGATTACATTGACCTACAAAGGCAATGACCAATGTCATAAAATGTGATCTTCCATAAGGATGAAAGGCAAGGCCAAGACACCCTGTGGTTGGATGAAGAAAAAGGCTGAGAGAACTGAAGACACCATGCTCACAAGTACACAATGCAGCATTCATGCACGCATACTGAAAATGTAATTAAGGGAAAGTGGGCATGAAATAGTACCTGCAATGCAAGATCGAGGATAATTCAGAAGATTACAAATGTATTAAAGTCAAGAATGGTAACTGGATAGGGAGGGGTAGGGCCAATTAGAAACCAAAGTAATAACCTGTGGTGGAGCTGGGGGTGCAAGTTCTTCAATGAGTACTTCTAAGCTGCATTAACCAAGGAGAACGCTGTGGTCGATGGAGAGCTTGGGGAGACATTCCAGAGGATGTGAACATTAAGAATCAGGAAATATTGGATGTTTTGCAGCAAATAAAAGTGGATAAACTCCTAAGGGACTGTTGAGATGTACCCAAGGCTGCAACGGGAGGCAAGGGAGGAGATTGCTGGGGCCCTGGCAGACATTTTTGCATCCTCACTAGGCACAAATGACTAGAGTTATATAGAGGCAATAGTTCCTCTATTCAGCAACAGTAGCAGTTATAAACCAGGTAAACTATAGCCCAACGAGCTAGATATCAGAGATAGGGAAATTATTTGAAAAAAAATTCTAAGGGGAAGAATTTATCTATAAATGGAAAGGTAGTGTATCTATTGGGGACTATTGTTTGGAAAATTCATGGAAGGGGTGGAATTCTACAACAAATTACTGTTGAAAAGAAGGTATTTGGTGTTTCAGGAAGCTTGCAGGTGGATAAATCCCCAAGGACCTGATGAGATGTATAATGGGGTGTTATGGGAGACAACTGAAAAGACCAGTGGGGGTTTGACAGAAACCTCTGCCTGAAGAACAGGTACAGATAACAGAAGGATATATTGTACTATATTCAAGAAGGGCAGCAGGAATAAGCCTCTACCACAAGCAATTGGGACTAGCTCAGTTAAGCATATTGGTTGGCACGGACAAGTTGGGCTGAAGGACCTATTTCTATGCTGTACAACTATGACTCTAAGCCAGGTAAAACAAGCAGAAGTGTCTAATGCCAGTGGTAGGGAAGTCATTGGAATTCGCGGTGGGGGGGGGAAGATTGATCTCCAAACAGAAATAAACAATAATCAAAGATAGTCAAGGAAGAAATCAAAACCACAAGCAACAGATGCTGGAAATCTGAGCTGTTTTCAAAAGATAGCAAAGCACGTTGAATAGCATAGTGCAGTTGATTGTTGTCTACATAGACTTCAACCAGAACCCATGTGGAAAATTGACCAAAAATGTAAAAGCCCTTTGAAAGGCTACAGAAGGACTTACATTAAGAGAATGGGCAAAGAAGCAGTAAATGGGGTAGTGTCAGGAAGTGTATGGTCATGCAATTTGATAGAAGAAATAAAAGGGTAGACTATTTTCTAAATAGAGAGAAAATTCAAAAAAAGCAGGATCTCCCAGTGGCCACCCATTTTAATTCCACATCCCATTCCGATATGTCCATCCCTGGCCCCCTCCACTATTGTGATGAGACTACACTTAGGTTGGAGGAACAACACCTTATATTGAAAGAGAACCGGGTCGAAACAACAGAGACTTTTGGAGAAGAGGAGTTCGGTGGGTAATACCGTTCCGGCTGACCGGAAGTGCACTGAGAGCGGTAAGCATAAAGGAGTTGGGTGCTTACTGATCTGGTTAACAACATATGGTGCAATCCGGGTCATATTACGATCGAGGAACGTGTTTGCAGACTGGATATTGAACTTTTTACTGTTGGACTTCGGCCACATTCCACCGTGACACAATACTAGGCGGCACGGGAGGTCGTTCCTGCCCGTGGCCATCGAACGTGCAGCTCCTCCCGTGGAGGGTCAGACACCCTGAGCCAATAGACTGGTCCTGGACTTATTTTCCATCTGGCATAGTTTGCATTTTGTTGTTTGATTGTTGGGGGTTTTTGTATTGCTATATTTACGCTCTATTCTTGGTTGGTGCAGCTGTAACGAAACCAAATTTCTCTCAGGATTAATAAAATATATCTATCTACCTATCACGTTTGGACAGCCTCCAACCTGATGGCATAAACATTGATTTCTTGAACTTCCCGTAATGCCCCACCTCCCAGCCCCTTCACCATTTTCCAGCCCCTTTCTCTCTCTCACCTTATCTCCATGCCTACCCATCACTTCCCTCTGGTGCTCCCCCACCCCCTTTCGGTCTTCCATGGCCTTCTGTCTCTTTCACCAATCAACCTCCCAGCTCGTTACTTCATCCCTCCCCCTCCAGGTTTCACTTATCATCTTGTGTTTCCCTCTCCCCTATCCCCACCTTTCAAATCTACTCCTCAGCTTTTTCTCCAGTCCTGCCGAAGGGCTTTGGCCCAAACCGTCGACTGTACTCGGTTCCTAGATGCTACCAGGCCTGCTGAGTTCCTACAGCATTTTGTGTGTGTTGCTCGGTTTTCCAACATCTGCAGATTTTCTGGTTTGTGAGAAGATTCAAAAATCGGAACCGCAGAGACTTGGGATTCCTTGTGCAGGATTCCCTAAAAGTCTTACGGACTGGAGTATTAAAAATTATAAACATAGATAGAGGCAATACTTTCCCCTTAAACAGAGGTCGAGTAAGGAGTAGGTAGGATCAGACAATCCAAGGAAATTGTTTTTCACCCAGAGGTTGGTTGAAATCTAGGACATACTTCCGTACTTTCCAGATGGTTAATTGACGGCATAGGAGACCCCAGAGCGATTGCTGGTAATTATTTCCAGTCAAAGAGTCATACAGCACGGAAAAATGCCTTCTGCCCAACTCGTCGGGCTGACAGTGTCTATCCTTGCTCGCTGCAATTGCTGCGTTTCGCCCATATGCAGCTGTTGGTCTTACAGACATGGCGGGCTGAATGGCCTGTTCCCAAGCTGTATGACGAACTGCACAAAGTGCTGAGCCAAAAAGACTCGCTGGGTGGCTCACGGTGCCCGACGACCGGAGCCTTGAGCCAGCAACTCTCGCCAGGCCGACCCCCACCACAGCACGACCGAGTCTACAGAAGTCACAGCAAGGGCACGTTCTCTCGCAGCGCGGACTAGAAACATCACAGCACGACCACGACCCCGACCCCGACCCCGACCCCGACCCCGACCCCGACCCCGGGTAAGGGCACTCACGATCGATGCAGCTGTGGACGGCCCTGTGGGCAACCGTGAACCGGTGGACAATTCTTCTCAACAAACAGCCGGCACCTCCAATCATCCTGAAAGACCTTCTGCTTCCGGATAAACAGTCCGATTGCTTCCGCCGCTCTTATTCCTCCTCCGTATCCCACAGCACATTGACACCGCTCCTTCCAGTTCCCTCTCCCATCCCACCCACTCATCATCCACCCTCACCTCCTTCCTCCCACCTTACCCATTCCTTCACTCTTCCCACTCGCCCCATTCACCTTCCCCTCTTCCCCTCCCCCTTGGTTCTGCATTTTCCAACCATTACGAGCACTCTGAATGTTAGAATTAATTAATTAAATAAATAGAATTAATGTTTCTCTGCGATCCCCTCTTAGTCTTCTATATGTACTTCATAGAACACAGGGCCAAGTTAAGAAATCCTTCATATAATACAGAATGTGGAAGCACTCAGCAAGTCATCACATCCGTGGAAAGACAGACACAGTTAAAAATTTCAGCTCAAAGACAACATCGGAACATGGAAGAGGAAGCAAGTATGCACTGTCCCAGTGCTTCTTAAACGATACTATTGGACCTGCAACACCAACTTCCTATATAGTAACTAATTCCATATTCTAGTCACCCACTGAGTAAAAAAAGTGCCCATCAACTCCCTTTTAAATCTTTCCTCTCTCATCCTAAAACCATGCCTATTTGTTTTGGACAGTCCAACCCGGAGGAAAAGTCTTTTACCTTATCTCCTCTCATAATTTTAAGCATTTGTGTACAGTCATCCTATATTCTCCTCCATTCCAAGGAAGCATAGGATCATATAACTTAGAAAGGTTTTGCTGTCTTTTTTTTGTTACATCTTCAGTGCCTTATATAGTTTGTACTCTGTGTTGTCTGTATCTCCCTGCCTGTAACGCTGCTTGCAAGATACATGACATTAAACTCAATCTAACTTGACCTATCCTTTGTGCCTACCCTTGATTCCTCGTTCAGCTCTGCGCTTTCCTACTTTCTTACATTCCTCCACTCTTGTTTTCCCTTCTTTACCCCACTGTCCGTATTGCTCTCGCTGCCTTCTCCCAGTTCAGACGAAAGATCTTGATCAAAAACATTGACTCTCCGTTTCCTTCCACCGATTCCACTCAACCTCTCCGTTCTTCCAGCACTGTGTTTCCCCCCCCTCCAGTTGCGGGGGCGGAGCTATGCGTTCAGTGACGGTCTGTATGGGTGTGTCTAGGCGCTGGACGGGACGTTAAGGTCTCTGTACACTTGACGGAGGCCTCGGTGTTTTGGTATCATGGTTGCGTTGTCGTATGTTCGATTCGTTATAATCGCACTGTGGCCCCACGTCGGCTCCTGTATAGGTAGGGATTGCGCTCGGGCTGGTTTCCGGGACCGCGCTGTTGCTGGGATTCGCCCTTCGCTCGGGGCCCACTTCTAGCAACTCGCTGTCGCTATACGGGAGAAGTGCAGATATGGGAGAGTGTTACATTGTCCACTGACAGTACAAAGCGGAGGAATATTGTTTAAATGATGACTAATTGCCGAGCTCCGAGATGCAGAGAGATCCGTGTGTCCCAATGATCCTTGAAGCCTAGTGTGCATATACTGTACCTGTATTGCAACTGATCGGGAAAGTATTTGGTGTTGGGGAATTGAAAACAGAAATAGAAAGTTATGGTTCATTTGGTGAGACTGCAGATGGACTACTGTGTACTGGTTTTATTAATGAGGTATTAATACTGCATTAAAAGTAGTGCAGATAAGATTTATTATATGAATAGTACAATATAATACACTGCAGATGCTGGAATCTGGAGCAACTCAGCTGGTTAGGCAATAGATACAAGGGAAATAGACTAAACTTTGAGGGTCGAGATCTCGGCAGATATTGTCTTACTAGACAAATCGTTGCAATTTATAAGTTGTCTTGTATATGGAAAAGTTGAAAAGGCTGATGAAATTTTGAAAGGTGAGAGGCAACTTGACTGAACTGTTTAAAAACCTGAGAGGAACAGGGTAGATAATCTTTCCTCCAATGGAAGAATCTAGATCTAAGGTACACTTTGTAGGTCCCCTCTGTTCACACTCTCCTCAGGGCCCTACTGTGAAAGCCCTATTTTCATTTGTCCTCTCATAATGCACCACCTCACACTTATCTGAATTAAACCCTGTTTGCCATTCTTTGACCCAGTTACTCAGCTGACCAAAATACCTCTGTAAATCCTGATATCCCACCTTCACTGTCGATGTCTCTGCCTATTTTAGTGCCAAGTGCAAACTTGCTACCCATGCCTTATACATTCTAATTTTAAATCATTAATGTAGGATGATGGTTAGGGGATTACTGGAGTTAAGGAATTATGTGAATACAGCATATATTAATTCAAATTAGAACAGCCTTTAGTTCCTAATGTTAATTGCAAGCAATCATCAGTTTGAAGTTACAAGGACAGTTTTGCAACCTGGTTCCTATACTCTGAACTCTACCTGTCAGACCTCTTACACTGAAATAAATCAAATATTGTTCCTTTGCTCCCTGCCATTCCAGTCTTCTCTCACTCCCAGTCATGCCTGTCTTCTTCATTAACCTTACTGTGATAAAATGCAATCTCAGCGTCCAGCCCTCACCACCCCCCCCACACTGACCTAGTTAAAAGCCTCCATAGTAGCACCAGCAAATCTGTCCTCAGGTGTAACCTGTCCCTCTTGTACAGGTCACTTCTGTCCCATAAGACATGCCAATGATCCATAAAACCAAATCTCTGCCCCTTCAGTCATGCATTAATCTGTCATATCGTGGCACAGGCAATAAGATAGAGATGACAAAACTCAAGGTTGTGCTTTTGTGACTTTCCCAACTCCTTATTTTCACTCCACCGGACTTTATCCTCCTTTTCCACCTCTGTCGTTTGAACCAATGTGCACCAGAACTTCTTGCTGCTGACCTCCCATTTTCTCCCCCGCACGCCCCTCCCCCACCCAAAGAATGCCCTGCAACTGCCCAGTCACATCCTTGAGGCAATGCGCCATCCTGGGGTTTCACTGGAGCTGTTGAATCTCCTGTCAGTCTCTCTAACTCTTGAATCCCTTGTCACTACTGTCCTTTCTGCTTTCACCCATCCCTGCTGAGTCCCAGGGCTAGTCCTGCTGCCACAGACTTGGCTACCTCTGCCTTCTCCTGACCAGTGAATGTGAAGACTAAATTTGAAAGACTGTGCTTATCTTGGCTCTTGTCCTGCTCAGCCTCTTCCCTAAAGTCTCACGGCCAAAACCATGGCACCTTGACCCCGAATCCTACACGTAGGACTCAAACACAGCCACTCTGCTAGAGCCTGACTTCTTTTTATAACTGCAGGATGTGCTGCTCTTTGAAGCTGTTGTACAAATAGCTGAGGACACATGAAAAATAGGTTGAATAGGATTGGAATGAGTGCACAGCCCTGTTTCACATGATTGGAAATGTCAAATGGTGTTGAAGTGCCACTAAACAGGATGAGAAGATCATGGAAGAGGCGAATGAGATGGATGAATTTCCCGGGACAATTAACTTTGACTTTACAGCTGAACCTTGCTCTTAAGAATAGGATCCATGTGTAATTTGAACCTCATCTCAGAATAAAGCTGCGACAGTCTGACCCAGCTCAAGGTAATAATCAGTGTGGTAATGAACTGATAATTTTAGAATCCTTTAAGAGCCAGTGGCATCATGGCAAATTTATGGTCTGCCTCTTCGAAAGACAACCATCACTACTGAGTTATTATGTCTATAACAGATTCAGATTCATTTGTCACATGTACATTGCAAATGTACAGTGAAATGTATTGTTTGCGTTAACGACCAACACAGCCTAACGATGTGCTGGGGCAGATAGCAAACTTGTCACGCATTCCGGTGCCAACATAGCATGCCAACCATATTCAGCAGAATATCACAAGAAAAAACACAACAACGAAACAAAACATCAACAGCAAAACAAGCCCCTGTCCCACCTTCTCTCACACACAAGCCTCCAAATGAAGGACAGGCTGCCCCCAGGTCTCAGACTTACAGGTACTGGGGCTCCAACGTCCTGTTTTTGGCCAGGACTTGACACGCTGACCTGGGGCATTCTCCGGGCTTAGATTTCCAGACTTGCCACCCTATCTTTGATCTTCAGGCTTCGACCTTTGGACTCGCCAATCCCTGGTCTTTGACCTCTAGCTTTGAACTCTAGACTTCACCAACCTTTGGGTTTCAACCCCAGGGCTCGCCAATCACGGGACTTGTATCTCTGGGCCTGAAACTCTGACTCGCCAACCTGGGGTGTCACCTGCCCTCATTGCTGCTGCCTGCACAGACCTTTGAACCTGGGACTCATTGGCCATAGCCTTTGACAATGGAGCACCCTGACTTCCGACTTCTATCTCCCCTTCATCCCTGTGTCTAACCCTAACTTGTCCCCTAACTCCAAAACCATCCCTACAAACTGGCACTGCCCCCAAAACCATCCCTACAAACCTGAAAAGACAACTGAGTCTGAGCCGACCTCAACAAACATCACAGCTCACTGCCATCTTGTCCAGAGGCCACACTCTGAATGACTGCAGAGATCCAGTAGCCCTGTAATAAAGGCAAAATCCTGATGGCTGTTTGATTTGAAACAACATAAACTTGTTACCCATCCAGGAAAAAGTAGTCCCTTTATTCATGCAGTCCCTTCACAGTGGGATTGGTACTGGATTGGAACAAATTCTAACTAGATCCTTGTATGATTTTTCAGGATAGCTGCTCCTAACATCTCTTTTATATCTTATTTATATTCTCCTAGGTTTATTGGTATCTTCTTTATTGGTATGACGATCCAGATCCTGGATGCTAGTAGGGTGAACTATTAAGGAGGGATTTCCTTTTTAATGATGTCTGTCTTTTTTAGGGTCAGAATTTCGATTTGGATCTTACTATGCCAGTCACATGGTGTTACAGCAACAGCCCTCTCGAGCTGTTGTCTGGGGATATGGTGTAGTGGGAGCAACAGTTAACGTGAGTGTTTGGGGAGATGGTGGCATTTATAGTCGGCAGACTACTGCAGTGAATGAAGGTAAGAAATTCCATTTTGTCGTGTGAAATGTTCGTGAGACTGTTGATCAGTAAAAGTGGTGGGTAGGATTAACGTTTAAAGGGAGAAAGAACCACAGAGGAAATTAAATAATTAAAGAGAATTGGTAAAGGAAATAAGACACACAAAACAAATGTAGTTGAAAATAGAGAAATTTTAAAGGAAATCCAAAAGTTTTCCTGAAATAGTGGGAAAAAAGGGGTCCTACTGGAGCACCAGTGGCGGGGGGTGGGAGGTGTCTACCTGTAAGGCACACTTAACTGACTTAACGGTACAGTGGCACCAACTTAAGTGAATGTAGCAATAATATCACAGTGTAAAGGGATATTCATTCATGGTGGGGAACTTGCTGGAGGTGCAGGGTAACAGCCTAAAGTCCTTAATATCCACAAGCTGGCAGTTTTTAAGACCGACCAACAGTCCTTGGGCACCCAGGAAATCTGCACCAAACAGTGGTCTGGCCAGTTTAGCCAGGATGAAATCCCATGTGTAACATCACCCACTGAAGCCGAGCATCACCTGTCGTGCCCCATAAATCTGGATCCTGCTGCCATTGGCGGCCTCCGATGAGGTTTCATCGCTCTTTGCCTTCTCATCAATAGGCGATGCTGGCAGCACACTCACTTCAGCACCCGTGTCACACAGGAAACGTCACTCTGAAAGGGTGTCCATAATGAACAGTAGAGGTCGTTGGCAGCTGGAACTCGTGGTGTTCACAGACCTCTGATGTCCTGATGCACTAGCACTATTGAAGCTGCAAGGGGGTCGGCATTTCGTAGTGTTCCTACCAAAGCGAGCATGATAAAAACACAGGCCCAGCATCATCTGTTTCACAGCAGCAGGCGTCCTATGTTGGGACCCCAGCTGACTGGGATGGTAGAGGTAGGAAAAGGAGGAGGAATGATACACCACTGCCTGGCTGAGTGTAGACTATCAGCCATTTTACCAAATTGCTTTCATGGGTGCATTAGTGATGGCAATGCGAATTTGATCAGGCATTTTCTGCATGAAGAGTTCTTTAAAAATAAAACAAGGATGGTGGTTTCCCAGGAGAGACAATGTGTGGTCCATTAGTGTTGCCGAGCAACACTGCCACTGGTGTTGGTGGAGATTTCTCACAGAGCAAACTGTGCCTCAGCTTGTACAAACCAAGCAACAGCATTTTGCTCTCAAAACTCTGGCAGTTTCAAAGCAAGTGCATTGGCTGACATGTTCAATAACTCTGGAATCATCCCAGAGCATCGGGGTCACCAACGTAGGTTTTTGCAAACAGAAATGGCAAAGGCGTTCTGTGTTTCAGAAAAGCCCTAGCAACTCATTTTTTGAACAAAAAACTGCACTTAAAGCATGCTGAAAACCCTTTACATAATTATGTCATCACGTCAGATCAGCCTCTAAAAGTGAAACCCCAACTCAATGTTGGTGAATTATGTTCATTTCCACCAATTATGTTACCCTACAATAAAGAAAAAGGATTACTGCTATCTTTGGACTACCTAAAATTTCTAGTAATCTTTCCCCTTCAGCCCGTAGAATGATTGCATTTCTTACTTTAATGGCGAAAAGATGTATTTTACAACATTGGAAAGAGCTTAATGCTCCAACTACCTTTTTTTGGTTTTCTCAGACGATTTTATGTTTGAATCTGGAGAAAATTAGAAGTAACCTTTATGATTCTTCATTTAAATTTGAACAGATTTGGGGACCTTTTATTCGATATTTTCATTTAATGTAATATTTACCCTTCTTGTTTTTTTTCACTGTTTTAATGGAGGTCGGGATTGAGGACGTGATTTTAAGTTTAACTCTGTTTGGTTTCAAGTTAGCCCATTGCTTTGCTTTGCTTTTAGTTAGTGGCACGGTGGGTTTTTTTTTTGGGGTTTTTTTTTCTTTTTTTCCATTGATATATATAAAATCTAGTATACTATTATGTTATCTTGGTTTCTTATGCTTAAATTACATTGTTTGTAGTATTTTCTTTTTGGTATTGTTATCTTTTGGAATTTTATTATACTTTAACATTGTATTAATGTTTATATGGCTTACCTTTTTTGTATACTTATTCAATAAAAAGATTTAAAAAGAAAGAAAGAAAGAAAGAAAAAGGGAAGGAGAGTGCAGGAGGCGTTATGGAAGGCTCCAGAATAAAGAAATAGACTAGAATGTTTAAAAAAGGATAAGCATTTCACTTCTGGTAAAATGTAGACAAAATTGACAAAGTCATGAATACAGGATTAAATGTGTTAAAGTGCACGCAGTATGTTGGCTCCTTGCTGTGTCATGGTATAAATGCTCATGCAAACCAAGGAAGGGGACATAAATCATACCTATCTAAAACAACATGTGAGGAATTCATCAATCTGATTGGACCCAGCACACTGGATCATATTATCGGTGAAGTGAAGAAATACAAGTATTATTCTGTTTCATTGGATTCTACTCCAGATATATAATGTGGACCAGCTGACTTTGACTGTGTGCTACATTTTGCCGTCTGAACCAGTTGAAAAATTTGTGAAGTTCTTGGAAAAAGACAGAAAAAGGCAGAAAGCTTATCTAAAGGTGAACGGTGTTTTTGGATTCCTTCATCAGTTACAGTCATTTACACCTGAAGAGATTGTAAAGAGGTCAACAAATCTTATTAAATCAAATCCGGAAGATCTGGAAGAAAGTATTAATGAAGAATTTGTGCAGTTTACTGAACTGTTGAAAACTGATCTTGCTTCTCATATTGGCGCCAAACGAGACCTTGTAGAGTTACAGTTGTACCATTTGATAACTGACAATTCTTTGGAGTCATGTTTTCCAAATGTAGAAAATGCCTTGCGCATGTATTTGTCACTCATGGTTACCAACTGCAGTGGAGAACGCTCATTTTCAAAACTAAAAAGAATTAAAAATGAACTCAGGAGCACCATGGGTCAAAACAGATTGAACAATCTCACTCTAATTAGCATTGAACATGAACTTCTGCGTGAAATAGACACTCCCAGTATCATCAACAAATTTGCTCATGCTAAATCTAGAAAATCTAACTTTTAAATTGTAGTTTTGTTACTTTTGACATTTGAAATTGATACCTACATGTAAGTAATACTATTACTGAAGTGTCAGACATTTGTCATATTATCTGGCTGTATAGCAAATGAAAAAATTGAATTATTTTACTATGCAAGTAAATAATTTATGTTTTAATACTTTAAGTGCATTTTTAAAATTTAGGGCCCCTTTATAACATACGCTACAGGCCCCGCACTAGCTTAATCCAACCCTGTTTCAAATACCTCAAAGGTATAAGATTAGCACATGCGGGAGGCTCGGTCTTTTTCCTTTGTCTCCAGGCCATGCTTCACAGAACCATTGGAAAATTTGCTCCAGCCACGCACTTTTAGCTAAGTGTCTGTGTGTTGAATATTCAATTTTGTAATCAGAGTAACTCACGAATTTAGAGGTTTGGTCAAATCTTTTACTGTTTATAAATAAATTACTAGCATGCTTATTCGTAACTAGTGTTCATAATCTGTCTCACTCACGAAACCTGTGAACCTGCTTCCTCGTGACATGTACATTCCTTGATAATAAATGTCTTTTGAACTTTGAATGCGATGTTAGCATTCACTTCAAGAGGACTAGAAAATAAAAGCAAGAATCTAATGCTGAGGCCCTGTAAGGTACTGGTGAGGCCTCACTTTCAGTATCGTGAGCAGTTTTAGAATTTAAGAAAAGATGCGCTAACATTGGAAAAGGTTCAGAGGAGTTTCATGAGAAAGATTCTAGGAATGAAAGAGTTATCATACGAACAGTGACGCAAGACTCTGGCCTGTGCTCACTGGAATATAGAAGAATGGGGGGAGGGGAATCTTGTTGAAACCAATCGAATGTTGAAAAGCTTTATAGAGTGGATATGAAAGAGTATGTTTCCTTTGGTTAGGGAGCCTAGGACCAGAGGGCACAGCCTCAAAACAGAAGGACATCCCTTTGGAACTGAGATGAGGAAGAATTTCTTTAACCAGAGTGTGGTGAATCTGTGAAAAATCCTTGCTACAGGCGGCTGTGGGGGCCAGATCACTGGGTGCATTTAAGGTGGAGGTTATTAGGTTCATGATTTATCAGGGCATGAAAGGTTGCAGGGAGAAGCAGGAGGATGGGATTGCAGACATCCCACCCTGCAAAAACTCATTTCAGGGAGGTAGCACCTCCCCCCCCCCCCCGTCGACCTCCAAGGGTGTATGTAATACTTTGTTTAGTGATTTTGTCTAATCTGTAAACCAAGTTGGGTATATGCAGCAAATGTTACATTAAAATATGCACTTATATTGTCATGTTTATTCTATTTCAACTTTAAGAAAGTCTACAGGGAGTTTGGCTTCATCACGTAGGACATCAATAGCATAGCTCCTTGGCAATCGCCTCTGATCTGGGCCGACATTTACGTGCTGGGCGGCACCTAATTAATTAGCTTGTTTATTTCGGCTTTTTTCTTTTTTTCTTTCTTTTTCAATCTTTTTATTAATTTCAAAATACAGAAACAATACATAGCAATAATACAAATAGTAGGAGATATATTGTTGCACTTAAAAAAAGTAATTGCAAAACCAAGTAGTGTAAATTAACAAAGCTCCCAAACATGTAGAACTAACCACGGATAATACAAAGTAAAAAAAAAACTGGGAAAAAAAACATGAAAAAGAAAAAAAAAACAAAACAAAAAAAAACAAACCCCATCCCCAAAGAAAAACAAAATTAATCAACTAAACTAAAAGACTTGGGCAAAACTAACAACTTAAAAATGGAAAAGAAGAAAACCTTAGTGTCGACGACTCCATTCCCCTCCAACAACAGTACAGAGAGATAAAACAAGTTTGGAAATGATCAAATTACATCAAATGAAAATGCTGAATGAATGGCCTCCAAGTTTTTTCAAACTTAATGGAAGGGTCATAAACTGCACTTCTAATTTTCTCCAAATTCAAACACACCATAGTTTGTGAAACCCTTAGGAGGGTTAATCTCTTTCCAATTCAACAAAATGGACCTTCTAGGCATTAAAGTAAGAAATGCAATCATCCTTCGTGATGAAGAGGTTAAATTATTTAAGTCTATCATTGGTAATCCAAAGATAGCAGTAACTGGATGAGGTTGTAAGTCTATGTTTAGGACCGTTGAAATAATATCAAAAATATCTTTCCAATATTTCTCCAACAAGGGACATGACCAGAACATGTGGGTTAAAGAAGCTATCTCGAAATGACATCTGTCACATATTGGATTAATATAAGAGTAATAACGAGATAGTTTATCTTTGGACATATGAGCCCTGTGCACTGCTTTAAACTGTATCAACCTATGCTTAGCACATACAGAGGATGAATTCACCAACTGAAGAATTTTTTCCCATTTATCAGTCGGTATATTAATCTCAAGTTCTCTTTCCCAGTCAGCTTTAATTTTATTAGAAGCATCAGGACATAGATTCATAATTATATTATATATAATTGCTACTACACTTTTCTGAGAGAGATTTAAATCTAAGATTTTTTCCGAAGTGTCCATTGGATATGGGTTTGGAAAATTAGGAGAGACAGTAATTAAAACGTTTCTAATCTGTAGATATCTAAAAAAGTGAAATCTGGGTAGGTTATATTTATTAGAGAGTTGATCAAAAGACATAAAACAGTTATCCAAGAATAAATCGCAAAAAGATATTATACCTTTGGTTTTCCAATCAAAGTAAGCTTGACCCATCGTGGAAGGTTGAAAAAGAAAATTTGATGTAATGGGACTTGCTAGAATAAATTGATTAAACCCAAAAAATCTTCGGAATTGAAACCATATACGTAAAGTATGCTTAACTATTGGGTTGTTCATTTGTTTATATGATTTAAAAGAAGTAAAAGGAAGTAAAGTTCCTAAAACCGAACCCAAGGAAAACCCTTGTAATGAATTAGATTCAAGATTTACCCAATGAGGGTTTAAAGATGCGTCCAAATCTTGTAACCAAAATTTTAAATATCGAATATTAATTGCCCAATAATAGAATCTAAAATTCGGGAGGGCGAGCCCCCCCTCCTTTTTAGATTTCTGTAGATACCTTTTACCTAACCTAGGATTTTTATTCTGCCAAATATATGAGGAAATTTTTGAATCTACGTTATCAAAAAAAGATTTTGGGATAAAAATTGGAACCGATTGGAATATATACAAAAATTTGGGCAAAATGATCATCTTAATAGCATTAATCCGACCAATCAAAGACAAAGAGATTGGGGACCATTTGGTAAATAAAAGTTTAATCTGATCAATTAAAGGTAAAAAATTAGCTTTAAATAAATCTTTATATTTTTTCGTAATTGTTATCCCTAAATATATAAATGAATCAGTAACCAATTTAAATGGTAAACGTCCATAAATAGGTACATGCTTATTTAAAGGGAATAATTCACTCTTACTAAGATTCAATTTGTAACCAGAGAAGTTACTAAATTGAGCTAACAGATCTAGGATAGCAGGAATTGACTTCTCCGGGTTAGAGATGTATAACAACAAATCACCTGCATATAATGATAATTTATGTATTTCGTTTCCACGGGTAATACCAACAATATTTGGCGAGTCACGAATAGCAATTGCTAAAGGTTCAAGAGCAATATTAAATAGTAAAGGACTAAGAGGGCAACCTTGCCTAGTACCACGAAAAAGACGAAAAAAAGGAGATCTATAATTATTTGTACAAACCGAGGCTACCGGGGAGTAATATAACAATTTAATCCAAGATATAAATGTCAAATTAAAATTAAATTTCTCAAGAACATTAAATAAATAAGGCCATTCAACTCTGTCAAAGGCTTTCTCAGCATCTAATGAGATTATACATTCTGGGGTAGTAAATGAGGGGGTGTAAACAATATTCATTAACCTCCTAATATTAAAGGATGAATAGCGATTTTTAATAAATCCGGTTTGATCCATGAAAATAATTTGAGGTAACACCTTCTCCAGTCTAGTAGCTAGAATTTTTGAAAAAATTTTAGAGTCTACATTCAGAAGAGATATCGGTCTGTATGATGCACAATCAGTAGGATCTTTATTCTTTTTAAGAATTAAGGAAATAGAGGCTTCATAAAACGATTGTGGTAATTTACCTAAACTGATTTTACCTAAACTGATTTTTCCTAAACTGATTGCTTCCTTGAATATTCTAGACAACTTAGAAGAAAGAATGGAGGAAAAAAATTTTAAAAATTCCACTGTAAACCCATCCGGACCGGGTGCTTTACCGGAATTCAATGATGAGCTTGCAGTTATTATTTCTTCCTCTGAAATGGAAGTTTCTAATGATAGGGAATCTTCGGATGATAGTTTCGGAAAACTCAATTTACTTAAAAAATCATGCATGAAATTAGAATCATGAGGAAAATCAGAGTGATATAAAGAAGTATAAAATTCTTGAAAGGTTTGGTTTATCCCAACATGATCAACTGTGAAAGTATCATCCTGTTTACGAATCTTAGTAATTTGACATTTAACGCTTGACGCTTGACGTTTAACGTTTGACACTTTTTTCTTAAAGATGTGCTGGGTGCGTTCCGGCCACTGCTGTATTCTTCACGGCCCGGAGGTTGAGGACCACTGAATTATAAGTCACTTAGAAGTCAATAGCATTATAACATTTTAAGTAACATTTGGATGTTAAACACACAGCGCATATTTTCCTCGTATGAACATTTAAAATCATTGCAACACACCAATATCGCTGAATCAGTGGGAGCCCTGGGCTTGTTTTCCTGCAACAACACGGTCCTATCGAGGGGTGATGGGAGACAGCGATACTCGAGGGGGCACACATCAAAGTCGCTGGTGAACGCAGCAGGCCAGGCAGCATCTCTAGGAAGAGGTACAGTCGAAGTTTTGGGCCGAGACCCTTCGTCTTGGTTGGGGACCACTCTTAGCACGAAGAGAGACCAATCGGGATGCTCGCTCTCCCTCTCCCTCTCCCTCTCAAAAAAATTGTATATAATTTCCGGGCGTCAGGGAGCCACTATCGATATGCGGGAGACTCCCGGAACTTCCAGGAGAGGTGGGATGTCTGGGCTTGAGAGGGAAATGGATCAGCCATGATGAAATAGTGGAGCAGACTTGATAGGCCGAATGGCCCAATTCTGCTCCTATGTCTTATGGTCTTTGTAGTCATTGCCTCAATGACTATTATCCAGTTGCACCTACATCTGCCTTAATGAAGTGTTTCAAAAGGCTGCTTATGGCTGGAATTAACTTCTGTCTGATAAAGGACCTGGACCCATGCAATTCACCTTCTACCACAACAAGTCTATGGTGTATGCAATCTCACTAGCTCTCTACTCAGCTTTGTAGACAACAGTAAAGCATGTCAGATTGCTGTTTATCGATTACAGTTTGATGTACAACACCATCGGCTCCTCCGTGCTAATCAACAAGCTTCAAACCCTGGGCCTGCATACCTCCCTCCTCCACTTCCTTATTGGGAGACTACAGTCGGTGCTAATTAGTAATAATATCTCCTTGCTGACTCTCAACACAGACACACCTCAAAGATGTGTGCTTAGCCTACTGTTGTACTCTCTATACATTCATGACTATGTGGCAAGCTCAAGTGCCATCTATAAATTTGCAGTTGACACCACTATTGTTGGTAAAATCTCAGATGGTGATGAGGAGGCATACAGGAGTGAGATAGATTGGCTGGTTGACAGGGTGAGTAGTTTTAAGTTCCTAGGTGTCAGCATCTTGGAGGATCTATCCTGGATCCAACACAACGATGCAATCATGAAGAAGGCACACCAGTGGCTCAAGGACCTTGTGAAGATTTTGTACGCCACCAAAGACTCTTGCAAATTTCAGTCGATGTAAGGTGGAAAGCATTGCACCTCAGCCTGGTGCAGTGGCTGCAATGCACAAGATCGAAAGTGGCTGCAGAGGGTTGTGAACAAGGGCAACTCTCCCCATCAATGAGGACATCTTTTAAAGGCGGTGCTTCAACAAGGTGGCTTCCATCATTAAAGACATGCACTCTTCTCATTACTACCACCAGGGTACAGGAGCCGTAACACTCAGTGATTCGGCAAAAGCTTCTTCCCCTCCACCATCAGTTTTTTGGCAAGTCCATAAACCCATGAACTCATTACTCTTTTTGTTTGCTCTACTGATTTTGTAATTTTATGTCTTTGCACTGCACTGCTGCTGTAAAACAACAAACTTCATGCCATAAGACAGCGATAATATACCTGATTCTGACTCTGAGAGATTGGATGGGCTGGGTTTATTCTCACTGAAATGTAGGAGAACCAAGGGCTGACCTTGCAGAGGTTTATAATATTATGAGGGGCATAGATAGGATCGATAATTAGTCTTTTTCTTCAGGGCAGGGGTGTCTAAAGCCAGCGGGCACAGGTTTAAGCTGGGAAGGGTGACTTGAAGGAGTTCTGAGGGATATGTTTTTCAGAGGATAATGGTTATTTGGCTGCAAGAGGAGGAGGCAGATTCTGATAAGTGCAAAGTGTTGCCCTTTAGGAAGTCGAATTATTTCTGTAAACTATTTGGAAGTACATATATAGGGCAAGGCTAGTAAATTTGCAGATGTTACAAAAAGTAGCTGGTGTGGTAGACAGTGAAGAAGGTTATTAAAAATTACAGGGGAATCTTGATCAGCTGGGTATGTGGGCTGAGGACTGGCAAATGGGTTTCAATTCGAAGGTGTGAAGTGTTGCAGTTTGGGAAGTCAGACTATGGTAGGATTTATACGGTGAATGAACGGGTCCTAGGGGGTGTTGTAGAATAGAGGGACAATAGAACTTGTTCACTGAAAGTAGTGTCAGAAGTAGGCAGGGTGGTGAAAAGGCATTTAGCATGCTGGCCCTCAGTCAGGACATTGAGTAGAGGCTTTGGCATGTTACGTTGCAGTTGTACAAGATGTTGGTGAGGCAGAATTAGAGTACTGTGTGCAGTTTTGGTCACCACTTAAACGAAAGACATTACTCAACTGAGAAGAGTGCAGGGATTTATGAGGATTCAAGAGCCTGAGTTATAGGAAGACGTTGGACAGTCTAGGACTTCATTCCTTGGAACATAGGAGGTTGAGGGTGACCTTACGAAGGTGTATAAAGTCATGAGGGATATGGATAGGGTGAATGTACATATTATTTATCCCAGGGATGAGGAACTAAAAATTTGAGAGTATAGGTTTCAGATGTAAGATTCAAAAAGGACACCTTCTTCATATACAGGTGTCCCCTGCTTTTCGAACGTTCGCTTTACGAAACCTCACTGTTACAAAAGACCTACATTAGTACCCTGTTTGCGCTTTCAGAAGCTGTTTTCACTGTTACGAAAAAAATTCAGCGCGCGATAAAAAATACAGCGCGCGAAAAAAAGCAGCGTGCGCCCCGAGCAGCCGCTCTCCCCCGGATTCGGAACGGCATTCTCGCCAGCATTGCTTAATCAGGTGCCTGTGAGCAGTCGTTTGCAAGATGAGTTCTATGGTATCGGAAAAGCCTGAAAGAGCTCGTAAGGGTGTTACACTTAGCGTAAAACGAGACATAATTAAGCGTTTCGATCGTTGTGAACGAAGCAAGGACAAAATGAGTTTGGCTTGTGGAAGCTGACGAAGATGATGTTGATGAGGTTTTGGTATCCCATGACCAAGAACTGACAGATGAAGAGCTGATGCATTTGGAAGAGGAAAAGATAACAATCGAAACCGAATGAGTAGTGATAAAGTACGACTTTAATTTTGAAAGGGTACGTAGGTTTAGGGGATATTTGCAAGATTCTTTGAGTCCTTACAAAGAACTGTATGATAGAAAAATGCGCGAGGCTCAGCAGTCAAGCAAGCCTTCCACATCAACCACAGCAGACAACGAACCCTGACCTTCGACATCGAGGTGGGTAGTCATAAGAGAAGATGAGCTGCCTGCCCTGATCGACGATGAGATGACACCCCCGTGTCCCACCACCCCAACACCCGGGCCCGGACAGATACTGTACAGATTCGTGGAGAATGCAGCAGTAGCCGGGAGGCACACAGCACATCTTTAAGAAAAAAGCCAAAATAAGCATGCTAATTAATTAGGTCCCACCCCACACGCAATTAATTAGCATGTTTATTTCGGCTTTAAGATGTGCTGGGTGCGTCCCGGCTACCGCTGGACCCCTGCGTGCTTCGCGGCAATGTATCAGTTGGTGGCCCGGAGGGTGGGGGCCACTGCACCACCCAGCCTGCGACGACTCAGTCTAACACACCATCATCAGTGTGCTCGGTGCGGAACCAATTCCGGTAAGAGATACTACACTGTACATACATTATTTCTACTTTATTTCGGCTGTGTATTTTTACGTGTTATTTGGTATGATTTGGCAGCTTCATAGCTTAAAGGTTACTGGAGAGCGCTTGCGTTGTGTTTTTGCCAACAGCGCTTGCGTGAGATTTTCGCTACAGAGATTTGTGCCGGCAATGATTGTGGAAAAGTATAGGCTGTGTATTTATGATATCATTCCTGCTTTTACTATATATTACTGTTATTTTAGGTTTTATGTGTTATTTGGCATGATTTGGTAGGTTATTTTTGGGTCTGCGAACGCTCACAAAATTTCCCCATATAAATAAATGGTAATTGCTTCTTCGCTTTACGACATTTCGGCTTACGAACCGTTTCATAGGAACGCTCTACCTTCGGATGGCGGGGGAAACCTGTATAGGACAATCTGCCAGAGAAAATAAGCACATAGGGTGAATGCATGCAGCCTGTTTGCCCTCACGTTGGGTGAGACTAAAACTGGAACTCATAGGTTTAGGGTGAAAGGTGAAATATTCTATGGAAATTTGATGTGATTTTGTTTTCACTCCATGGTGTGAGTGTGAACTGAGCTGCTAGCTGAAATGGTAGATGCGGGATCAATTGTAACATTCAAGAGGTTTGTTTGGGCATATGGATGAGCGGTCCAGGTGGGCCGGAGATCAGGTTTGCATGGACTGGATGGACTGTTTATTGCTGTATGACTACGTTTAAACAACGTTTGGATGAGTACATGAATAAAAGCAGTTCAGAGGGATATAGGTCAAATGTGGGCAAATGGGACTTGTTGGGTGGGCACTGTGGTTAGCATGGATGAGTTGGGCCAAAGGGCCTGTTTTCTTGTTGTCTGACTCTGTAACTTACTTGGAAGGTATTATCCAATTCTGCAGGGAGCGCTCATGGAGTGAGGTCGCTTCTGGCTTCTGGCTTCGCTCCATTCCCGTTACCTTTTTTCTAACCTATGATCTCCCTTACTTAACCAATTTTTACCTACACCAGAAAATTTATTTTATCCTATTGATTTTTTCTTGAACTGCAACTCTGGAATCTAAAGAAATTAGTACAAAATCCAAAGCCAAAGACGGGAAAGATTCCGACGGGAGCAGAGGAAAAAGAAAAGGTGACTCTTTGAAGTTTTTAGAGGAAAAATTCGAGGAACAACGTCAAAATCTATCTGAAAGTTTATCTGATAAACTTGAACAACAATGTCAAAGTGTTAATGAAGACTTAAAATCAATCACGGAAACTCTGAAATCCCTGGATTGTGAAGTTCAAGAACATCGAAGTAAAATCTCTGAACTGGATATTAAATCTCAGAAGACGGATTCATAAGTGGAGAACTTGGAGCAGAATTTAGCTTCGACCATTAAACAACTGCAACATTTTAAATCCAAAGTCATCGATCTTGAAAATCGATCGAGAAGACAGAACTTACGTATAATTGGTCTACCCGAGGATGTTGAGGATGGAGACCCTTCAATATTCTTTGCTCAACTTTTAAAGGATACGTTCAGCTCAGTATTTCCAAATGAGCCTCCATTGCTTGACCGCACCCATCGTATATTGTGGCCAAAGCCGGCATCTGCCGAATCAAAACCGAGACCAATTATTCTTCGTTTCCATTACATTAATGTTAAAGAACAGCTTCTCCAGACTGCTCGTCGGCAAGGGATGATCAATTATTGTCAGCATTCCTTCAGAATAGTTCAAGATTACAGTCCTGAAGTGATGAAAGAGCAATTGACTTTTAAACCTCTGATGTCGGAATGTTATCAAAAAAATCTCAAACCAGCATTATTGTACCCTGCACGCCTAAGAACTTCTCTTCCTGATGGATCTCGTCGTATCTTCCATTCCACAACCGCTGCTCAAAGCTTTTTGGATGACAACTACTCATCTGATATGGACACCGCCCTTTAATTAATGTTCTGTGCTCTCAGTATCAGCTTTTTTTCTGGTGTTTTAAAAAAAATAACAAACTTTCTATTACCGTACGATGAAGGTTTTTTATAAGCTCAAGATTTTTGTTTTGTGCTTAGTACTATAGATATTATTTTACAACTTATCTAAAAAAGTCTTTTCTCGCGAATAATGTTACTTTTCCTTAGTTAATTTTTTTTAACTATTTGATTTCCGATATTATCACTAACGATTTGATCTGACGATCAATTTTAGTTATATGTTCTTTATTTTTGCTTTTGTATAATTAAAATGGCGGTTTGTTTTTCTTTTTGCATAATCTCCTTTGTTCTTTTTGTGCATGCCATGTTCTTACGTTTCTTCTTCCCATAATCCCCCTTCTTTTGTTGGAAGTGATATTTTATTCATTTTCATTTATAATTAGGTAATCATACATACTGATACTAACTTTTTCTTATTTATGTACTTTAGAAATTATACTATGTAGATTATTGTAGTGTAGTGTTTAATTTTTCTATATCGGTTTTCGGGGGGTCATCTATATAACATATATCTTTGGAGTTGCCTCCTGCATAAATGGGGTTAGATTTAGTATTAGCTAATTCTTTCTTCAGCCTTCTCTGGCTTAGTTCGAGGTTCTTAGGGATGGAGGGTGGGGGAGTTTTTTTCTTTATTAATTTTTTCTATTGGGCTGATTTAGTACTACAAAGATGTCTGGAGTGTTGGGATTTCCGGTTCCTCTCTGATCATGTATCCCTTTTCTGATTTCATGAGTTCACATTATGATTAACCATTTACACACCAAAGGGTTAATGCTAAATTATGGCTCACATTATTAATTTTGTCTCTTGGAATACAAATGGCTTAAACCATCCAATAAAATGGAAAACGATTTTCAAAGTATTCCAAAGACTGAATCTCATATTATTTTTGTACAAGAAACTCATGTAAGGAAAGAGGATAATCAACACTTCTTTAAGTTCTGAAAGGAAGAACAATACCACTCGAACTCCCAAGCCAAAGTTAAAGGCGTTTCAATTTTTATAGATCCCTCAATTATGTTTACCCATCAAGACATTATCTCAGATCCTAATGGTAGATTTCTGCTAATTACTGGGTTACTTTTTAATAAAAAGGTTGTTATGGTTAATGTTTATGCTCCAAATGTGATTATCCTGAATTTTTTAAGCACATAATCACTTCCTTTCCTAACTTAAATGAGTATATGTTGATAATGGGCGGTGACTTTAATTTATGTTTAAATCCCATATTGGACAGATCCATAGGTAGTCCGGCTTTACCGAATAAGTTGGCTACTCTTATTAACTCTTTTATGATTGATTCTGGGATTTCAGAAATTTGGAGATTTCTATACCCAAAGGACAAAGAATTCTCATTCTTTTCACATGTTTATCATTCTTATTCTCGAATTGACTATTTTTTTATTGACTCTCGATTAATCCCATCTGTAATTGATTGTAATTACAACATTATCGCCATTTCAGATCATGCTCCAAAGAAACTTTCTATCAAGTTAATGGATACTTCTTCTACTAATAGACAATTGGCGATTTAACCCTATTTTGCTTCAAGACTTGGACTTTGTTAAGTTTATGAAGGGACAGATTGATTTCTTTTTTTCAACTAATACTACGGAAGAAGTTTCCAATGGAACTGTATGGGATGCTTTTAAAGCTCATATCCGTGGTCAGATTACTTCCTATTCGGCTGGTTTGAAAAAATGTACTAAGAATGAAATACTCGTTGGTTGATAAAATTAAAGAAATTGATAAAAAAAAATACGCTATTGCTCCTAGTAAGGAGCTGTATAAACAGAGAGTTGAACTTCAAATGGAACATAGTTTACTATTAACATCCTCGATTGAAAATCAACTAATGAGAACTAAAAGTGAATTTTATATTCATAGTGATAAACCGAGTAAACTATTGGCTAATCAACTGAAATTTGCTTTGGTTAAACGTCAAATTACTAAGATTCGTAACCACGATGATACTTTGACAGTTGATCATGACGAGATAAACAAAACCTTTCAAGAATTTAATACCTCTTTATGTCACTCTGATTTTCCTCATGATTTTAATATCATGCATGATTTTTTAAGTGAACTGAATTTTCCGAAATTATCACCCGAAGACTGCTTATCATTAGAAACTCCTATTACAGAGGAAGAAATAACAACTGCAATCTCATCAATGAATTCTGGTAAAGCACCTGGTCCGGACGGGTTTACAGTGGAATTTTTAAAATCCTTTTCCTCTATTCTCTCTCCGTGGTTGTCTAGAATATTCAAAGAAGCGATCAGTTTAGGTAAATTACCACAATCGTTTTATGAAGCCTCTATTTCCTTAATTCTTAAAAAGAATAAAGATCCTACTGATTGCGCATCATATAGACCGATATCTCTTTTGAATGTAGATTCAAAAATTTTAGCAACTAGGTTAGAGAAGGTATTACCTCAAATTATATCTATGGACCAAACTGGATTTATTAAAAACCGTTATTCATCTTTTAATATTAGAAGGTTAATGAATATTGTTTATACCCCTTCATTTAATATTCCGGAATGTATTATCTCATTAGATGCTGAGAAAGCCTTTCACAGAGTTGAAAGGCCTTATTTATTTAGTGTGCTCGAGAAATTTAATTTTAGTTTGATATTTATATCTTGGATTAAATTGTTATATCATACCCCAGTAGCTTTGGTTTGCAGTAATAATCAAAGATCTCCCTTTTTTCGTCTATTTCGTGGTGCTAGGCAAGGATGCCCTCTTAGTCCTTTACTATTTAATATTGCTCTTGAACCTTTAGCAATTGCTATCTGTGACTTGCCCAATATTTTTGGTATTACCCACAGAAATGAAATACATAAATTATCAGATGATTTGTTACTATATATCTCTAATCCAGAGAAGTCAATTCCTATTATTCTAACTTTGTTGACTCAATTTAGTAATTTTTCTGGCTATAAATTAAACCTTAATAAGTGTGAATTATTTCCCCTAAATAAGCAGGTACCTATTTATGGATGTTTACCATTTAAATTGGTTACTGACTTGGTTATATATTTAGGGATTATAATTACGAAAAAGTATAAAGATTTATTTAAAGCTAATTTTTTTACCTTTAATTGATCAGATTAAACTTTTGTTTACTAAATGGTCACCAATATCTTGGTCTTTGATTGGTCGGATTAATGCTATTAAGATGATTATTTTGCCTAAATTTTTATATGTATTTCAATGGGTTCCAATTTTTATTCCAAAATCTTTTTTTGATAATGTTGACTCAAAAAATTTCCTCATATATATGGCAGAACAAAAATCCTAGGCTAGGTAAAAGATATTTACAGAAATCTAAAAAAGGGGGGGTGGGGTTAGTGCTCCCGAATTTTAGATCTTATTATTGGGCAATTAATATTCGATACTTAAAATTTTGGTTACAAGATTTGGATGCAACTTCAAGTCCACATTGGGTAAATCTTGAATGTAATTCATTACAAGGGCTTTCTTTGGGTTCGGTTTTAGGAACTTCACTTCCTTTCATTTTTTCTAAACTGTATAAACAAATGAATAATCAAATAGTTAAGCATACTTTACGTATATGGTTTCAATTCCGAAAATTTTTTGGGTTGAATCAATTTGTTTTAGCAAGTCCTATTATATCTAATTTCCGTTTTCAACCTTCCACTATGGATCAAAGGTATAGTACGATTTCGTGATTTATTTTTGGATAATTGTTTTATGTCTTTTGATCAACTTTCTAATAAATATAATTTACCCAGATCTCACTCTTTTAGATACCTACAGGTTAGAAACTCTTTAATTACTGTTTCTCTTAATTTTCCACACTTATAGCCAATGGATATTTTGGAAAAAATTTTAGATCTAAATCTCTCTCAGAAAAGCGTTGTAGCAATTATTTATGATATAATTATGAATTTATGTCCTGATGTATCTAAAAAAAATTAAAACTGATTGGGAAAGAGAACTTAAGATTATTATATCGATTGAAAAATGGGACCAAATTCTTCATTAGGTAATTCATCCTCTATATGTGCTAAACATGTGTTGATACAGTTTAAAGTAGTGCACAGGGCTCATATGTCCAAAGGTAAATTATCTCGTTATTACTCATATTAATCCAATATGTGATAGATGTCATTCCGAGATAGCTTCTTTGACTCACATGTTTTGGTCATGTCCTTTGTTGGAAAAATATTGGAAAGATATCTTTGATATTATTTCAACGGTTTTGAATATAGACTTACAACCTCACCCAATTACTGCTATTTTTGGGTTACCAATGATAGAATCAAATCATTTAACCTCTTCAGCTCGTCGGATGATTACATTTCTTACTTTAATGGCTAGAAGATCCATTTTGCTGAATTGGAAAGAGATTAACCCTCCTACTATATTTCACTGGTTTTCACAAACTATGTTGTGTTTAAATTTGGAAAAAATTATCAGTGTGGTGTGGTTTATGAAATTAAATTTGAAAAAACTTGGAGGCCATTTATTCAGCATTTTCATATGATGTAATTTGACCATTTTCAAACTTATTTTACTTCTCTGTAATGTTGGTTGTGAGGAACGGAGTCGTTGACACTAAGGTTTTCTTTTCTCCCATTTTTTACGATGTTAAAACAGCCCAGGTCTTTTTTTAGTTTAGTTGATTAATTCTGTTTAGAATAGTTTTTTTTTGAGGGTTTTTTAAAAATTTTTTTTCTTTTTTCATGATTTTTGTCCAGATTTTTTTTTTGTTCTGCATTATTCATTGGTATCCTATATGATTGGGAGTTTTGTCAATTGAGTACTATTTGGTTCTATAATTACTCATGTTAAGTATAACAGTGTATTCCCAATAACTTTGTACTATTATTATGTTATGTTTATATTTTATGAAACTAATAAAAAGATTGAAAAAGAAAGGAAGGTATTAAATATGGTATAATACTTGTGTTGGGCTCTGAATGAGGGGAGGAGGCTTTGTGGTGCCTATTATGCCATGAATGCACAGCTCCCACTACACTCCCGTGGGCTTTTCAGTAATATTTCTGCTTTCATTTTCAGTTGTATCTCCTGGTGGTGGTAATGCTGGTGTCTGGAAAGTTCTGCTCGATCCTTTTCGTCCAGGTGGCCCGTTTTCGGTTATTGCAGAACAGAGGATCTCTGAGGCTACGGACAAGATTATTCTAGAAGATGTGTATTTTGGAGATGTCTGGCTGTGTGGCGGGCAAAGCAATATGGAGATGACAGTGTTACAGGTAATGTTCCTGGTGCTTTATGAGTTCTATGACAAACAATTTAAACATAGTTTAAAACTAGAACTTGGCAGGGGATGGGAACCAAAACACTGTGTCAGAAACAGGGAGGGATTGAGAAGAAGGTAGATGTCCTGACCGGTAAATCTGTATTGAAGAACAAGCAGGAGCAATAGAAAGGTTGTTTATTTTAACGTTGGGATTATTGAGGGTAAGGGGAGATGAATTTAGAACATGATATTGTGGCTTTATAGAGACTTGGTTGAGAGAGGGACAGGACTGGATGTTTAATGTTCCAGACTTTCAATGTTTTTGAAAAGATAGAGAAGGAGATAAAAGGGGGGGAATTGTACTATAAATCAGGGCAATGTCACAGCTGCTCTCAGTGGGACTCAATGGAAGGCTCATCTACACAGTCTATATGGGTAGAACTCAAAAATAGAAAAGGTTCAATCACTGTCACGGGACTATACCACAGAACTACAAAAGCCAGTGTAACATTGTGGACAAATATGCAGGCATATTAGGGACGGGTGTAAAAACCCATAGGGTTGTTGTCAATGGGTGACTTCAATTTCCTCAAAATAGGCTGGGACCTCTTTAGTGCAAGAGGTTTGATGGGGTAAAATCAAAGAAAGGATGTTCTGGCATTAGACAGTCCATAGGAGGTTCAGAGAATGACAAGTTTAACATATGATGAACTTTTGATGACTCTGGGTCTGTACTCGCTAAAGTTCAGAAGAACGGGGCCAGGGGAATTATTGAAACCTATCGAATATTGAAATGCCCAGATAGTGGACGTGCAGAGGATGTTTTCAATAGTGGAAGAGCCTAGGAACAGAGAGTATGGCCTCACAATTGCAGGATGTCCTGCTAGAACAGAGATGAGGAGGAATTTCTATAGCCAGAGGTTGGTGAATCTGAGGAATTAGTTTCCACAGATGACTGTGGAGGTGATGATATTGAGTACGTTCTTGATTGGTAACGGCGTCAAAGAATATGGGGAGAAGGCAGGAGAATGGAGTGGAGAGGAACATTAAATCAGCCGTGATCAAATGGCAGAGCAGACTTGATAGGCTAAGCGACCAAATTCTTCTCCAATGTCTTATGTTCTTAGGGAATTTGTCAGATGTATTCAAGAGTGTTTCTTAAATGAGTGTGTGGATAGTCCAATAAGAGGAGAGGATCATACTGGACCTGATGTTGAGACGTGATCCTGACTAGGTGACTGACCTTTCTTTGGGAGAACATTTCATAGAACATTACAGCACAGAAACAGATCCTTCGGCCCATCTAGTCTATGCAGAACCATGAGTCCGCCAAGTCCCATCAATCTGCACTTGGATCATAGTCCTTCTACCCCTCCCATTCATGTACCTATCCAAATTTCTCTTAAATGTTTAAATTGAACCTGTATCCATCACTTGCGCTAGCAGCTCATTCCACACTCCCACCACCCTCTGAGTGAGAAGCTCCCCCTCATGTTCCCCTTAAACATTTCACCTTTCATCCTTAGCTCATGACCTTCAGTTGTAGACTCACCCAACCTCAGTTGAAAAAGCCTGCTTGCATTTACCCTTTCTATACCACTCATAGTTTTGTATACCTCTATCAAATCTCCCCCAAATCTTCTACGTTCCAAAGAATTAAGTCCTGACCTATTAATCTTTCCTTATAACTCGGGTCCTCCAGTCCCAGCAACATACTTGCAAATTTTCTCTGTATTCTTTCAACCTTATTTACATCTTTCCTGTAGGTAGGTGACCAAAACTCCACACAATACTCCAAATTAGGCTTCACCAACGTCTCGTACAATTTTAACATAACATCCCATCTCCTGTACTCAGTAAATTGATTTATGAAGGCGAATGTGCCTAAAGCTTTCTTTACAACCCTATCTACCTGTGATGCCACTTTGAAGAAATTATGGATCTATATTTCCAGATCCCTTTGTCTGACCACAGTGAGTGTCCTACCGCTCACCATGTAAGACCTACTCTGTCAAGCTTTTATAGTCTTCTTCGCTGTCCACTAAACTCTGAATCCTGGTGTTATCCGCAAATTTGCTGATCCAGTTAACCACATTATCATCCATATCAGTGATATAAAATGCATACAACAATGGACCCAGCACTGACCCCTGCAGCACACCACTCGTCACAGGCCTCCATTCAGACATCTACTAATACTCTCTGGCTTCTCCCGCAAAGCCAATGTCTAATCCGATTTACTGCCTCATCCTGAATGCCAAGTAACTAAACCTTCTTCACCAATCTTCCATGCGGGACTTGTCAGAGGCCTTACTAAAGTTTATATCCACTGCCTTGTCTTCATCAATTTTCCTGGTAACTTCCTGGAAAAACTGTAAGATTGGTTAGATATGACCTACCATGGACAAAGCCGTGTTGACTATTCCTAATCATTCCCTTTCTATCCAAATACTAACACATCTGGTCCCTTATAATACCTTCTAATAACTTTCCCACTACTAATGTCAAACTCACCAGCCTGTGACTTCCTGACTTATTCTTAGCTTTTTTTAAACAACAGGACAACATTAGTTATCCTCCAATCCTCTGGCTGAGAATGTTGTAAACTAGAGCAACTGCGATGTCTGCACAGGGTCCGAGAGTACATCTTGTCCGGCCCTGGGGATTTGTCCACCCTAATTTGCCTCAAGACGGCAGACCCTGTAATCTGCAAAGGATCCATGACCTTCCTGCTGTTTTGCCTCACTTCTATGGGCTCTGTGTCCATCTCCCAAGTAAATACAGATGCAAAATATTAGTTTAAAATCTCCCCCATCTCTTCCGACTCCACGCATAGATAACCTCTCTGATTTTGCAGAGGACCAATTTTGTCCCTTGCTATCCTTTTGCACTTAACATATCTGTAGAAGCTCCTTCACCTTGTCTGCTAGGGCAAACTCATGGCTTCTTTTATCCCTCCTGATTTCCTCCTTAAGTCTTCTCTTGCAATTCTTGTACTCCTCGAGTACCTCATTTGTTCCTGCCTGCCTATACCTGCTAGGAATCGCCTTCTTTTTCTTAACTAGGACCTCAATATCTGTGGAAAGCTGTATTTACTTGGGAGATGGACACAGAGCCCATAGAAGTGAGGCAAAACAGCAGCAAGGTCATGGATCCTTTGCAGATTACAGGGTCTGCCGTCTTGAGGCAAATTAGGACTTGTTATCCTTGCCTTTTATTCTGACAGGAACATACAAACCCTGTACTCTGAAAACTTCACCTATCCTTTTCCATATTACCTTGAAACTAATGGCATTATGATCACTAGATGCATAGTATTCTCCAACACAAACTTCTGTCACCTGTTCTGTCTCATTCTCTAATAGGAGACCAAGTATCACATACTGTCTTGTTGAGACTTCTACGTACTGATTAAGGAAACTTTCCTGAACACATTTGACAAACTCTTTCCCATCTAGTCCTTTTACAGCATAGGAGTCCCAGTCAGTCTGTGGAAAGTTAAAATCACGATTATCAAGGAAGGATGAGGCAACTGTGGCTCACAAGAGAATTCAAAGACAGTGTAAAAGCAAATGAGAGGGACATAGATCAGTTGGAGCATTGGGCAGAGGAATGGTAGATGGAACTTAATTCAGAGAAATGTGAGGTAATGCACTTTGAGCAGTAAAATTTTGGTAGGACACAGTAAATGGAGGTATCTTAGGAGCACTGATGTAGTATTTGGATAGAGAGGGACTGATTAAGGATTGTCTGTATGGCTTTTTTGCATGATAGGTCATGCCTAACAAATCTTGGAGTTTTTCGAGGATGTTACCAAGAATGTTGACGAAGGCAAGGATGTAGATGTTGTCTACATGGACTGTAGCAAGGCATGGTCTGCATAGGAGGTTGGTCAGGGAGGTTCAGTTGCTTGGCATTCAAGATCAGGTAGTAAATTGGATTAGTCACTGGCCTGTTGTTTGTCATCTATATTAATGATCTGGATGATAATGTGGTTAACTGGATTAGCAAATTTGTGGATGACACCAAGATTGGCGGTGTAGTAAACAGTGAGGAAGACTATCATGACTTGCAATAGGATCTGGACCAGCTGGAAAAGTAGGCTAAAAAATAAGAGATGGAATTTAATGCAGACAAGTATGAGGGTGTTGTGCTATGTATGGACAAATGCTAGTAAGACTTACACAGGGAGTGGTAGGGTACTAAGGAGTGCGGTAGAATAGAGGGATCTGGAAATACAGATCCATGATTCCTTGAAAATGGTGTCACAGGTAGATAGGGTCATAAAGAAGGCTTTTGGCACTTTGGCCTTCATAAATCAATGCCTTGAGTACAGGAGATGGGATTTTATGTTGAAATTGCATAAGATGTTGGTGAAGCCAAATTTGGAGTATTGTGTGCAGATTTGGTCACCTACCTGCAGGAAAAACATAAATAAGATTGAAAAAGTGTAGAGAAAATTTACAAGGAGGTTGCCAGGACTTGGGGACATTAGTTATAGGGAAAGGTTGAGTAGGTTAGGAATTTATTCCCGAGAACATAGAAGATTGAGGGGAGATTTGATGGAGGTATACAAGAATTCTGAGGGTATAGATAGGGTCAATGCAAGTAGGCTTTTCCCACTGAGGTTGGGTGAGACTACAACTAGAGGTCATGGGTTAAGGATGAAAGGTGAAATGTTTAAGGGGAACATGAGGGGGGGGAATCTTCACTCAGCGGCTGGTGAAAGTGTGGAACGAGCTACCAGCGCGTGGTGGATGCGGGTTCGATTTCAACATTTAAGAGAAATTTGGATAGGTACATGATGGGAGGGGTATAGAGGGCTATGCTCCAGCTCCAGGTTGATGGGACGAGGCAGAATCATAGTTGGGCATGAACTAGATGGGCCGAAGGGCCTGGTTCTGTGCTGTTGTGTTCTATGACACAACCTTATGTTTCTTGCAACAGTCTGCAATCTCCCTACAAATTTGCTCCTCTGAATCCTGCGGACTGATGTGCTATTAATGTGGTCATTAATCCCAGTAATGTGGTCATACCTTTCTTATGACTCAGTTCTACCCATAAAACACTTGCTGCCTTTACTCAGCACCCCAGTCCTCGTGTTTTTGTGTGTGGTTAGGTCTCCTGGCTTTGTTTCCACTTAAAAGAAATGGCTTTTTGGCAGCAACTCTTCCATGAAGACAAAACTTCTCTGGACTGTAGAGGGGTGTATCTGGGTTTCAGTGGTTTCCGAGATTTCAGATCTGATAGCTTTGCTGGACTTCTTCTGACTTGGAAGGGATGTCAGTTTGGTATATCTCTTCTCTCCTGCACTCAGTTTCTATGGCTGACCACTACATTTCTGGGCCTAAATAAACCTTGCCCATTTCTTTGTGCTTCTTCAGAAGAGCTTGGACAGCAGATCTTGTAACTCCTGTCTGCCATAACATTTCTGCTTGAGAGAGACCTTGCTTACGCAGGCTAACCACCTTGTGTGTTGTTGCTATGCTCACTCTTGCTGTGGTATAATAATTGATGATTTGAAGGTTAACTGTCATATCTGTCAAACCCTCACCTTTTAGTTTGATTGTACTTCACTCGGTTTGATTCCTTCCACACCCATTTCTGTTTCAGTTAATCAGTTTAGTTCATTCAACCCATTATGTCATTGATCATGAGCACCTGTTTGTTATCTTTGTTTAATCACGCACTGGGCTAGAGACCTACAAAGTCGTCAAGTTTTTATTTGATAAATGATAAATTTATTTAACAAAATACATATTTTTCTCTGTAACAATTAATTTTTTTGGAAAATGAATGCTTGGAAATCTAAGATTTGCTCTTTTCTATTGACACACTAATGCAGAAGGCAAAATATAAACATCTGAAACAAAATGTATATAAAAATCTGGAGTGCCTAAGACTTTTGCGCAGTACTGTATAAGATTATCATAGATAGACAGACAGCGGTATCTTTTTCCCAGAGTCAAAATGCCTAATACCAGAGGACACGTATGTAAGTTGGGATGGGGTGGGGGTGTAAGTATAAAGCACTTCCACGTTTCTCTCCACAGTAAATACAAATGAAAAATATTAGGAGCTTGCCCACCTTTTGTTGCTCCACACCTAGACGACTACAGACTGCTGGTAAATGGGATGAGTATTGACTGGTACTTGATTATTGGCATGGGCACAAAGGGCTGAAAGATTTATTTATGTGCTGCATAACTCTAATCTTCAGAATTTATCAGTAATTGTGCTGGCAGGAATGGAGGTGCCCATTTTGTGAGACTGCCCTTGCTGCTGCCATTTTGTGAACTGTTTGATGAATTGGTTCTTGCTCTGGGATAACTTAATCAGAGCAGTTGAATGTGGACACAATGAGCTTCTGCTAATGATCTGCTAAATTTGAGAGAAGCTGTTTATTAGGAAGAATAGCAGGCTTGCAAAAGGAACAGCTGTGATCTGGTTGGCTGGCCCCAGTGTTTGGGTGACCCGGAAAGTTCTACTCAACACTGTATCGCTAAATAAATAACTTCCCCATCACTGGTATCAGGCTGAACAGCTTGTAGTTCACTGGCTTCTCTTTGCTACCTTTAAACAATGAAACAACATTACCCATCTTTCAGTCTTCGGGAACTGACAATGAAACAAATTTCAGAATGAGCCCCTGCAATTTCCTCTCCAGCCTCCCACAAGGTCCAAGATACACTTGATTAGGCCCTGGGGATTTATCCACTTCATGTACTGTAAGGCTACAAATACTGTACCTCCTTCCCGGTAGTAAGAATTTTCTCTAAAACATCTCTATTTTTCCCTTACTTCTTGAGTAATCATAAATTTCTCCTCAGTAAACACCAGAGAGAAATATTTGTTAAAAATCCCACCCATCCCCTGTAGGTCACATCATAACATGCTGATCTCTAAGGGGACCTACTCTATCCCTAGCCATCCTTTTTACTCTTAACATGGTTATAGAACATCTAGGGATCTTCCTCAACCTTGCCTGCCAGATCCATACCATTTACCTTTTGCCTTCCTGATTTCTCTCTTGTGTATTTCTGATCTTTTTATAGTCATTAAGGGATTTACTCATCCCCAACTTCCTAAACCCAACCGTAATTCTTCCTTTTTCTTGACCAACGTCTCAACATCTCTCGTCAGCCAGTTTCCTTAATTTTCCAGGTTTACCCTTCATCCTAACAGGAACATGCGACCCTTGGACTCCTGGTATCACACTTGTGAAAGTCTCCCATTTGTAATTTAGAGTTTAGAAACAAGTTCTTCAGCCCAACTCATCTGTGCCAAACACAGCATCCTCCCTGCAAGTCCCAGTTCCCCATGTTCAGACCTTACCCATCCAAGGCCCTCCCCTTCACACACTTATCCAAATGCCTCTTAAATGTATAATCCTACCCGCCTCAGCCACTTGCTCAGGCAGTTTGTTCTGTGTCATGAAGTTACCCCTGGGGTCTCTTTTAATTCTGTTCTCTTTTCATGTATTTGTGCTCTCTAGTTTTGGTCTCCCCACCTTCGGAAAAGACTATCATTGTCCACTTTATCCGTACCACTCACAATTTTCTAAACTTCTGTGAGGTCACCCCTCATTCTGCTACACTCCCAGCATGCTAAACACCTTCTTCACCACCCTGTCTACTTGTGTGGCCACTTTCAATGAACTATACACTTGTACTCCCAGGTCCCTCTGATCCACAGCACTTATCAGTGTCCTGCCATTCATTGTACAATTCCTACCCTTGTTTGACTGTCCAAAATACAATACCACACACTTGGTTAAGTTGAGAACCATTTGACATTCCTCAGCCCATCTCTCTTTGCAATTTATTGTAACCTGCTTCACTATCAACAGGAAAGAGCTGAAGTCATCAGCAAACTTGCTAATTGATCCATGTACATTAACATTCAAATCATTTACAAAATGAGATGGCACTACTGAATATGTGCGACAGCTTACTGGTAAATCATAAGGCAAGAGGAGCGACGGAAAGAATTAATTTTAACATTTTTCATGAAGCAAATTGTGGTGAATAGTCGCTGCAGACAGTGGGGAGACGAGGCTGGTTCGGGGATGAGGCGCAATGTGTTCGAGCCACCAGGGAAGCAATCAGGGTTCATATTGCGACCGGAAATGCAGTGGCAACTTGGAGAAGAATCGACATGGAAGAGTTTCAATGCCCATCCACCTAACTCGGGTGTGAAGTTGTATCACTCAAAGCACCGAGCCGACTTGGTGAGATCGAGAACGACTTCAGGCATATCGGGGCGCTGGGATCCAGGTCCTAGAACATAGCACTACTCGGTGATTGGACAATTTAACCGCTGGCACAGACAGACTGGAAACCCGAGTGTCGGGTACGAAGGCGAGGGCCGGGTGATTTCACTCAGTCCCTGTGAATGTTTATTCCTTTCTCTGCGGCTCTGAGGCTGTGAACTGAGCTGGCTGCTATGCATTCCTGCCCTGCTGGTGTTAAAACTGGGGACTGAGGCTTGGCTTGGGCCTACTCTGGCTGTTCCAGGAGTGGTTCTGGGATTCATTCTGGTTTGGACAGCTGTTGGCTTGCTTCCATTGTTTGCACAATGTGTTTTTTGCTCTCTCTTTCTCTGCGCCGTGTCTTTTGTTTTTTTTCTATGATTGGGTTATTTGAATTTCTTGCTTTGTGTCTGCCTACAAGCAGACAAATCTCAAGGTGTATAATTTATACGTTCTTTGATAATAGTAGTAGGCAGCCATCGATCCCAGGGGACCATGGGTTTGTGCCTGATGTGGACTGTGACCTCTCCAGGGCACAAGCCTGGGCGGGAAGATTTGAAGAACCGGCTGCTGACCATGCAGCAGGTTCCCCCCTCCACGTCACTGATGTAGTCCAAGGGAAGGGCCAGCGTGGGAACAGCTTGGCACCAGCGTCGTCATAGAGGTTGCCAGAGGAAGTTGTAAACAACATCAAACTGCCTTAGGGACCCCGGCTCTGGATTTCTTCCTCAGGGTTTATTCCCAAAGCCTTTCCCATGGGTGGGTGTGGCCGCAAGGCAGCGGAGGTTTTAAATCAGAGTTTTCCTTCTCCTAGGCGGGCTGCCCTCCAAGGCTGACGAGCCCCACCTGTCCAAAGCAACTGGTTTTGAGGTGGCACTGGTCCGCCTTTGCCCCTGCTCTTGTCAGTAAAAAGGGTTCCGCCAGGCCTAGTAGCTAAGCCACACGTGAAGGCCAGGAGCTGGACTTGGTTGTCAGAGGCTGTTAGAGTCATACACCATTTGGAGGACTTTACAGATAGTGAGAGCTTATCCCCACTACCACCCCCAGCTATGACAACCTTAGGAATTAGAAATGTACTTTGAACCTTTGGATAACAGAGGCTCCCGCAGTGACCCCTACATAATGTAGCATTAACACATCCCCTGTCTTGTATTTTTGGTTATTTACTTAGTTTGATGTTAATAAAAACTATTAAATTAAAATTCTGTTAAATTTAGTTTAAAATTTAACCAGCAATCGCAACCATTTATACTTGCCTATACATTTACCTACACATTTCTCTTGGTGCAGTTTCTAAACTAGTCACAGATTGTTCCAGTCTTTGGACTCATGGCCACTCGATCTCCGCTCTTTAGAGCTCTTGCTCTTGGCGCCTCACTCTGCCCTCCTCTGTACCTTGTTGGTCTAAAGCAGGGTTCCCAGCCTAGGGTCCATGGGCCCCTTGCCTCATTGTATTGGTTCATGGCATTAAAAAAGGTTGGGAACCCCTGGACATTGCAGGACTGGTAGGACAGACTGTTGTAGAATAAGATAGGTGCTTTCATTGAGGTCATAGATGCACTTGACGAGGTCTTTAAGGAGAGATTGAGTAGACTGGATATCTACTTTCCAGTGTTTGGAAGGGTGGGGATATTTTATTGAAACTTAGCAGCTTCCTTCAGGATGACAGACTAGATGCAGGGAGAATATTTCACATGGCTAAGTACTCTAGGACCAAGTGTTGGAGCCTTAGAATAAGTGACTGGTCTTTTAACTTAAGAATATTTTCATGCAGAATTCTTAGTCATTGAGTTTGTTCAAAACAGCTGTCTGCATATGAAAGGAAATGAGGGTCATGGAAATAGTACTGATGCAGAAGATCAGTCATGATCGATGAAGGCCGGAAGACCTGGATGCCCTGCTATTCTGATCTGCTGCTGATTCGATTCACTAATGTCCTTTGACAAAAGAAATTGATTATTCATACTTGAGTTATTGACGCCAGTGCTCCTCAGCTGGTTAAGTGTTACGCACAATGTGATGGCATACGCCACAGAAATGCCTCACCACCACCTCCTCAAGAAGACACTGGGAATATTTAGGTTCTGCTGTGAATAATTGAATTAATGTGGACTTTTCTCAAACACTTAAACTCTGTTCTGAGCTAGGTTGAAAAATGGGTCATTGCAACACTGTTTCTTTCAGATTATTAATGCATCTGAAGAACTGTCTCTTGCTTCCCATTATCCATATATCCGTCTATTCCAAGCAGGATGGAAAATGGCAGATCACGAACTCGATGATCTGGCCGGCATCGCAGTGCAGTGGTCAGCTCCCATGGCAGGTAAGAGCAGCTTTCCCAGGACAGGAAGTTGCCTGTATATCTACTTACCTCTAACTGCCTTACTGCATGAAAGTTACTTTGTAAAGTACTCCTGCTTCATTAAAATATTTAACTTCTGGAAGTTAAATAGAAGAACTCTGACGCCCCAGGTTGTAATAGTGCCGCACTAACCACTATGGTAGCATAGTTCAGTCCTGCTGTCCGCTGTAAGGAGTTTGTATGTCCTCCCCGTGGAATGCCTGGATTTCCTCCGGGTGCTCCGGTTGCCTCCACGGTCAAAAAAGAGGTCATGGTTATTTGGTCATGATAAATTGTCCTGCGATTAGGCTAGAGGTAAATCAGTGTGTTGCTGGCAGCGTGACTCAAGGGCCAGGAGGGCTTATTCCTCGCTGTATCTCGGAATAAAAAATAAATAAATAACATGGGGTGGCTTGTTGTTAAAGAATAGGGAAGGAATCCAAGCAGGAAACCAAGTAGTAGAAAGGGGCAGAGAACATTCGTGAGATGCTTTTCAGCACCTAAACAGTCACGATAATGTGGGACATAGTTATGAAAGTAGGGTTCAAGTATTAAGGGTGAACAATAGTCTCATTAATAATTATAGAACACAGAGGATCCTTGGAGTTCATGTACATGCTTCCCTGAAAGTGGAGTCACCGGTAGATAGGATGGTGAAGAAGGCTTTAGTCTGGTGCTGTTCCTTCACCCGTCATGATACAAGCGTTCAACCTGAAGTGTCAACAGTTACTTTCCTTCCAATGACACTGTTTGATCAACTGAATTCCTCCAGCAGATTATTTCTTCGTCCAGATTCCAACATCTGTAATCTCTACCGTCTTTTTTTAATCTCTTGGCGATAGTTTCTTAAAATTCCCCATTCTTGTGGTCTATCACTAGCTTTAGCACCCTGTATGCTTTTTAATTTTTGGATTTTTCCTTGAGCACAACTTTTCTTTTTAATCCCTCTTCATTAGAGTTCAGAAGTAGCTGCTTAAATATCTGTGACTGCTCATCCACTAATCTTTCCTTGAGTGTATTTTCCAACTTTTCTTTGGCCTTGTGCTGCTGAAGAAGATAGTTGTGATGGTTGACTAACATTATCTTTACTTATTGAATCCCAGAAATTCTTGGCCGGGGCAATTTCACTTCGTTCTCAGCTGTTTGCTGGTTGTTTGGCCGATACCTCTTTGATAAGCTACGTTACCCTATTGGGTTGGTAGAGTCAAGTTGGGGAGGCACACCTATCGAGGCTTGGTCTTCCAAAAGAGCCCTCAGCAAATGTAACCTTTCTTTCAAGTAAGTTTACAATTTACCATTTTAATTTGCTCTTAGTTTGATATTTTGGTTGGAGAGTTACATGGTCTGAAACTTACTTTCACTTTAAGTAGAATGCTGTGCAGTACTGAATAACCTCTTGTATCCAGTTACACATTTTATTGGGGCCGGTGTCCCCTCGCTGTCTGGTGTCTCCACAAGAATAAGAGAAACTGAAGTGGGCATAGACCATTTGCCCCCTCAAGCCTACTTCTGTCTGAAGAAATTTTCCCTCATTTGTAGGTTGCATTGGGGCATTGACAGGATGCGGAGCTGGGCAGGGAAGTGACAGAGAGCGTTCAATCCTGAAAAATGTGAAAGATCGAACTTGGAAGTGAAGCACAAGGTTAATGGCAGGAATCTTAGCAGTGTGGAAGAACAAAGGAATCTTGGGTCCCTCAAAGTTTCCAAATCGATTGATAGGGTAGTTAAGAAGGTGTATGGTGTGTCGGGCTTCATGAGTCGAGGGATTGAGTTTAAGAGTAGTGAGGTAATGTTGCAGCTCTATAAAACTCTTGTTAGACCACAAGGATGTGGAAGCGTAGAGAGGGTGCAGAGAAGATTTACGAGGGCACTGTCTGGATCAGAGAAAACCTTATGACAAAAATATTACTGAGATGGGGGGGGGGCGCTCAGACTCTGCTAGGGACTGGCAGCACCTATCCCTCGTGTTGGCAGACTGCCTAGACCCTACAGTCTCTTTAGATTAATGGAAGCTGCCATCACTCCCTCATTGTTTGGCTGCATAGCTCTCTTGAGCTCTTTCTTTCCATAATCATAATTGCAATAATATTTGCCACAGGCTGGGAGCAGCTGTGCAGTTACACAACTAAAAAGGGAGATTGCTTCACACCCAGCAAGTGGTGATGAGGGAGACGGTGTGCTCTGGAGACTGCAGTGTGAACAACACATCTCAGCAATGTGAAGCCACAGCAGTCCCCTCACCAATCCAAGGGACAAAACGGACTGGTGGCTTTGCATCATGTTTCCAGCGCAATAACACATGTTATGACATGATAATGATCCCGTTACAACTCTCATCCTCATGCCACAGTATGTAGGATACAAAATGGGCTTGATGTGGGTTGAGAAGATGTTTCACTTCATCAGGATTTGATCCAAGCTGATGCCGGAGAGTGGCAACTCTTTGCATGCAGCTCCGAAGGGAATTATCAAATATTCCCATTTAGGACGACTACGGCTGAAACCCACAATCACAGCCATGGGTACTTCAGTAAGCAACATTGTTTTGAGATGTTTTAAAAAAATCTATCCACCCTCAAAATTGGCAGACTTGGGTCATGAGTGTAGTTTCCCTTGAAGAAAAAAGAAACATGGAAAAGCGTGTTGGCCTGCAAGATCAAAACACAGGGCCCTGAGGCCCCCACTCCCTACCATCCTGCTGGCTAATGTACAGTCTCTGGAAAATGAAATTGAAGGCCTCAGAGCAAGATTGCAGCACCTGATGGACAGAGATTGCTGTGTAATTTGCTTCACAGAGACATGGCTTACCCCCAGCACTCCACACACAGTGCTGCATCCTGAGGGTGTCACCTTCAACTGCATGGACAAACAGTGGAGACAAGTTAAAGGTAGCGGAGGCAGAGTTTGCTTCATGATTAACACATTGTGGTGCACAGACATGGTGGTTCTGTCTCAGTCCTGCTCCCCCAACCTGGAACATATGGCCGTCAAGTGTCATCCATTTTATCTGCCGAGGGAGTTTTCCACCATCATCCTGGTTGCAGTATACATTCCACCCCTGGCCAACAACAGACTGGCATTGAAGGAGCTGAGCACCATAATCAACAGTCAGGAGACAGCGTATCCTGATGCCTTTCCGATCTGAAGGTGAACCCCTGAGTATTGACCATATCTGAATGAATATGCCATGTGTCCCCAACCTGATGAAAACCTGTTAGAGGAGTGTGCGCCTTCGAGAACTTATCAGACACACCCAAACCAGAAGCCGTGGATGAATCAGGAGATACAGTCTGCTGAGGGCTAGATTTGTGGCTTTCAAGGCCGGTGATCCAGAACTTTACAGGAAGTCCAGGTATGACCCACCGAATGCTGTAAAAGCAATTGCAGGTGAAGTTAAAGACATCAGCTATAGAAATTGGCGAGCATTTTGACTGGTTGCATCACTATCTGATAATGAGGCACCAATTACACGATTAATAAAAGCTGCAGAGGGTTGTAAACTCAGTCAACTCTGTCATCGAGGACATCTTCAAAAGGTTGTGCCTCAAGGAGGCAGCATCCATCATTAAGGGCCCTCACCATCCAGGACATGCTCTCTCCTGATTACTACAGTCAGCGAGGAGGTACACGAGCCTGAAGATGCACATTCAACGTTTTAGGAATAGCTCCTTTTTCTCTGACATCAGATTTCTGAATGGACCATGAACACTACCTCACTATGTTGCTCTTGAAATACCTGTTTACTTTAAAAAATGTATTTTGTATTGTAACTTTTTTAATGTATAGCACTGTACTGCTGCTGCAAAACAACAAATTTCACAACATGCAACACACATCAAAGTTGCTGGTAAACGCAGCAGGCCAGGCAGCATCTCTAGGAAGAGGTACAGAGACGTTTCGGGCCGAGACCCTTCATACTCCAAGTGAGGTTTTACCAGTGCCTTATAGGGCCTCAACATCACATCCCTGCTCCTTTACTCTATACCTCTAGAAATGAATGCCAACATTGCATTCGCCTTCTTCACCACCGACTCAACCTGGAGGTTAACCTTAAGGGTATCCTGTACGAGGACTCCCAAGTCCCGTTGCATCTCAGAACTTTGAATTCTCTCCCCATTTAAATAATAGTCTGCCCGTTTATTTCTTCTGCCAAAGTGCAGAACCATACACTTTCCAACATTGTATTTCATTTGCCACTTCTCTGCCCATTCTTCCAATCTATCCAAGTCTCTCTGCAGACTCTCTGTTTCCTCAGCACTACTGGCCCCTCCACCTATCTTTGTATCATCAGAAAACTTAGCCACAAAGCCATCTACTCCATAATCCAAATCGTTGATGTACAATGTAAAAAGAAGCGGCCCCAACACGGGCCCCTGTGGAACACCACTGGTAACCGGCAGCCAACCAGAATAGGATCCCTTTATTCCCACTCTCTGTTTCCTGCCAATCAGCCAACGCTCTATCTACATATGTAACTTTCCCGTAATTCCATGGGCTCTTATCTTGTTAAGTAGCCTCATGTGTGGCACCTTGTCAAAGGCCTTCTGAAAATCCAAATGTACAACATCCACTGCATCTCCCTTGTCTAGCCTACTGGTAATTTCCTCAAAAAACTGTAATAGGTTTGTCAGGCAGGATTTTCCTTTGAAGAATCCATGTTGTGTTCTGCCTATGTTGTCATATGCCTCCAGGTACTCTGTAACCTCATCCTTGACGATCGACTCCAACAACTTCCCAACCACCAATGTCAAGCTAACAGGTCTATAATTTCCTTTTTGCTTCCTTGCCCCCTTCTTAAGTAGCGGAGTGACATTTGCAATCTTCCAGTCCTCTGGAACTATGCCAGAATCTATTGACTTTTGAAAGATCATCGCTAATGCCTCCACAATCTCCACAGCTACTTCCTTCAGAACACGAGGGTATAGTCCATCTGGTCCAGGAGATTAATCTACCTTTAGACAATTCAGCTTCCTCAGTTCTTTCTCTGTCATAATTGTGACTGTGCACATTTCTCTTCCCTGCCACCCTTGAGTGTCCGGTATACTGCTGATGTCTTCCTCAGTGAAGACTGATGCAAAATACTCGTTCAGTTCCTCTGCCATCTCCTTATCTCCCATTACAATTTCTCCAGCGTCATTTTCTATCGGCCCTATATCTACTCTCACCTGCCTTTTACTCTTTATATACTTGAAAAAGCTTTTAGTATCCTCCTTGATATTATTTGCTAGCTTCCTTTCATAGTTAATCTTTTCCCTCTTAATGACCTTCTTAGTTTCCTTTTGTAAGCTTTTAAAAACTTCCCAATCCTCTGTCTTCCCACTAATTTTTGCTTCCTTGTATGCCCTCTCCTTTGCTTTAACTTTGGCTTTGACTTCTCTTGTCAGCCACAGTTGCATCCTTTTTTCATTCAAAAGTTTCTTGTTTTTTGGAATATATCTGTCTTGCACCTTCCTCACTTCTCACATAAACTCCAGCCACTGCTGCTCTGCAGTCCTTCCCACCAGTGTCCCTTTCCAGTCAACTTTGGCCAGTTCCTCTCTCATGCCACTATAATTTCCTTTACTCCACTGAAATACTGACACATCAGATTTCAGCTTCTCTTTTTCAAATTTCACAGTGAACTCAATCATGTTATGTTCACTGCCTCCTAAGGGTTCCTTCACCCCAATCTCTCTAATCACCTCCAGTTCATTACACAATACCCAATCCAGTACAGCCGATCCCTTAGTGGGCTCAACAACAAGCTGTTCTAAAAAGCCATCTTGTAGACATTCTACAAATTCTCTCTCTTGAGATCCAGTGCCGACCTGATTTTCCCAATCCACTTGCATGTTAAAATCCCCCACAATTATCGTAACACTGCCCTTCTGACAAGCCTTTCTTGTTATTCGCACTCTTTCTGTAAACTCCAGAACAGGGGTTTCCATCATGGGGTGAACAGACCCCTCAGTTAATGGTCAGGTTCCTTAGCATAAAAAGGGTTGGGAACCCCTACTGGAGAGACCATTGTGTGTGAAATTCCCAGGAGAGCAACAGTTTCTGAGATACTCAAACCACCCTGGCTGGCACCAACGGTCATTCCACAGTCAATGTCACTTAGATTGGAATTCTTCATTAAGATGGAGAGTGACATAGTTCATTCAGAAACAAAGGTTCTGAACTTAAAGAAGGGTAACTTCTGAAGGTATGAGACGTGAATTAGCTAAGATAGACTGGCAAATGATACTTAAAGGGTTGGGTATGCAATGGCAAGCATTTAAAGATCACATGGATGAACTACAATTGTTCATCCCAGTTCGGCAAAAGAATAAATCAGGGAAGGTAGTGCACCCGTGGCTGACAAGGGAAATTAGGGATAGTATCAATTCCAAAGAAGAAACATACAAATTAACCAGAAAAAGCGGCTCACCTGAGGACTGGGAGAAATTCAGAGTCCAGCAGAGGAGGACAAAGGGCTTAATTAGGAAAGGGAAAAAAGATTATGAGAGAAAGCTGGCAGGGAACATAAAAACTGACTGTAAAAGCTTTTATAGATATGTGAAAAGAAAAAGATTGGTTAAGACAAATGTAGGTCCCTTACAGTCGGAAACAGGTGAATTGATCATGGGGATCAAGGACATGGCAGACCAATTGAGTAACTACTTTGGTTCTGTCTTCACTAAGGAGGACATAAATAATCTTCCAGAAATAGTAAGGGACAGAGGGTCCAGTGAGATGGAGGAACTGAGGGAAATACATATTAGTAGGGAAGTGGTGTTAGGTAAATTGAAGGGATTAAAGGCAGATAAATCCCCAGGGCCAGATAGTCTGCATCCCAGAGTGCTTAAGGAAGTAGCCCAAGAAATAGTGGATGCATTGGTGATAATTTTTCAAAACTCTTTAGATTCTGGATTAGCTCCCGTGGATTGGAGGGTGGCTAATGTAACCCCGCTTTTTAAAAAAGGGAGAGAGAAACCGGGGAATTATAGACCGGTTAGCCTAACATCGGTGCTGGGGAAACTGCTAGAGTCAGTTATCAAAGATGTGATAACAGCACATTTGGAAAGCGGTGAAATCATTGGACAAAGTCAGCATGGATTTGTGAAAGGAAAATCATGTCTGATGAATCTCATAGAATTTTTTGAGGATGTAACTAGTAGAGTGGAGAGGGGAGAACCAGTCGATGTGGTATATTTGGATTTTCAAAAGGCTTTTGACAAGGTCCCACACATGAGATTAGTGTGCAAACTTAAAGCACACGGTATTGGGGGTATGGCATTGATGTGGATAGAGAATTGGTTGGCAGACAGGAAGCAAAGAGTGGGAATAAACGGGACCTTTTCAGAATGGCAGGCAGTGACTAGTGGGGTACCGCAAGGCTCAGTGCTGGGACCCCAGTTGTTAACAATATATATTAATGACTTAGATGAGGGATCCGTCTGTTGATCTCGGGGACAAGGGAGAGGCTGTCTGTGATGGTGGAGCCAAGGTATGTAAACTCGTGAACTACCTCCAGCTTGTAGTTCTTGATGGTAATGGCAAGGGGGTGCTCAATGCCTTGGCCCAACACGTTGGTCTTCTTCAGGCTGATGGTCAAGCTGAAGTCCTAGCAGGCCCTTGAGAAGCTGTCCATGAGGCGTTGCAGTTGCTCTTCAGAGTGTGTTGCCAGTGCTGCATCATCTGCAAACAACATGTTCCTGATGAGTATTTCACGAACCTTGGTTTTCACCCTCATCCGGGACAGACTGAACGGCCTCCCGTCCGATCTGGTGTGGAGGTAGACACCATCAGTAGATGTTCCAAAGGTGTGCTTCAGCATGACTACGTAGAAGATGCCAGCAGCCTCAACATTCGCCAGGCTGACAAAGAGAGTCTGGGAGAAGAGAAAGCTGATGACGCACACCAAGGTTGCAGTCTACAGGGCCTGTGTCCTCAGCACACTGCCTTACGACAGCGAGACCTGGAGCCTCTACTACAGACAAGAGCGGCATCTCAACGCCTTCCACCTTCGCAGCCTGACACGCATCCTGGACATCACGTGGACTGACCGAATCACCAACAATGAGGTCCTGGCCCGTGCCCAGATACCCAGCCTCTTCACCCTGCTCCAACAACACCGTCTCTGCTGGCTGGGCCAGGTACACCGCATGTCAGACGGGAGGATCCCGAAAGACCTGCTGTATGGGGAACTGGTCTCCAGCAAGAGAGCACAAGGGTGGTCCCACCTTCGTTTCAAAGATGTCTGCAAGAGAGACGTGAAGTCACTGAACATGAATGCCAAGAGGTGGGAGGACATCGCAAGTGATTGCTCTTGCTGGAGGCTGGAACTACGCAGAGGCCTAAAAAGAGGAGAAGAGAAGCTGAGGTTTGCTGCTGAAGAAAAGCACACTCATCGAGAAAACAGCACCAAGGCAACACTGGAGGACAGCGCCCTCAAGTGCAGTCGCTACAGCCGAGACTGTCACTCCTGTGCGAGCCTCTGCAGCCACAACAGACGCTGCTCTACCAACACAGACTGAAGCAAGACTTTCCAGGCGCAGATCCATGGTCTCGCAAGACTAACGGATGCCACCAAGACGAGGGAATTAAATGCAGCATCTCCAAGTTTGCGGATGACACGAAGCTGGGTGGCAGTGTTAGCTGTGAGGAGGGTGCTAAGAGGATGCAGGGTGACTTGGATAGGTTAGGTGAGTGGGCAAATTCATGGCAGATACAACTTAATGTGGATAAATGTGAGGTTATCCACTTTGGTGGCAAAACGGGAAAACAGATTATTATCTGAATGGTAAACGAGGAATTCTGCAGATGCTGGAAATTCAAGCAACACACATCAAAGTTGCTGGTGAACGCAGCAGGCCAGGCAGCATCTCTGGAAGAGGTACAGTCGACGTTTCAGGCCGAGACCCTTCGTCAGGTTCTGACGAAGGGTCTCGGCCTGAAATGTCAACTGTACCTCTTCCCTAGAGATGCTGCCTGGCCTGCTGCGTTCACCATTATCTGAATGGTGGCTGATTAGGAAAAGGGGAGGTGCAATGAAACCTGGGTGTTATTGTACACCAGTCATTGAAAGTGGGCATGCAGGTACAGCTGGCGGTGAAAAAGGCGAATGGTATGCTGGCATTCATAGCAAGAGGATTCGAGTACAGGAGCAGGGAGGTTCTACTGCAGTTGTACAAGGCCTTGGTGAGACCACACCTGGAGTATTGTGTGCAGTTTTGCTCCCCTAATCTGAGGAAAAACATTCTTGCCATCGAGAGAGTACAAACAAGGTTCACCAGATTGATTCCTGGGATGGCAGGTCTTTCATATGAAGAAAGACTGGATGAACTGGGCTTGTACTCATTGGAATTTAGAAGATTGAGGGGGAATCTGATTGAAACGTATAAAATCCTAAAGGGATTGGACAGGCTAGATGCAGGAAGATTGTTCCTGATGTTGGGGAAGTCCAGAACGAGGGGTCACAGTTTAAGGGTTAAGGGGAAGCCTTTTAGGACTGAAATGAGGAAAAACTTCTACACACAGAGAGTGGTGAATCTGTGGAATTCTCTGCCACAGGAAACAGTTGTGGCCAGTTCATTGGCTATATTTAAGAGGGGGTTAGATATGGCCCTTGTGGCTAAAGGGATCAGGGGGTATGGAGAGAAGGCAGGTACAGGGTTCTGAGTTGGATGACTAGCCATGATCGTACTGAATGGCGGTGCAGGCTCAAAGGGCCAAATGACCTACTCCTGTACCTATTTTCTATGTGTCTAGGTCACATTTCTTCCCCATTCTGATGTTTGAACAATAACTGAACCACTTGAAAAACATAAAATGTTTTTCTGCATTGAGTTGCTGCCACATGATTGGCTGATTAGATATTTGCATTAATGCGCAGGAGTGCAGGTGTACCTAATTAAGTGGCCGCTGAGTGTATGTTAGAGAGACATTAAGACGTTAGCTGTGCTCAGTGTTGTGACTGTGATTGAAGTCACCGCAGAGACACTGAAGCTGGTGTCTTTATTCAGTACAACAAGCAGGCTTCGTACTGGAGACACTCTTAGAAGAGGCCTCCTGACCCATTATTACATGACATTGTTATATGCTCAAGATCAAAGGTAACAACAGGACAATCCAATAGTTACAATGCATTCCAAATGCTCCCTTTGCTTCAAACACCTAGATCTTCACACCAACACTCAAGACATTCTAAATTGAATGTTAATCACTGCTGTCTCCAAGCTGCATTCATGTATATGCATATGCACACCCCTAACCTTCTGGTTTAAGATGGTGCTACTAAAGTTGGATGACAGCTTTCTGGTAGTTCAAAAGGCAAGAAATACGGCTAAAAGCATTATTACTAACACCTCTCTGAGGGAAATTGTGGTAAACATTCACCGGAAACAGCGAAGAGGCAAGCAAAGGTGAAGCTAACTTGAGCCATTGCTGTGATGCCAAGTTAGAACGTAACATGTTTGAGATGGTGTCGGGGTCAGGGATGGAGCTGGAGCAAGTGATTCGGACAGGAAGCGAGGGAGAGGAGTTGTGGTGCCTGTCCACTTGAAATGGAAGCGAGGTTGGATCGATTTAAGTGCCAAACTGATTTGGAAAGGTTGAGAACGGCTTTGGGCTGGGCGGCAAGGTCTAGGCCCAGAGCGTATCGCTGTGGCGGGGCCTAGGTCCTAGTGCGCAGCACAATTCGGTGTTTGGACGGTTTAAAGGCCAGCCCAGGTAGACTGGAAAGACAGGGTGTCAGGGCAAGGGTCGGGCCTATTCTATTCGCTTTCCCATGATGTTCACTCCTCTCTTTGCAACGCTGAGACTGTGTGTCTGCTCCGGTTGCTATGTGCTTTGTGTCCACGAGCTCTGCGGCGTTTTGCCCTACTGAGACCAAGCCTACTTTGGCTGCTCCAGGAATTCTGCAGATGCTGGAATTTCAAGCAACACACATCAAAGTTGCTGGTGAACGCAGCAGGTCAGGCAGCATCTATAGGAAGAGGTACAGTCGACGTTTTGGGCCAAGACCCTTCGTCAGGACTCACGAAGGATTTCAGCCCGAAACGTCGACTGTACCTCTTCCTATAGATGCTGCTTGACCTGCTACCTTCACCAGCAACTATGATGTGTGTTACTACTTTGGCTGCTCCAGGATTCGTGTCTGTGGGCTCAATTTGGTTCAGAATGCTGTTTGCTTTTATTGTTTGCATGATTTGTGCTTTTTTTCCTCTTTCTCTGTGCATCAGGTCTTTTTTAATTTTTTTTTTGGGATTCTTGCTTTGTGGCTACCTGTAATTTATCCATACTTTGATAATGTCAGGTTTCCCCCGCTGTCCGAAGGTAGAGCGTTCTTATGAAACGGTTCGTAAGCCAGAATGTCGTAAAGCGAAGAAGCAATTACCATTTATTTATATGGGAAGATTTTTTGAGTGTTCGCAGACCCAAAAATAACCTACCAAATCATGCCAAATAACACATAAAACCTAAAATAACAGTAACATATAGTAAAAGCAAGAATGATATGATAAATACACAGCCTATATAAAGTAGAAATACTTTTCCACAATCACTGCCGGCACTGTTCCCCATAGCGAAAACCTCACGCAAGCACTCTAGGCAGAAACACAGCGCAAGCACTCTCCAGTAACCTTTAAACTATGAAGCTGCCAAATCATACCAAATAACACATTAAAAATACACAGCCTATATAAAGTAGAAATAATGTATGTACAGTGTAGTATCACTTACGGGAATCGGGACAGCGCCGAGCACACTGATGTCGTCGGAGTTTGGGTGGTGCAGTGGCCCCCACCCTCTGAGCAGCGAACCGATACCGATCAGCAAAGTATGGAGGGGTACAGCGGTAGCCGGGACGCACCCAACACATCTTTAAGAAAAAAGCCGAAACAAACATGCTAATTAATTAGGTGCCGCCCGGCACGTAAATGTTGGCCCAGATCAGAGGCGATGTAATTGGCAATCACCTCTGATCTGGGCCGACAATTACGTGCCGGGCGGCACCTAATTAATTACCATGTTTATTTCGGTTTTTTTCTTAAAGATGTGCTGTGTGCCTCCCGGCTACCGCGGCATTCTCTGTGAATCGATATCTGTCCGGGGTCCGGGGGTTGGAGTGGTGGGACACTGGGGTGTCATCTCATTGTTGATCAGGGCAGGCAGGTCATCTCCTATTTCTGCCTGCCTCGATGTCGAAGGTGGAGGTTCGTCGTCTGCTGTGGCTGATGTGGAAGGCTTGCTTGACTGCTGAGCCTCGCGCATTTTTAGATCATGCAGTTCTTTGTAAGGACTCAAACCATCCTGCAAATATGCTCTAAACCGACATACCCTTTCAAAATTAAAGTTGTACTTTATCATTACTCATTTGGTTTCGATTGTTATCCTTTCCTCTTCCAATTGCATCAGCTCTTCATCTATTAGTTCTTAGTCATGGGACGCCAAAACCTCTTCAACATCACCTTCGTCAACTATCACAAGCCAAACTCGCTTTGTCCTTACTTCGTTCACCACGATCAAAACGCTTAATTATGTCTAGTTTTACGCTAAGTGTAACTTCCTTACAAGCTCTTTCAGGCTTTTCCGATACCTTATAACTCATCTTGCAAATGGCTGCTCACAGGCACGTGTTAAAACAATACTGGCGAGAATGCAGTTCCGAATCTGGGGGAGAGCGGCTGCTCGGGGTGTGCGCTGCTTTTCTTCATAACAATGAAAACACCTTCTGTTAGCGAAAACAGGTAACTAATG